>NC_140337.1:8353402-8769356 GCF_963514085.1 Chelon labrosus | reverse complement strand
GGAGGAAAAGAGTGAGAGGTAAGAAAAAAAGATGAAAAGCGAGTTAACACTAAGGTAGGGAAAAAAAGGGGTGGATGGGAAGATTTTTGGGAGTCGGGGAGGTGGGAGGAGAAATGGCGAGAAAGAGGAAAAGGAGAAAGTTTGAGAAGGGGGCTGGAGTGGGAGGGAGAAGGTGGAAATATTAGGAAAGGGAATATTTTAAAAGCGGGGTTTGAGAGAGAGCTGTCCAGAAACACCTATAATTTAGGAAGAGTAAAGTGAAGAAAGGAGAAGAGAAGCAGAAAACTGGACTAATGGACACACAGCAGACAAGAATGAAAATGAGTATCAGGAAATAAAGGTAAGAATGAATCAGAGAGCTTTGGACAAACTGAGTCAGGGGCGGAAGAACAGGCAGCACAGAGAAATATAGGGATTAATGTAAGCAAAGAGGGAGGAGTGATGGTATGATGGAGGGATGAAGAGATGGAGAGAGACACAGAGGGGAGATCTGGGTGTGGCCTTAGTGATGAATACAGATTTTTTTCTGCCCTCTCTCCGTGGTCAATCCATCTTTTTGAACCTATACCCTACTATCTCACTGGAGGTTTATATCAGTATGACGTTTGCACAAAGGAGATAAAATGTCGCAGATGGTGAGTTTGCTGGAGGGATGACACTGTACATTCCCTTAGCGCTCCCACTGATCAACATTTAGGAACATATTTTGCTTGGGTCCAGAAATATATACAAGTTAATCCTTATTTGTATAGATTATGCTAGAGGCCGCGTTAAAAGACAAGTTGCAAAAACGACCCAATAAAATATTAACACACAATAAAACTATTTGAAAATGAGATCAGTTTTTAATTTTTAATCAGTTACTTTGTTGCAGTGCGTAATCCTATATATGCCAAAGTGAACGCATCAACTAAAATCAGAAGAGGAATTACACACTTAAAACTTATTTTTCGCTTTTTACTTGTAGAAGAGCGGTGTTTACTTGTTTTATGCGGCCTAGATGCAATAAGGTTTTTGTTCCCTTTCAAGAATGTGGCCTAAATGTGTAAAAGTCTTGGCATTTAAAATCCCCTGATCCAAGTTTCTGAACATAATGCACCATGTCCATAAATGACTGAAACCAGGATGATTCTCATATCAATGCGTTCAACGAGAGCAGGAAAGAAGAGACAATGACGTGTGATCAGCTTCGTGTGAGGCGTACAAGCAGCAGCTTTGCGGTAATTTATTTTACAAACATCAAATGAGGATCCAATGCTACCCATTTTTGACCTTTGAGTCATCTTTTAAACAGAACTAGGTATTTTATTGTCAAGAGAAAATTAGCAAAAGCTAAGATGAGGTGACTAAACAGTTAATTCCTGACATTTATTCTGTTTGCATTTTAGCAGAAAATAAACAAATAAAAAACATTCCCTTCCAGACAGCCAGCTGCTGGTAGAGTCTGCTGACTGTGTGTGCTCAGTGTTCGCCTACAGACAGTGCCACTGTGTGCCCACCCTGACCAGACACCCCGCTTCCTCTCCCGTTATGACCCGGAGACGGCGACCAGACGCCTGTGCCACTTTGTGCCAGGTTGAGCTGACGGGCTCCCCTCTCTGACATCATCACAGTGAGACGGCGATGTAGCTGCCGTTACGGGAGACGGGGCAGAAACCATGGAGGACGCTGACAGTGGGTGTGGGGTTTCGTTGGGCCTGCAGTGAGTGACCTTTTCTTGTCTTTGGACTTGAGTCAGTAATCAAAAATCCCCCCTTAAATATCAAGGCAGATAAAAGCTGAATTCACCCACTACGTCTTTACTCTGATAACAATAAACCTCGGTGATTAGAGACATAACGTTGGATTCTACAATGTTGAACGAACAAGCAAACACATTCTTCTTCCTCCTCTGCTTCTTAAGATGAAAATGGTTTTGGGAGTTCAGCAGAAAGTCAGCAAGAAGGGCCGCTTGAAGAGAAGACGCCAGAGCAACAGGTGGCCGATCACAGAGTTAGAGCGACACCTACAGAGCTTAGAGAGTAAAAACAACGGGAGGCAGCAGAAACACACACACACTCAGCTTGTTAGAATGAATACAGGCTTCACCACTGAGCATTATTACGTCCGTACATCTGCGCACACAAATCATAAACGACTGCAACTCTGGCCTTGATAGGTTTGTAATATTAGTCTTATTATTTTGCAGGATATATGTATCTTATATAAACATATCCTTTGTACTGTTTGCAGGTAAAGCTAAGATAGGCTTTTATGGCAAATAAATATAGTTTCGTAAAAGTGCTTTGCAGATGCCTGCCAACAAAGTACATATAATGAGTCAATTGACACGTAAACAATAATTGTGAAAAATACACATTCAGTTAATTGCTTTTTTCCCCAACAATTTAATGTCCATGAATTGATTTCAAATGTTTTCAAATAAGGCTTTCTATTGTGATAATGTTCAGTCCGTCCTGAGTTCCAATAATGACTCCAAAAAATAAATTATTTAGTTGAGGTGTGTGAAAAATAATCAATTCTTGATTTTGTATTAATATAAATATATTTTTTAGTTTATTTAACATGACCTGGAGGAGTGAGAACCTCCACAGACGATGTAAAAATATGTAAGAATTTTGTCAAAATAAAACAGGTTGAAAATTGTTTAGCCGAACTCAGTTCAGAACTCTTCCTTCACGGTAAACGGTTTGCAAACATTTGTTTGTGCGCGCATTCGTCTAAAAATACTAAATAGGACAATGAGTGAGTAATGCAATACATGATTCATGTTGGACACGAACACGACATGGAAATGAAATAGAAACTGCAGATTATTATAAATGCAGAATCCACTTTGCTGCACTGGATTTGCACATTTTGACCTGCAGCTGAACCTTTAATGTCTTTAAAGTTGCCTGGAAGATCGGCGGCAGCGGCAGCCGGGCTGCTTTTCTGAGCATTTTCTCCCGTGTTCGTCGATCGGAGTGAGCGAGGCGGCCTGTGTTTGTGTGCTGAGACTAATCACCGGAGAATATTGTCATTTACTCACTCTAATAGACTCGGTCATCATCCTCTGGTCTAAACTAATGTAGAGACAAATCCCCCGCAGGGAACTGACTAACATGCTGCTATTCTCAGCGACCACACCGCCAAGCCCAGCCGGACTCATTCATTTACACCTGCAGCCTCAAATATTCATGTGCGACTCCTACGACAGTGTAGAAGTGGATTATAAAACACAATAACACGAATGCTCTTCAGAGCTGTGACTACATGACATAATATGAAGTGGTAAACGTGGCCCACATATTAAATATCCCATTAAGCGTTTACAAAAATCCCTCCTGGCTCCTACCAGATGGTTAAAGGGTAGTTTGGGGTCATAGAATATGATATCCTTCTGTTTCAAGGCAGACACCAAAAAAAGTGACGCCGTTTGTTTGGACAAAACTTAATGGCTCAGACGCGGCTTTTGTGGAGGAGAAGGGAGAAAGTGTGAGGGGGAAAAAGGAGGGTCTCACACTGGGGTGGATGGAGCCGGTGGCTGCGGCAGCGACCCTGTTTGTTTGTGTTTCCAGTGTACAGTGGAGTCACCAGGAGGCCAGCGATGTCTGCGAGGCTATACTGTCACAACGCATCCCGTCTCCCTCCTCCAAACACATCTTTCCTTCCCCTCTCCTCCTCTCTAGCCTATTTCTGCATCCTCCCCTCTGAATTCCCAGAAATCTAATCTGTCAACAACAACAACAAAATAAAACATCACGTGTCTCCTAAAATCTTTCCCTGCCTCTCCCGCTGAATGAAGACCTCATCTTGTGCAAAGGTCACGACCTCGCTGGCCTCTTGCTGACCCCAGCTTGACCTTAGCAGGTTAGCTTCTCTGTCAGCTGCAGCTGTGGTGCTGCTAAAAGCCTGGCTAATCCAATCACACTCATTAGTGCTGAGTAGGCCAGAGCCGGAGCAGGTGAGTGTGTGGTTGTGTCGCTATCTCCCTCATAATCTTTCCCTTGGACTCAGATTTTTGAACACAAACTCTGTATACGCGGCCCGATAATCACAGTTTGTCACATGCTCAATAACACATCGGATCAGCGGCGTTAAAACCCAATGATCTGAAACCTCGGCCCAATTTCTGGCGCCGGTATTGAACAAGCAGATGCTGCCGCAGTGTCATGTCCTACACCAGTCCTTTCAGCTTCATTAAACGTCTGCTTTTTTAACAGATCCGTGCACCCGCAACACGAGTGGATGCGGATGAGGCAGAGGGGTTGCCAGGATGGAGATTTTCTGGACGGCAGGCATGCGTGGCGTCCGAGCCAATCATGGCAGAGATATTAAGGAGGTGAGAGGCCCCCGTGAGGCAGATATGACAGTTTTTATTTTAGTTTGAAAGGAAAACACATCATCATCTCTATGAAGGAAAACTTTAATCTATAAGAGAGCTTCTGTGGTTGTAGAGAGCAATTAAAATGCTTCAGGAAGACAGCTTCTTTTAATTGGGTCTTTATTGTTGTCTCATTCCTTTTATCATGGTGGTGTCTCCATTTGAGGCTTAGTGGAATAGCCATGATTATAACAACAATGAGATGATGATAGATGAAGACAGAAAATGATTTTAGTCCCATTTCAGTGCTCTTACTGCAAATCCTGCAACAATTTAAATTAATCTAAACTATTCTGGTGTATTGTTTGTCTTTTTAATTTTGTCCTGTGTTTCATAGATGATTTTTAATGTGTTTAGATGAAAGAAAAAAAAAAAAAAAAAAAAGAAAGAAAAAAAATTAGACTCAACAAAGCTGGACATTTTAAACTGGCAACTAAAACAACTTTTTTCTTCCCCACGCTGCCTGGAAAGAAATACTAATATTAAAAAATCATCCAGCCTGTGTTTTGGTGACTCTGCCTAAATTTTGCCTCCAAAGAGAAAGCCCCTTCAAAGTTCAAAAAAAGGGCAGCTGTTGCTTTTCCAAAGGTCACCATCCTCAATCTGCTGTGGGATACTTTACTAAAGCCTGCCAAACTGAAGGAGCAGTTTAAGGAAGCTGGTGGGACCTTGCACTGCTTATCACGCGTTTCCTGTTGTCAAATGATCCGAAACTTATTATTTATTTATTTTTTTTGGCTCAGTTGTTATTGGTGGAATGCAGTAACATGACAACACATGGAAACATTGGTTACAGCTAAAGAGGATCACGCTTTTATAAATTGTCAACAACATTCACACTTTCGTGAAGTGTGTTTTAGTTTGATGAAAAACATTTGCGGTCTAAGGCGCGCATGGGTTCGAATCCCGCTTCTGACAAAATCCTTTTGAGAAATAAGATGTTCCCCTCTGCAAATACGCGTTGATCAACTTCCTTATAACTCATTTACTCTCCCGAGGCCGTTAACTCGCCCTGCCGCGGCAGCTCATCTCCTCCCCAACTTCAGCAGTTAATAATCTGTTGCATGCTCTTATTTTGAAGAGGCACACTCAACCTTTCGATGCCCTCGGCAGTAGCGCAATTGTCGCAGCTTAAAATAGAAAACTTTCCAGCACCGTCATGCCTACAGCGAGCAGCAGCTCATGCAGCTCATGCAGGCTGAGAAGCATCGCCGGGAGCGCATCTGGTTATTTGCTCTGTGTGAATTCACGGTGACTGTGGATTATCATTATGATTATTATTTCAGTAAAAATGCAAATACAGCCGCTGGGAGACGATCAGAGATGATTATTCAAATAAATGGTAAAATAAATAAATAAATAAATAAACTACGTCAATAATGAACTCCATAATGCAGATAATAATATTAAAAAATAATATGATTAAAAAATATATATATATATATATATATATATATATATATATATATATATACTAATAGGTACCAAAACTGAGGTGAGTCCATGTCCACCCTGACATTTTTATTTTTTTTTATTTTTATTTTTTTGAATTCATCTTCAGTTTGATTTTTAGAAGTTATTTTGAACATCAGGATTTCTTTTTAATTCTGGTAGGGACATGCTTATTCTGTTACAGGATTTATTTATTTATTTATTTATACGGACTAAAAATCACCATGTGAACTAGGTGTCAAAGTTTAAGTCCCCTTTTTGGCATTTTATGAGCAGTATATAACTACTATAATGGTACTACTGTATAAAGTAGTTGTATAAGGAAATGTTTTAGTGTTTTGCATTCATCAGTCACTAATGATTTCTCCTATGAAGCCATATGTACCCGTGTACATGTTGCATGATTGTATTTTAGATAATGTTGTAGCAGTATAGTGACAGTAGCCTGTATGTTTGATTAAAATGCCACAATAAAGGATCGTCACAAACCCTCATTTGTAGCAGGATTCATGTTTGTCTTTCTGTGGCCTCGTCTCCTCAGACTCAAACAAGATATGTGTTAGGCAGATTAAAAGAAATCAGCACCTTCCGCTAAATGAAACAAAAACAGTGCTAGAAAGGCCAGGGAGCGACCAAAACCCAAAGCCAGTCTTGTTAAGTCTTTATGATTTAAAAAAAAAATATATACTGCTGGTTTCCTAATCTGCGTCTATTAAATTAGAATTTAAAGGGTCAATTTTAATGAGGCCCCTTTTTTTTCTTTTTCTTTTTTTTTTAGGCAGTGTCGCTCACCGCTAGAAACTCCAGACAACAGCTAATGTTAAGTGACAATTTCACCTTTATTAACATGGTGAAGAATCATTAGTAAAGGTCATGGTGACAGTCTGGAGGAGGTTTTGGAGCTCAGGTGGTGCCTGCAAAGAGAGCAGCACACTGAGAGAGAAAAGACTCATTAAACCACAAGGACACCACTGCCACGAATCACAGCAGCTTTCTGTCCTTCAGCTGTGCAGGACAGCTGTGCTGTGTACGTTCACGCCGATTCGAAGGCACAAATTCAGAATGAGGATTATTTTTAGATGAGCCTATTTTCTCCAGGAATATTTATTACGCTAGAGTCTGTGATTAGCAGTTTTTTTTTGTTTTGATGGTGGACATTAAAATACTGTGTGTTAAGTTCTTTAACATATCAAACCCTGCAGTGTTATCTGACTTCTATTAATGATAATAGTGACAGGCTTTTACTGCAGCCTCAAAGATATTGTGACTGTAGATTAAAGGATGTAACATATTTCCTGGGTGAAGATGTTTATATACTACAAAGTCTGACATAAATCATGTTTTTAGGAAACTTTAAGATAATTTTTTTTTCTTTCCCTCAACGAAACACACAAAGTTTCACGTAAAATATTCTACTAAATGCCTTCTTTGTCATCTAAAATTAATTCTAAGAACAACACTATTTACTAAGTTAAAAATAAAAATTGCAAAAGCTTGCAAGTTTTGGAGGGTGGATGCTATGTTTCCATGACAATGAGTCACTATTGTTTTCCACCAAAAAATATCCGCTCATGTAGCAGCTGCAGCATTGTTCAACTCTTTTAGACACTTAGACATCCAAAAATTCTGCAACATTTTGATTGTAACTTAAATTATCATTGAACTAAATGATGGCCAACCCTGACACCACTGAACTTGGAGTTTCACTTACTTCTAAATAGCATGTAAATTTCTAGGACTGCACTGAGACACATTCTCACACTGGGAGACAAAGTACGCAAACTGTAGTTAATTTTAAAATTAATCTACATATATTTGTCTGATTTCATAAATACTATAATGCCAACTGTCAGCTGAAATTAGTCCTCCAATATTCACTTATTTTCTCCTGTTTTAATTACGTTTTATATGAACTACAGCTGCCATCTGTTTAAAGAAATTCCTCAGCTTTTATAAATGATATATCTGCGTCTGTTAAAAGAAACTGATGGACATGGAACTGAGAATCATGTCCTATTTCCCCTGGAGCCTCGCACCACACCCATCTGTAACCAAAGCCTGACGCAAAGAATCCAGTGCACATACAGTAGCTGGCTCACCCCGACCACGCTCTTGGTGTATTCTTCTGGAAACCAATAAATAAATCAGCAGCGAGGGATCAGAAATTTGAAGTTTCTAAATAATTCACGGCCGAGGAATGCATGTCATCAGCATCATCGCTGCCACCCATTGTCGTCATCCCCTGAATTATCACCCAGAAATGTGGGTCTCATGGCAGGTGTCTGATGCTTCGGGGGTCATGAACTCCGAGTACAGATGCTAATAGAGGAGTGAAAGCACCCTTCGCCTTCGCCCCGGCTGCTTGAGTGACATTGATCTTGCAGTAGAGAGACAGTGTCGTCCCCCAGAGACCGCATGCATGGACTGAGGCTACATTTGCCCCTTTTCGCTGTATGAAAAGGGGGCAGGAGTTCACACGCTTCTACTAACTTATCTGCAACTTCAAAAGCAAAACATAAAAATCGAATCTTTTCAGCCCTCTTGCGATGATTAACATGTTCCTTAGGCCAAATGTTACCAAAAAGGTTCCTCATTTTGAATCCTGGCAGTAGGGGGAGGGTTTAAGCAGATATTTCCACTTGCTTCTTTCTTAGTGAAACGACTGCTGCTCAGAGACAAAGCAGGTTTTTGTTTGTGCTGCATTGTTTAGTTGACCGGGGAGTTAAAACTGTGGGTACGGCAAGATGTGGGATCAAGGTGAGGACAGTGGAACCACAGGTAAGACTGAGTTGGGAATAAAGAGATTTCTTAAATAAGTTATTTATTGTAATGTTTCAGTGCGAGTGAAAAAGCTCAAAACGGCATTTTCATAAACCTTACAGCGCTTCCAGTTTGTTCAGATGTAAGTTTAATTCAGAATTCTACCTTTTGATTAGTTCAGCGCGCTCTTTGATTGAAATTCAAATCGGCCTTCGTAGAAAAACTAGAATGAATTGGAGCAACATTACCGTTAGATATTTCAATTTGTTTTCCCCCTGAGAAAGGATCACACCACTCATAATGAGATACTAAAACGAAGTTTACTTTGCTCAAAGTTTGGAAACAAGGGTAAACACGCAGCCTGGCCATGCCTTAAAAGGTTTCACGCAGGATTATGTGCCTCAGAAACTGAGAGAATGGTTCAATTACTCTTATTTAACTCTCAGCAAAGTAATTTCTGTTCTGCAAATCTCTCTGTCCTGAGTCAGAGGCCACAGAAAGTGAAATATGTCCAAAGGAGGACTGTGTGATTTCACTTCTTGTATTACTTTCGCTGAGGAAGGCTCAGGTCTTCAGACAGCCTCGGGAAGTTCCTCTTTGAGTCACGCTGGCTGGATGTGAGGATCTTTGCTTGTTTTCCCCCACAGACTCTGACGGGGAGAGTGTCTTATTCTCTGAAGACGAGGGAGACATTCAGGTATCGCTGACACTGACACTTGTTAATGTCTGTTTGAGACAATCATCCTTGACGGTTAAAAAAACATCACGGCATTTTTACAGGCTCCTTTTGGTTAAAAAATAAATACATCTTTCATGTATAATTAACATGATGGTTTTATGAAAAAGGAAGAAGGGAAACTACAAGAAAGAACAATTGCTGGATAAAAATTCCTAAAAAGTACAAACGTGATTACATCAATGAGAATAAAAGCAATCTTGGTGCTTGGGCTGTCTGCCTAATGGAATAAAATGTGAATAAAAATCAGCAGCAACAATTTTGACGTGATTGATCCCTTTCTTCTGTTTCTTTTGTTTTGTTTTGTTTTTTTTGTTTTTTCTTGTTGATATTTGATTATTGTTAGTGCGAGATCCTGGAGAAGCAGAGGGATGAAGCCAATGACAGACTGTCCGAATTGGAGGAAGGTGAAGTTCACCGCACTTATTCATTTTCTTTGCATGTCTTTTCCCATTTAGGACCCTTATTTGGTTTAAAACCATTCTGGGAAACACAGACGAGCAGATTCAACTCAGGCAGGGTTTAAAAAGGCAGATTTTGCACAGTTTTTTGTGAATGAAGAAAATGTCTCCTCTATTCTATCTCGTTACAAGGTGATGGACAACTCTCTTCTTTTTATTATTAGTTTCGAATCAGCTCCTGAAAGAGATGAATGTACTGGAGATGCAGTTCCAGATTGAGCGTACATGCAGGGAGAGTGCTGAGGCTATTGCTCTCAAGGTATGGCTGTTAACCACTGCAGTATTGTTCCTTTCCTTTCCTTTCCTTTCCTTTCCTTTCCTTTCCTTTCCTTTCCTCGACCTTTAGACTCCATCCACCATCTCCTCTGTTGCCTAGGTGACCAAAGAGAACAAAGCCCTGAAGAGAAAGAGCCAGATGTTGATGCCGCTCATCAGCGAGCTGCCTGAAAACCTGGTCGCTGCGGCCTTTGACCCAGGGTCTGACCCCGCGGCCAATGGTGACGTGGTTGATTTTGGCGAGGACAGAAGTGAGGAAACGCTGCTGCTCGAGAGTCAAGCCAAGATCACAGGTGAGCCAGTGGTTAGCCAGGATAACACACGTAGGAGCAACAAAGATGCACATGAGCTACTCCATGTCCTAGTATATGTTTTCCATGTAAAGTGCTCCTGACTCATCCATGATCAAATCATCGTTATCACATTGGACCAGAATGAAAACACATTTAAGGTCTTTTTGTTTGAGTGCGTCAGAGCTTCAGGCGTCGGTGGACGGTCTGCTGGCCGAGAAGCTGCAGCTGGAGCAACAAGTGGAGGATCTGACCAGAGAGCAGGTCCAACTCAGAGACCAGGTACCGCTGATAAACACCAATGTGTGTGTGTGTGTGTGCGATGTGTTCGTTTCAATGGGGATGAACCACTGAGCGTTATAACCGATTTCTCCTCTCAGCTAGCTATGGAGGTGGAGGAGAAAGAGGCCCTTCTGAGGAAGATGAACAAACAGAGCAAGACCATGAATAAGATCAAACGAGGTACGGCCAGATTTAAATTAGATTTATTTAACGATGTATTAGTGTTTTATTAGAATCCTGGATCCAAGATGAAGTCTTCCACCCGTTTTTGGTCATTTTCTTGTTCAACAACCGAACAAAACCTAAAGAATTTAGATAGTTTCACCCAAAACCAACCAGCAAACAGCAAACTTACTAGACAATTTGTTTAAGTTGCTGAAGTGTGGAGTTACATGCGTCCTTTTTGTCTGGACACTGACACATCTTCTACATGAAATCTGTTTCATTAATCGATGCTTTGTGTGTCTGTGTGTGTGTGTGCGCCCAGTCTCCCAGCTTGTCACAGAGGAGTTCACAGAAATGTCTCAGAAGCTGGAGTTGGAGCAGGACCTCCGGCAACACGCTGAAGTCTTGGCCCATCAGGTGCGAGCGTGTGCGTGTTAGTGTGTGTGTGTGTGTTTTTAGCATGGCATGAAACATTTTGTCATATATTCACACCTATAGATACTGAGGGTGACAGGTCGTGCCACAGGAAGGGAGGAGAACGAGTGTCAGCGGTGACCTTCGGACACTCGGGAGGTCGGGGGCGGGGGGGACACTCACGCACACACACACACACAAACACGCACATAGACACACTTTCGCCGTCCAGCTGATGTGGCGAGACAGCAGAAGGTGTCTCCATTCTCCGTTTTCACACCGATGACACTTTGGTCAAATCTGGGCTCTCTCTCTATGCGGCCTTCACACACACACACACACACACACACAAAACAAAAGCCCACACACTTTTGGACATCACTTAAAATCCACATACCCAAACACACACACACATGCAGCACAGTTTTTTGCTGCCCCAGCTGCTCCTATAATGAAGGGCTTTTCTTTCAAAAAGCACGTCCCTTCCCATTTAGCCCCTCCCTTCCCCATAATTAGTGGTCATCACTGCTGCTGAAGGAGAATGGTGGTCTTTAAGCACAACCTGTCTTTGCCTGACACCTTTATGTTTTGCTGAGCATATAGCAATTGTCGCCTTTGTGCGCAGCGTCCTCCATTTACTGGACAGGCGCACAATGGGCTGTCTCGCAGGGGTCCTTACCTGTGAAAAGGACCCCCAACTCTTCACACAATTCAGCCCCTTTACTCTCAATTCATGGTAAAAGACCCCCCTGAGCTGAATGCCTCTTGTATGCACTACTATTTGTCTGTTTTCATGTGTTTTGCAAACAACAACCATTCACACCTCTCCTCTGTGATGCATGGTGGTATAATGACGCAGGGCCTCAAACAGGAAACAATTTGGAGGTTTTCTTTTTGCGTGTGTGTGTGTCTTTGTCCCTTTGTGCTGCTGTGTGCGTCTGCGTGTTTGTATGTATGAAATAATTGTGCTAATTGCTGTGTGAAAATTGGTCTCCGCTGAAGGGAGAGCAGAGATTAGAGCGGTGTAATTTGCAGCGAGGTGCCTCGTGGTGCATGTGCTGACACAGAGCTCAACAAACTCGCTGCTTCAGTTGGCCGCATGGAATGAAAACCAGAAACGAAAACCGCTTTTTCTCACACTTCCTGTTCTCCTGTCGGGAATGTGCTCTCAGAAAATGTCCACGCAGCTCGCCGGAGAGCAGCGAGGCCACAGCCTTCGTGGCGTTTCTGAAAACGATGGGGCATTGGCGACAATTATATTCAAATTACACATGACTTTGATTTACAAGGCCGATTCTGTTTTGAATTAGTCTATTTATGGCAATAATAAAAGGACTAAAAGCCACGATGATTATATTCACAGGAGTAAATTTGTGCAAACATTTTAAAAGAATCAGAAAATTTCACGTCCCTTTTTGTGAGCACACGCCTTTAGGACTCCTGCACCGCTGAGCTCGGTGTTGGATGCAGATCTTTAAAATAATCAGTTTGATATTTATTGCTTCATTTAGATAATTTTGTAGATGCATTTCCTGTATTTTTTATTTTTTTTTTCATTCATTTCTTTTGGTAGATAAATGAATATCTGTTATGGAGCAGTATTTCTTCTGTGACCCCGTCCATCTTCTGGGCTCATATTTAAACCAAACATATTAAGTAATTTATATCCACAGAGTCACAGCACACACAACAAAGCCTCATTCAAAAGGACAAAAGTTTTTCTTAGAGCTTTCTGATGATGGAGGAGCTCTGCACAGCAGCTGTTAACTATAACGGGTGTTTATTTGTCACAACATAGAAGAAAGAATCAGATTTTGTCATTGAAATAAGGCAAAAACCTGATATTTGTTTTCCATAATGTTTGAAAAATGATGCTTTGTCTCACAGCCAAATCATCCCGTTAGCGCTTCAGCGAAGCCGAGGAGTAATGACTAACAAGGCTTCCAAGTCATTGTTCAGTCAAACCCTTTTTTGAAAGTGGCGTCGTGACGAGCTCCTGCTGGGAGAAAATCCACAACCAGCCATTAAGATCTCTTTTCATTTCTCCTCTCATTGTGGTCCATTGTCATTGATGTATTTCTTTTCTGTTTTCTTGATCAAAATGTTCAACATGTCAAAGGTGACGGTAGATTTGGTTTGTCTCATCAGATGCTGGTGGAGCAGAAGGCGACCCAAGGAGAGAGCAGCATGGAGGTGCAGATCTTAGAGCCCGGCCTGCAGCTGCAGCTGCAGCAAGCACTGGCGCAAATATCTCAGATCAGCTCAGCCCTGTGTGATATACAGCTCCGCTACCAGGACCAGGTGTGCGTCAGACGTCAGCCATAAACGGGTCTCCGTTCTGGTTTATTGATGTTAACCGTGTGTCGTCTCTGTGATCAGGTAAAAAGGAGTCAGAGCGACGTGCAGGAGAGCAGCGTCCTCTCTGAGCTGCAGGACCTGAGAGAGCAGCTGGAGAAGAGTGAGGAGGAGAGGAAGACTTTAGAAAGGCAGCTGTCTGAGGCCAACAGCTCCGTCACTCAACTCCAGGAAGAAGGTATAGCTCCTAGAAAGCAGTCAACAAGGCTTAATGGTGTCTGCAGAAAATTGGGTCAAATGCTGAATGTTGAAGCCTAAATGGAAGTGCCATAAGATGCAAGCTTCGCTCCTGGATCCAACAAACGCTCTTTATAGAACTCTTTACAAGCCTTAGAAAACGACTTACGATGTGTGATGGTGCTCGTATTGAAAAATACAGTTCAGTTAAGAGACAAAGCTATATTTGGAGGTATATTTTACCGGACTGAGTGGCTGTTTGACTCACACCAGCTTCATCTCACTGCACAGATTTGGACTTTTTGACTCCGAACTACGAGATGGTGCAAATACACATACATATGGTTCAAAACATACTGACTGTAGCTATGGTCACATTCACTACTTTCTGTAAGCTCTGTTACTTGCTAGCCGGTTGCTTCAATCCGTCCTATTAGAATCAGCCTCCTATCATATTATTGCACTTCGTTCTTTATAAGATAAGCTTGTTTAAATTAGCTGATGATCTTCCATTCGACATGGAGCACCACGATATCTAATGGCTTTAATCCAATCTCTCTTTCTATTGTCTTTCTGTGTAGTGAAACAGTTACAAGAAACACTGAACAGAGAGGAGAAATCCGATGAACTGGTGGAGAAATCCACTCCTGCTCCACCGCCGCCTGCTCCTCCTCCTCCTCCTCCTCCTCCTCCTCCTCCTCCCCCTCCCCCTCCACCTCCGCCTCCTCCAGCGACTGCCAAGTACGTACAGTCAGAGAAGAAGAATGAGAAGTTTACATTTCACAAGATGGTTTGAATTCTGGTCCCCACCCTAGCCAGAAGAAGCGTATGAGTCAGTTGTGTCACTGCTGGCGAGGCTAGAATTCATTTATGATGCTCACATAGTCATGCAGTATCAAAGATCAAAGGTCAAAGGTCAAAGACGAGATGAGATGAGAGGCCGTTGGAGCAGCATAAAGACAATACAAGGGAGTGCAAAAACAGTGCAAAGACCAAATGTTAAATGTGTTTTTCCTCTTGCGGCTCTCCTCTCCTCCTTCACTTCTATCTCTCTCTCCTCAAACACATGGGTCCCCCCTTATGAGCTGGGTTCTGCAAGGAATTCACCTTAGGGTTTGCTCTTGGGGATTTTCAGGCTCTTGGTCCTGTAAAGCATCTTGAGACACTTTAATCGTTATTGATGCTATATGAATTCAACCTAATTCTTAGTGAAACTTCATTCACTTCATCCCGTGAAACCCCACTCTTTCTTTCTCTCTCTCTCTCTAGTTTTCTTGATTTTCTGAAGAGCCGGAGGAAAGATGGAGCCGGTGGAGATCATCCTAATAGTGAGTCTCACTCCACATAGCATAATTTTCACCTAAAGTCCAGAGGTTTAAAACAGAGGGATTCAGTTTTAATTTATCACTGAGATCCTTTCTTCTACAATATTGTGGCTTTCCTGCAAACCTACAGACGTATTTGCTGTACACTATAACATTTTGTCTTTGTGTGGTGATTTTGAGATCTTACGTGTCTGCATAAAGATCTCATCCCTTTTCTCTTTTAAGAACCTGCACCCATGTCAAACATGAAGGCAAAAGCAGTGGATGAAATGATGGAGAGAATAAAGAAAGGCATCATCCTGAGGCCCATCAAGAGAGTACAGGTAGTAAAACCTTTAGACGATAGTATGATCCAGTTAAGTTATTTAAAAGTGAAATCCAAAGGAATCATTTATAAATTCTGTCTGATAACTACCATATGACTTCTTGGCTCACAGGAGGACGACAGCGCATGGAAGGTCAGTTATCCTCCAACATTTTTTGTTTTTATTTTAAAGCCATTCCGACGCCGTTCTAATGAAAATATGTTCTTGCAGGACCAGAGGAGTGAAAACAGAAAATCAGCCGTCCTGGAGTTGAAAGGAGTGCTGGTAATCATTATAAAGTCAGATGTCACTGTGCTGTGAGGGAAGGAGCTCTGTACTTTAACACTGCAACACTTGTGTTTGGATTTTTAACCTTTAAACACCCCAGGACAACATAAAACGACAGCACCATCGCAGAGTGCCATCCAGGAGGGGAGTGTCCCGAAATGTCGGCGAGGCCGAGCTCCTGCTGGTGCTCCAGAGGAGGAGGAGAGTGATGGGAGACCAGGAGCCGTCGCCCTCGACTCAATCACAGGGTACAGTGACCTGCACTGTCCTCTATGGTCACAATACTACAGTATATGATGTCTCCTTGTCTTTCCTTAAATGGGGGTTGAATAAAATGGCTGCTGGTGTTGTTTACATCATAGTGGTCTGTAAAGGGCAGAGACATGCTGTAGCATAACTTGATTAGCAATATTTTTAAAGCCAAATGAGGCTTTTTACTGTCATTTATAGCTGGACTTGAACAGCAGCAACTGTCATGTTTCTCAATAATTAGAAAACATATCAATCAGGCATAACATTATGACCACTGACAGGAGAAGTAAATTACATTAACCATGTTATGGCATTCGTGTGGATGTTACTTAGACATGTACCACACACTTAGACCAGACCAGGCCCCCCCACCCCATAGCAATGACACTCCTTGATGGCAGCAGCCATCCCCAGCAGGATGCAGCCTGACACAGGCACACACACAAAAACACTTGCCTGATCCACAGAGGCCCCTCCCCTCAAAGGCCCCCACTAACAACATCCTGTTACCAGACACCACAAGGCACCCTCAGAAGGCTCATTCTCTGATGAGTCACAACTGTTTTGGAGGCCTACACAATTAGGAAGGTGGTCATAATGTTATGCCTGATTGGTATATATTGATAAAATAACCTATGGATTCAGAATATGTCTATGAAGACTCTCAATTGTCCAGGTCATAACAGATCTTAATATGATGCTAAAACAAAGGCAACTGGACTTGTTTCAAGTTTTTTGAGTCATCCAATTCTTCCATTTCTCTACATTTCTTTAATGAATATATGCTTTTACTGTTTGTTTTCATCAGTATTTGTTAGTGTTTTTTTCATTCAGACACCAGAAAAAAAAAAAGACTTTTAACAGGACATACTGTATGCACTCACTTGTCAGTTCATTAGCTACACCAGTGAAAATGAATGCATTCCAATATACCAGTCATGCACTAAGTCTTGGTGTCATGAAGGTTATGGTATTAACCCAGTTGATTCAACTATGTTTTCATTTTAAAGGCTGTCGGTACTATTGAATTGAACTGTGTTGTACAAACACATTTCGACATTATTCATACATATATACGTTTATGTTTTATAAGGAAAGCATGATAGTGATGAATTAAAGGTAAACTGTTTTTAGCCCATTCTGTAGTTCTCATTTTTGGGTTTGTGTCTTGGGCAGATCCCCAGCCTGCTCAGCAGCGTGTCCCAGTGACGGGAGACGCTCCCTGGGCGAGTGAGTGCGGCAGCGCCCCTGTGCTCCGGAGGCTGAAACAGAACAGGGAGAAGAGAGACTCTCGCATCAGAGCATCAACGCTGCTCATCAGCCAAGAAACCTGATGACAGCCAGAGGAACTAATATACAGGTTTCTAACTGAATCGAGGTTTAATAGAGCCAGCTGCACCTTTTAGCTTTGCTTTGACAGGAATAATAGAGGAATAATATATAACATCAATATGAATAAATGTGTCTCTGTTAAAAACCTCGAATAAAATAATCATCACACTGACAGAAAATGTTTCCTGGTGCATATTTTATCTTCCTGAGAGGACCAGAGGTGAGGTGGTATATTACCAGTCAATATCACCTCACATTTCTATCTAAAGAAAAACAAAGAAAAACCTTTTTATAAAATGCCATTTAACCCGGGACTGTAAAAAGCCACTACTTTATGCGTGGTGTCAAAGCAAAAGAATCCCTTTCAGGTGTATTTAATGGCCAACATCGTTCTTTTTGGGTGCCTGGGCTTCACCTGATCTAAGTGCAAGCTACAAAATTTATTTATCCTACAGAATATAGATGAAAAAGAGCAAGAGCCATTAAAAAGAAAAAAAACACATTCTCGACACCCGTGCCCACTTCCCTGCCGAGGTGTCTGTCTCTTAAAGCTCGGTCCAGCAGAAGAATGGGGTCTGCCATTTATTTAGGCACATTAAAGCCGTCACACCCTGAGCCCAGAGGTGTTGTTGAGATAAGAGCCTCAGGTGATCTGTGGCTTCCCTCCTGAAAGTTCTTCAAGTGCAGCAGGTCGCCTTTTGTTTTCTCACCTCCACACAGATACTGTATATGTGTGTGCATGCATGCATGAATGAAAGGCGCACACCTTCACACCATCTGCCTACCTGCCTCTGTTAAAAGCCTTTGGAAAGAGGACGAAGTTACTCTCACCTTTGACTCCGACACCATTTTAGTGTCTTCACACTGTTTCACATTATATATTTACTTTATTTAGCTCTTTACCACGAGGTCTGCCTTTACACTCTCATGCATACATTTTTTATTCATCTACCTCGGCCTCAAAGGTGTTAGCTTTGGGGATATACTGATGTGATCTGGATGGTAGTGAATTAAGTATGTGTGTGTGTGTGAGAGAGAAGATGTTCTGAGAGTGATGTATTACAGACACTGATTATATGAAGGGTTTGTTAATGACTCACACAAGAACGGGATCCAGTTACTGCTTGTTTAGTTATTGTTTCTCCTCTCTCAATATGTTTTCCTTGACCTACAGAGCGCTGAGTATTGACAGACAAATCTGAATAGATTTAATGAAAAGTCAGCTATGGTCTGAGTAAACACCATCGACATGTGACAATGCTCATAAGACATTAAGCAACATTTTGAACTTTGTCAATACTGCTGAGACTTCTTCCTTTCCTTTCCCTTGTCCTGTGTTTGTGAGTTCTCAGAAGACTTGGCTGTAATCATGGCCTGCTCCTGGGTAATTTGTTTCTGAGAGGATCCCTACCATACCCTTTGTTTAACAGAGGAACAATTCCTGAATCAGATGTAACTGAGCCAAAGGCACTTTACACTTTAGGAATGAAGATGTAGATTAGATTTAGCGTTTTGGAAAATATACAGCCCAAGCAACACTTTATTTATGGATTCATGGGTCTACCTACTTGATATCTCTACAATCGTACGGACATTTCTATATTTAAGTATGGCCAGGAATGCACTAGTAGCTCAGCAACTTCAGAAACATCACACGTTTGTAAACTGAATGGATTAATTTAAATTACAAATCGCAATATTTGTCCTTCAAGTGAAATTTTAAGGTAAATAGGCACGCAAATGTACAGACAAGCACATGTAACATGCACTTTTTTGTGCATGCATAAATAAGACTTTTTTATTTATTTACTTTTTTTTATGGCCACGGTATCAAGGAGCCTAAGCACATAGGCACACGTTGTCAGAGGCCAGTCTACCAATGTGCGATGTGTACATCCACAAGGCACGAGTTCCAAGTGCATGAATTTATGAGTCACCATTCTGCACCATCGACCTTCACACAAGCACACCAACCATTCCTTGTGCTATGGTGGTTCACCATTAAACCCAAACATCCCCTGACAAATATGCCCTACTTGGTACCACTTTGTTCTTTAACACATAGTTACAGCTTGAACAATATTGTAAAGTTGTAAATATGTAAACATTTAGTATGATTGTGGCCTAAATCAACGTGCTGACTAAAAGTCTAGTAATTTTGACGTAATTTAAATCTCAAAAATGTATAATTATATACATACATGTATATTGTCTCATTTCTAACTATTCTATTGGTTAATTTAATTGTGATACTGAAAGAATTACACTATATTTTATAAAACAAAGGAACAAGTTGTCCCTTGTTTCTGACAGTGAGCTTCTCCTCCGACCACAGGTGGCGCTACAATAAAAACAAACCCCTCCTTCCTGTAGTTGAGGCCCTTCTTTACGGCTCCCTTCAGTTTGTACGGAAACGAAACACAGGGGGAGGAACCAGGGAGGAACTTTGATCAGTGCTAGTTAGCAGCCAGCTAGCTGTTTTCTGTATTATTTTCTTTATTTTAGTGTGTTGTTGCATATGCAGAGAGATGTGGTTTATTTATTTACTCAGCTGGCTGTCGCTGGTGATTCAAGTATCCTTCGTTACCCTAGCAATAGGTAAGTGCATGCTGAATAACATGCAAGTGCTAGTGTGCTAGCTCAGATTTGCTTGCTAATGCTAGCGGACCAAGTCAGCAGATGAAGTTGCACAAACAAGCAGACGTTATTGGGGCTCGTTTTGGAAACAGCGGTCGTGTTATCACTGACCTATAAGTTTATTTTAAGTGTAAAATAAAAACATGTTTCGTGCCGTAAGAATTGACGTCTGTTAGCTCATCGAAGTTTTGCTAATCTGTAACCAGATTAGCTAGCTTTCCAGAGCAGAAAGCAATCGAAACGAATGAGTAATGAGTGATGACATATTTCCAGGCCCTTTATCGTTAGATTAATGTGGAATAGATGAATAACTGTAGACCCTTTCCAAAGTCTTCGTAGTTTTCACGGGACAAGGGAAACTCCTTGCTAATGTTTGCTAATACGTTACAAGCTAGCATTTAGCATCATTTACCTCCCTACTCAGCTCTGTGTGGTTTATCAATGAAAACGAATCAATCGATCGATTCATGGGCAAATAGAGTGGACATTGTGTTTGACAGGCAGGAAAAAAAACGTGACCGATTTAGCGCCACGCAGTAGTTTTTCATGGGAAGAGTTAGCATGTAAGATAATGCTAATCAAGCCAATACTGCTTCCAATCTCACAAACCTTTCCTTGAATAAATTAACGTTTGTTCACATTAGAAAATGCAGATGTGGTTGCCAAATATGCGATCCACCTGTATGTCACAAGCGGGAACGAACAACAGTTTAGTTTGCTCAAAACTTTTGAAGGGTTCCTGGTGAAGAACCTGTCTGTCCACGTTGCCACTTCCACACCTGGCCACGTTAACACCTGCAGCAGCTGTCAGGCGTGTCAGTCGCAATGTGTCAGGCGCTGTGCTTTTCTTTGTTTACCCTTCTGCATTAAGAACTTATGTTTGATAAGAACATGGAGTGGAAAAGGGAGATTAATTAATAAATAACCTGTTGGTTGCCTGTAAAAGAAAACGAAACACCCCTTTCGCAAATAATCATTTACAGCTGAAGGCTTGATTGATAAAAGAATTGTGACTCACTTAGCATAATATTGGACATTAGAGCAACGTCATTTATTTGCTATTAAATCACCAGTCTTACACCTTACCGATGTTTATCTGCTTTCCTGCAATGACGGGTTATTAGGTTACAAGACTGCTTTATTAGGACGCATTCATCATCATTAGTGTACCAAACTCTCTAGTGAGCGTATATTATTAAGTCGATCTTTCTTGGTTTACTTTACTGCTTGAATTGTTTTGTTCACAAGAAGAAGAAAGAAATATCTGGTGTATTCAAAAATATCCCCACTAAGCTACAGAAATCATCAAATCATATTATTTTACAACCAGCAGAAATAGTAGTTTCAGATAATGCATTTACCAGCGTTTCAAAAATGTGAACATTTTAAACCTGTTTTTCATGTTGAGTTTCAGCAGCAGTGACAAAGAATTTCGTCTCTGATTTTGTTGTCTTTCCTGTTTGCTCTTCCAGCTGCAGGCCTGTACTACTTGGCTGAACTAATAGAAGAATACACAGTAGCCACCAGCCGAATAATAAAATACATGATACTGGTGAGTAAGAAGGTAGAGATTGGTGTCATGATGTAGTGAGATACGTAGTTAACACCATCCAAATGTCAAACTGTTGTTTCTGTGAATGCGTCCAGTTCTCAACAGGTGTGCTGGCAGGCCTGTATGTTTTTGAAGGCTTCCCCATGCTGATGGTGGGAGTCGGCCTCTTCACAAACCTGGTGTATTTTGGTCTCCTGCAGACGTTCCCCTACATACTGCTGACATCCCCAAACTTCATCCTCTCCTGTGGTAAGTATGACGGACTCTAATTTTGGATTATTTCTCTTTATTTGTTTAAACCATGCAACTACAATCAGGATCAGCGTAAAAGTTAATAAGTAGAAACGCTCTGGTGTTTATATGCAACAAAAAAAACCCTACTACCTTTTACATATTTCTTTTCTGCTGCAGCGTTGGTGGTGGTGAACCATTACATGGCCTTCCAGTACTTTGCACAAGAGTATTATCCGTTCTCAGAGGTAATTATGTCCCAGATTTATACCTTGTACAGTTTCAGACGCAGTGTTTGTTTTCATGAATTGGGGACAGATTTTCTCCCAAAATAATTTCTGCTTTCCTTGTCTAATTATTTTCAAATTGCTCTTGTCTGATGTTCAGGTGCTGGCGTACTTCACCATCTGCTTGTGGGTGATTCCATTTGCCTTTTTTGTGTCGCTGTCAGCAGGAGAAAATGTGCTTCCATCCACCATGCAGCAAGGAGGTGAGATTGACACAGACTTTCCTTCGGCTTTTCTTTTTTTAGTTTTTGATAAGGGTTTAGTAGTAATTAAGAGTTCAGAGACAACAGTAAGTTGCTGGGCAAAATCCTGACACAAGTCCCTTGGTTGCACTAGCCCGGCTAGCTCAGTCGGTAGAGCATGAGACTCTTAATCTCAGGGTCGTGGGTTCGAGCCCCACGTTGGGCGATAATTTTTCTGCCCATTTTTCCTTCCTTCTAGGCATTGCGATATGATCATTTGTTTACAGTGTCTACACCCCCCTAGACGGTGTAATTTACAACGACTGCCCTTTTCCTTTTTTTAGATGATGTGGTGTCTAATTACTTCACTAAAGGCAAAAGAGGGAAGAGGTCCGGGATCCTCCTCGTGTTCTCTTTCCTGAAGGAGGCAGTGCTGCCCAGCAGACAGAAAATGTACTAAGGAGCCCGGCCTCGGGGTGCAGCCTCGGGGGTCGGGGGTGTATGTGTGTATGTGTTGGAGATCAGACCGAAGCAGGACGGACTGTGGAAATTGTTTCTGGACGGGACTCAAACAAAGCAGTGGCCAAACGGGGAAGAAGAGCACACACAAAAAAAAGGTCGGACCAATGAACAGAGCAGAGCTTCCTGCTGGATGAGCCAACGAGTTTACACAGGCCGTGTTTGTCTGTCTGTCTTTCTGTCTGCCAACAACATCTACAGGAGACTTCTTTGTAAGACTCCTGTCTGTAGCGCAGTGCTTTCTTAATATCTCATGTTGGACTCCATTTTTTAAGCTTTAGGATTAAAACATGTATGTGCAGGGTTTGAAATTAACAACCACCGAAAAACCTGTGTGTTTTGACTTGGGCAGATAAATCATCTGTTTTCTTCTTGAAATAACATCTCTTGTCATTTATGTGTTGTAGGTGTTGCACTACATGTGGGTCAATACACAGAGTAGCATTTAAGACAGGCTGGGAGACAAAATAAAACCAGTAATGGATGAGGAAGATTAGAGAGCAGTGAAACAGCTTAAAAGTACTTTATACACCGATCAGCCACAACATTAAGACTACCCACCTAATATTGTGCAGATCTGTGCCGCTAAAACAGTTCTTACTCATTGGGGAATGGACATAGGTCTTCTGAGGGTGTCCTCTGGTGTCTGGCACCAGGACGTTGATGGTAGGAGCCTATGGGTGGAATTGGCTATTGTGGATTCCCGTACATACTCAGTCCATGGGAGTTTAGAGGCCAGGTCGACACCTCAAGCTAATTTTCATGTGTCTTTTTAAACTACTTCAAAGCAGTTTTTGTGGCGTTTCTCTTGGGTGGAGGTGCCAGGTCAGGAACAATATTTAGGTGGGTGTCTAAGCGAGATATTACGATCAAATTCTTCTGCCCCCCCAATCCGATTCCGATCATCTCATATTGAACATTGATGAAAATTTTCTTGAGTGTATTAGATGTATTCCGTTTTGTAATTTATTTATCTTTTTGTTGGCGGCACAGGTGTGGTTTTGGTTTATGGCAGACCTAACGCAAATAACTTCAAAAAAATCGAGCTTGGCTGATCTGATCGTTTTAAAAATGTCTTGACTGGCATTATCTAAGCCTGGGTTTTGGTGTGAAATGGCCCTAGAAAGGATAGTGTAAGAAATGCTGATAAAGAGTAATTCAAATATGAAAGAACTGCCTATAAATTTGTAAGGAATCAATAGAGAAGTCCTGTTCTGATTACAAGAAAAACTGTTGTGTAAAAACTGTTGAATCAAAAACTGCACTGCTGTATTGGTGAAAAGGGGTTAAATAAAGTTACTTAGGAAGGATAACATTAAACCCTTGCGTTCAAGTAAGCTACAACTGATGTCTCCTAGACTGGATCGTTGACATTTGGCCACACAAAACGAAGCGCTATGTGGAATTTGTTTTGTTATCTGCTTCTACACGTTTATTAATCACCACTACTGTAGTGTGGCCGCCTGCCTGTCTTTTTTTTGGACTCTTTGTAAGAATTCATAGTGATAACAAACTCATTTTTGTACATTGATCCAAGAGTAAACGTGACATCAAAGGCAAACGTAAAACACTTCTGAAGATCGAACCTGTGCAATGACTTTTTTTTTTTTAAAAGCTTACCGTTGTTTGGAGACAAAAGGTGCTCAAAGTGATTTTTATGAAAGAAACATTAAAAAGGCTGACATTACTTTTACCAATTACTCTGATTTATCGTAGGGCTGGTACGGACACGGCTGTGTAATAAAAGAAATGTTGAAATAACTTCGGGATTAAATAGTTCTTTTCACAGGTTGGTGTTTTCAAGGAAATAAAGCAACAAATAAAGGTAGATCTACAGTCTATACAGCTGAATCTGCTTAATGAATTCAGTCACTATTACATTTTGTTTGCAGAATGATGGATTTTCCAACTGTGGTCACACCCTGACCTCTACTCTGCCAAGAATGCGTGTGTGTGTGTCAGACTGTTGAGGTGAATGGTGTTATGTTATCCAAGTCCCATGTGGCTTGGTCACAGAGGGTGAACCAGGTTGATGCTCGCGTGCACTTTGGCCCCCACTGATGTGTGAAGTTCTTCATAAAGTAAAGGGAAAAAGACAAAACTGTGGCGCGTGCACACGCACACACACACATCTTCGGCTGACAAGCCGCAGCTCACAGTTCACACTCGCATGCTGTTGACAAGCCCTCACCTGGATCCCCATTCAGTTCCCTGGGGGGGATCAGTGAAAGTGCAGGGACACATCTGTGACAGGTGACCCAGTTCACTGAGGTTTTCTCACCTTTCCTTCACCCCTCTGTTCACCCTGCTTCGGGAGTGCGTGGCATTTTTAATTTTGTCACTTTGAACAGAGATTGCTGGATATCTTGAAAGGAAAAGTTTGATGTTTGTGATTACAGGTTATGTACATTGTTCCTGTTTTGATATAAAACTAGATGTTAAATATCAAATTGACATCTTTTACAGCATTAGAGTAGCAGTTTATTTTTATGCAGTTTTCTTTTACACCTATCCACCATTTCTAGTTCTAGCTGAAGCCTCCTGGGCACAGACTGTGGAGCTCAGTAGTGTCCAGCTTCCAGCACCTCAGCTAGATGCATGGCCACTTCTGTCCAGGGGGAGGTGCTTCGCCCCTGAGGGTATCCTCGATGCTGGACTTTCACGATGTCCTTTGGCTCAAAGTGCTCAAGGGAAGCGATCCTGGAAGGGAAGGCTTTTGGGAACAATGCCCTCTCAAGGACATCCAGAGGCAGGTCAGGTGTGGGGCGATGCCTGCTGTCCCACTTGGTGGCGTACTGAGTTTGCCTGCTGCTACTGTCCTTCCACAGAGTGACGCGGCCCCTGAGGTCCAGCACTATGGAGGGGTTTTCTGGCAGGAGGCCCATGAACATGGTCCACGGCCTGGGGGTTGAGGCCGCAGGTTGCTGCTTAGTGGAGGCGCTCCTGTCCTCCTGAGGGGCTCCTGGCCGGTACTTGCTCGGACCCTTGGTATGTTTTGGACGAGGGTGGCTCTCGTCTGTTAAAAGGCACTTGGTGTGGTACTGGCTTACCTGCACTCTGTGGGAGAAATCCTTCAGCAGTGGCAAGCCTTTCTTATTTGCCCATTCTGTTATCGTCACATCGATAAGTGTCTGATAAAGGAAAAGAGGAGAGAGCAATCAGTATATTTAGAGAATTTAAACTCTTACAATACATGAAAAATTACTATTTTGCCTTAAAACACTGCTCAGACCATAGCAATGATGGATTACTTATTATACATTTTACAGTTGTAAAGTAACATTTAATTCAGTTATCTATCTTGAGCAGACTCTGGGTCAGTGTGTTGGCCCAGTTTTGACATCGTTACCATTTGACAGTCCAGCATCACACAAACTAACCTTTCTATTAAGATTATCTTGTTTGACCATATCCACAAGGTCACGGTATAAAGCTTGAACCATTATTCTCTGCTCCATTTCCTTCTTCTTCTCTTCCTGCCACAAGCAGCTTTTCAGAAACCTGCGCACATGCAAGACAATAATCAGTTTTAACCATTAACCCAAACCGCACAACTGCACTTCCATTTTATGTCAACTGTTCCTTCAGCTTAATACCTGGCTATTTTCCTGCGGCACCAGATGCGGGCCAAGTCCAGAGGTGTGTGTCCCATTCTGTCCTTTGCCAACACGTCCGCCCCGGCCTTCACAAGGACCTCCACGCACTCAAGGAGGTCCTCGGAGGCGGCCAGGTGCAGCGGGGTCTGCCCTGAATCTGTGGTACTGGTTAAAAAAAAAGTTGCCTCTTAGCTTCATTATCATTATCTTCAGTGTCATTATCATTGTTGCTGGTATCATCACCATCATCACTGTTGTTATCATAATCATCATTACAATCATCTCTTGTAGCAGCTATAAATGCACACCATCATCTCACTGTAATCAAAAAATACTTTCTTAAATTTTCTTCTCTTTTTAAAAACGTTACTATGGTAATTTGAATTTGGCGAGTGCGTTAATTCTGCATTCTGGATCCATTTGATACAAACCAACTACAGGTGCCCAAACTGAAAACTTGCGCAGAAGAATATTTTACAGACAGTGGCCCCTTACACGTTGACATCGGCTCCGTGCTCCAGCAGGTATCTCAGGCACGCGGCGGTGTTCGGGGAGCTCCGAGAGGATAGCACCATGTGAATAGGCCGGTGACCCAGAGAGTCGCTGCTGCTGATCCACTCTAACCTGGACTCCAGCAGGCGCTGAACCGTAGCCATCTGGCCGTACAGGCAGGCCACATGGAGCTCTGGTAAACCCTGGAGGACAAACTGTACTGTATACTTTCAAAACGTTCTTTAGAAGAGAGTTCCCTGGCCCATCATTAATCTTATAACTCATTCTTGTGCATTGCCCTGGTTGATCATGTGTGAGAAGTGATCAAAACATGAAGCGTTTACTGCAGACAATCGGCTGCATCTGTCGATTTAAACACAGCTCTCAAGGTGTGCTAAATGTTATGCTAACCCGCTATGTTGTTTCATTTCAAGTAGATTTCATGGAAAGGTGAAACTACATTTGCCTGTTGCCGCTTATCTTGTGGAGTGTTGTGATTGAAAAGAGGGGCAGACCTTAACCAGGCAACCAGCTATGACAAAGAGCTAAACAACCATTCACACTCACTTCAAACTTGGAATCACAGATTAACCTAACACGCAAAATACAAAACCCATGCCGCACGGAGAGAATATACAAACCTGCTGGTTGGCCTCTTGCTGAAGCGTAATGCCCCCCCACATTACCACATACTAAAGATGTGTATGTTTAGGTTTATTAGTGATTCTAAATTAGTGTAGGTGTGGATATGAGTGAATGGTTGTGTATGCCTTTGTGTTAGTCCTGTGATAGACTGGTGACCTCTCGCCCAACTATAACCAGACGAGACCCCCTCTACAGGATAAGCGTTATTAGATAATGGATAGATTCATTCATCTTCTGTAACTGCTTGTTAGCACACGCCACATTTAAAGGACACGCTTGGTACTTCCAACCTTCAGATATTATGCCAGATTAAACTATTTTGATATGTGCAAAACAAAAATGTTGGTACTTTACTCCCGTTTTTGCAGTTTTACCGTTTACTTTACAGTTAATAAGTAAATAGACTACCTGACTTTCAGTTAACCTTAATATTATCATCCTACATTGGCCTACAGTTTTAAGATTTAACACTTAGAGATTACTTTTACATTTGGTCCCTACTTACAGCAAAGACTTTTAGTCTGAAATCGAAGATACATTGTTTTTACATCGCTTACAACATACTGTGATGGTGACATGCCCACCTGGTTCTCACTGACATCCGACTTGTTTTGGCTCGCAGCAGCAACAGCTGGGAACATCTGCCCGCCCGACGGAGCACTGGGGGACGGTTTCCTGCCAAAGGAAATAACGCGTTTGGAAATGCTAAGCTATGAAAGCGGAACACACACACACGACAGGTTAAAGCGAACATTTTCTTGAATTTTAAAAGCCATTGCGACTATAAACCATTAATAAATCAGTGGCCAAGTTAGTCGCCACGAGGCAGACTGATAGTTATCCGTTTAAATAACACCCTATCGTTCAGATAGCTTGAGTACAGTACAGTATGAGTTTAGACTTTTGTTACTTTATGTGCAGAAAAAATATATGTGCCTTAAATAATATTACAGTTACTTACTTTGTTTTACATTTCCCCCGTCTTCGTTTTCCGGCTTTGTTGACAGGTTCCATGGTTTCCATGGAAATGCGACAACCTGGAAACGAACCCTGCTTTACTACAAGGCGGTGACAAGCAATCAGCTTCGTACGTAGCACTTTACTGCTTGCTACTTAGCCAGTGATTGAGCTAATGATTTATTTTCACCATTTTATTTACAGGGGTCAGTTTAATCTACCACCATGCATTATATTTATTAAGCTGCTAATGTTTTTGTGAAGTAATTAGATCTCAAATAGATTAAACAAATGTAAATGAATAGTTTTCCTCTCTAAAATGTAGTCAAGTAGCATAAAATAGAAGTACTCCAGTTAAACTTACTCAAAATTGCATTCAAGAGCAAAACAATAAATCATAGATTGTTTTTTTTTAAGATTTGGACTTCCTTCTTGTTCTGAAATGTTTGACTAATTAAAGAGAGTCTGCATTAAATTTGTAAACAAAAGGAGGAAAAGGCTCAGAAACCAGTGAACTTTCTGTCTATCTCTTGGATAAAACACAAAATAAAATCCCACTTCCTCATGCAGAATCTATATATATAGTCCATATAATAGCTTGTGCCGCACAAAAGCGGATGAATGGCTGCAGGCACAGTAGAAAACGATACTTCCACCCTCATGCAGAGTCCACATCTCTCTGCACATACAGTACGTTCCCTGATGGGTTCATATTGACAGTGCATTACGACTGCCCACCCGCACTTGGCCTTAGCAAAGCAGATCAATCCTGCCAATGCCGTGGAGGCCTCACAGGGCCCATTTGTTTTACCGCACTCCGGACCTGCCGCTACATGTGAGTCCGATATGAATTGGAACAGTTATATTCTCCATGTCTCTGTGGGGCTGAGGGGTCGATGGGCTCATCGTGCAGCAGGCCTCCCTGATCACAGCTATTGACCATTTGACCCCTGACTGAACCGTATGTGATTGACTGTACTTCAGTGGACACTGTGGAGAACAATGTGTGTCATGACACTTGGCTGCGAATTTACATGGGTACAGCCTTTAGCATGTGTCACTGAAAATGTTAAACCACCAAAGTCCTTGCTTCCCTTAAATGGCTCAAAACTATATTTTTGATTTAGTTCTTTGATATGTGACTTCCTCTTGTTTTGTTGTCTGTCTGTTAGAGCAATCAGTGTCCAGTGGAGGGTCAAGGACGGGCCATGAACCCTTGGCATCCTGCTACAAGCTGCTGTTCCCCTGAGCCCTTGAATTTGTCACAACACATCCTCTCAGCTACTTTGGTGACGCAGGCATGGGTGCAGGAATAGTGAGTACATGTGAACCTTGTGTGTGTGTTAATGTGTATACAGTCTTTGCATGTGCATGCAAGTGTACACTATCTCTTAAAAGTAAGCGAGCTGCACAGCCCCGCTGTGCCCTCAGTGGCTTCCTTTGACCTCGGTCACATTTCATGAAAGTTGCGCAAGGCCTTTGGTGTAGAGCTCTTTCGTGTTTGACTTTCAGCACAAGTCCCTGGACAACGACCCCCATCATGACCTCTTTCTTCTGACAGTTGAGACTACATGTGCGGTTGTTTCCCCATGTACTGTCAAATTCAGTCTGTATATGAGTTTATGCACCCTAAAAGCCCCCAAATCTTAAAAGCTTTCTGACATATGATGAACAGAAGATTAATCTGCAAGAAATTTAGATCAGAGCCGTGAGGGGTTTACTCTAAGTTCACAGTGCCTTCTGACGTTCTCTGTTCTATTCTCAAATCCCCATTACATTAAAAAAAATACAATGGAACTTGTGTATGTATGTGTAGTCAGCGTGCATGCACGCATTGGCTACAGCTCGTCCAGTTGGTGCAGCGCAGATCAGGGCTGTCTAAACCTGCTTATGGTGAGGATGAAAATGAGATCATGTCCCAGCAGCCTGGCGGCAGGCTCTCCTATTGGTCCATAGCATCACCCACTCACATGTCATCTGTTTTTACTGGTGGCACAATATCCTCCTTGGCTAATGGCACCTGACCAATTGGTTGCAATTCACTGCCTTTGGAAACCCCTTGTTCTGATTATGATTTTATTTTAAAAAGATACAAGACAGCCCCATTGTTCTATATATTCCAAAAAGACAAACATTCTCTTATTCAGCTGACTTTTAGAAGTAAAAACCTGAAGCCGTGGGCAGTGATGGAGAGAAGGAGTTAAGAGGGAATAAAGCAAGAGTGTGGAAAAGAGAGAAAATGACGATGAAGAAGAAGATGATGAGGAGTAGATCCTACTGCAAACACACCCTCAATGTTCCTTCATATTTGATGAGCCACCTTACAAGGACCCCGTGCCCAAGGGGCTGCTGAACTCTACTCGTGTAAGTGCGCTGATGCCCTCACTTTCCTCTCTCTCTCTCTCTCCTCTTCTCTCCTTTCCTGTCTTTCTTATTCTGCTCCTCATCTTTCTGCATCTTACTCCATCCTTTAGCTCCTCCTTCTCTCACCCTCCCTCATTTCCTTCTTCTCTCTCCCTCATGCTCAGCCAGGCGGCAGCGCGCTAATGCACCGTGGCACATTCTGCAGCTTCGAGTCACAATGCAACCAGGCTTTGCGCAGTGACCGCACGGCGACCTCCCTCAGCATCGCCACACGCAGGCGCTGTGCTGCACAAGGGCCTGTTTAGGGAGAGGAAAGAGGCGATGGGTGGAGAGGAGAGGAGAGGAGAGGAGAGGAGAGGAGAGGAGAGGAGAGGAAGCAGGGTTTTGCCATTCACAGGTATCAGATCAAATGACAGTGAGATAAATAAACTGCAAGTAGAAAGGCTGAAGCACCCTGAGATCCTCATCTAGATGACTTATTTGTGCCACATGTGACTTATCGGAGTGTCAGTGCTTATATAAATGCTTACATGTGCAGTTGTTGCACAGTTGGAGCATGCAAAAGACCAACGCTTCTGTGATCAGATTATTCTCCAAGTCATGTGTGTGGTTTCAGATCCAGCAGAAAGCAAATTATTTACAGCTGTCCGTGGTCGCACAGAAGGACTGCTGCTGCAGCCACTAGACAGCCATTAGTCAAACTCCACAATTCGAAGATGAGGAGGAAGGAAAGAAGTTAACTTGACTGTTAACTGGCTACAGGGGTATATATTTTTTACGTCTTTCCCCTTGCCAGGATGTGCTCTTTTGTCCTCAGGGATAAAAGAGCACATCCTGACATCACACCTTCCCATGATCCTGAGCTTTTTTCCACATCCCTTGGACACGTTCTTCTCAGACCTCACAGCTCAGCAGAAACGACCAGAGGGAAGGAGAGAGAGATAAAAGGAGTGTGATAGTGAGAAAAGGAGAGGAGAGGCCTTAGAGGTCAATCTTATGAAGGTAGAGGAAAGAAAAGCAAAGGAAGTGCGACAGTATATCAGGGGGATAGCAAAGCTCAAACTAGCTCATGGCAGACCTGTCCCGTTTTATTTATTGGTTGCTCGTGATTATTCTCATGAAGGCGGCACATCTCTCCTCTGTCAAACCTGAGGGGGATTCTGTCCATCTGCTGGATGTCACGTCTTCCAAGCCGGCCTGCCATAGGCTCTACTTCTGATAGCATTAAACTCTGCTCTACTACATTTCATCCACTAATCTTTAACAGTTGTCGGAATAAAACAGCTGCTAAGAATCAAACACAGTGCAATTAATCTGATTATGAGTGGAAAGCTAGTTTAGTGATACTTAGATGGTTTGCAGCCAGGCATCCTAAAGGAATGTGATTTGAAATTCATTACAGCGTATTGTTACACAGTATAAAACTAAGAGTTGAATCGTAAATTAGCAGCTCGCTGAGATGGGTCGAATAGGCAGTCTAATTTAGGAGAAAACTCAGCTGTAAGTTATCATGTAACACCGACCTTTGAGATGAACTTCAGTAAGGATCCATTTGGGAATTTTTAGCATAAGGCTAGTAGGCTAGTCAGATGTCATATAGATGCCTAAATGTACTCCTTGCACAAAATAGTCCTAGATTTAGTCAAATGAAGAAATACAAAACATGGTCTTGGCTGAACCTCTCAGCTCCTTTCTTTCCTCATTACGTGCACCACAGCATTGTTAGTAAACCATAAATTATGATCTTTTTTGTATGCTGTGTTAGCCAAATTGAACTAACCTCAACTCTGAGGTGTCGCGATTGAGGCGACGACCAGTGGGAGCGACTGATCCACTCCTCCAAACATTCAGTACAAGGAAACACCTTCCATGATTTTGGTTCGTACCACCAAACTCACCATGCCAATAGCGGTCTTAGAGCGTCAGGGGAAAATAGTTGCAAGTTCCGTCTACACACTAGCAATTCTTTTTATGTTCTGTTTGTTTCACTTTAGAATAATTGGTTGGAAATACATAGCTAACAACTGTTAGCTACAAGAAAATCGCTTTATACTCTTAGGTTAAGACTAGCCTTCGGTCACATAAGAAACGGGTTTTGTTTTTTTTTTCCCACGTGAACCTCGTATACTTTGGTGTGATCTCAGAGTTAACTGCCTCAGCGGCTGTGTGAACCCACTCTCTGATTGTGTGCGAAGCTGCAAAGATCCACCACTCAGCGACACCATTAACAAGGTCAAATTTACATGTACTTTATCCGGTCCTTATCTGTTGCGAGACTGCACTTTAGGGGCAGCGGCAGTGATTGCTGCTCTGCACATGAACATAAAGCTCTGAGACACTCACGCATGTACCGTGACATTTGGCTGTGAGTATACTCCATGTGCATGCTATTGTGTGTGTCTCTCTCTCTCTCTCTCTCTCTCTATATATATATATAGATATATATATATATATATTAGAGTATATGAATGTGTGTTTGACTGCTTTCCCCTATGAGCATGCGTGTTGCCTCTGATACTGTGACCCTTCCTAATATGATAGTCTGTCCTCTTCTATCCAGGTCACAGAGCATTCTCTCATCCCGGTTCATCAGCAGGGCAGCGCTCCACAAAACTCATCATTCTTCTGACATGCATCCCGATTATATCCAAGAAATTTTTTGCTGGTAGAAATACCATAACGTAAAAATACAAATGCCACAGGGATAGCGATACCACAACAGCTTCGAGACAGATAGACGCTTTACAATGCATACACACGCGGCTTAAACAAACATGACATGACAGGAAGTGGAAAACACACGCACAGGCCTGCGCATGATGCAAATGGTGTTTTTAGCCTGAGGTTTCTTTATTCTTTATCAATCAAAGTGGTTGTACTTTGCTCATTTTTTTTCGAAGCCATGGGGCTGGGGTTATGCCAAAACAAACACAATGAGGTTTGAGGAGAATGAATGGAGAGTTGTCTGCATAGAGAGACAACTGATGATCTGAGCAGCTGCGATCACCTAATTACCACCTTAAATGATGAGGTGTTGGACCAACAACACTAGAAGGATGCAGCCCCAGCGTATGGCATGTTGATCGCTGTTATTCATGCTCGATACACTGCGTGTTTTGTGAAGCTGAAGTTGCACTGGAACAGACCTGAACTTGACCCCGGCAATTTTTACCTTTTGTAATGCACTCATCAATATCTGCTGTTTGAAACAGGCTGCAGAGCTCAGAGCTATTTCCAGTTGAAACACAGCATAGGCCTGTTTTTGTCGTAAAAATGTGAACAGAAAAACGCCGCACTCAACTAAATTCTTTATTTGTTCATAAGATAAAATAACATAAGTAGATTCAGGTTCGGAGTATCTAAAAAAAAATACTTCACTGAAGATATATATGTTGTCAGGTGAAACGTCTTCCATAAAAGGTTGGCTTCTCTGGGAGAACAGAGAAGTAGCTTTGGTTTTAGCTTGACAGTGAGCATTTCTGACATTATCAGGTTCGTTACGAAATAGGTTCATAAGTTCAAGAGGTTGGAGAGGGATTCCCCTTTGAGCAGATGTTAAAATCAGCAGTGCTGAGGCTCAGAGACTGCGGAGCTCCAAGACAGCACGGATGCAAAGTTCAAACAAAGTTCTTCCATTTGAAAGGGGAAAAAAAAACGGTGAAATTCAAATTTTCAGTCCAGCGTGCCTCTGCTGGGCATGAAAAGGAAGACACGAGTGCTCGGATTGAACCAATTTGCGGCGGTTTATTTGTGATTGCTGGCGCCGAACGCCAGAAACTTTTTAGATGGCGCATGCGGAACATTTCTGTAATCACAGCAGTTTGTCAGTGTGAAGTCAGCGCTGCCAAATAGCCACATGAATATGAAAAATTCTCTAACAAATAGAAGAATTGCTGTCAGGGTGTGAGCAGTTATAGTGCAACTCCTCATCTGAAACATACTTATATTGATTTGAGAGCTTCGAGTGAAAGTACTGACTCAGTTGTAGAGAAAAGCTGTAACCTTCGTACAGTAGGAAGAGCAGGTCTAAGCTGTTATCTCTGCCCTGAGAGTGTGTTGGCGTTCTGTGTGTATGTGTGTGATCCTCACCTCCACTGGCATCCCCCATAGCGCCAACACTGAGATCTGCCACCCTTCCTGCCCGGCTCCTCTTACCGGGGGTCCCGATGTCGGCGGGGTGCAGAGCAGTGGACTCTGATGCCATCTGGCATGTTTGGGCTCTTTCAGCATTTTTAGCCAAGTTTGCAGGCAGACACCTACTGTGCCGTGTGTATTATAGCTCATGTATGTGTGAGTCTTTGTATCTGTGACCACGCCAAATGTGTTTTTAACACGTCCACACATGCTCCGCGGGTTTCTCTTATGTATATTGCCATCAGTCGTAACATGTGGTGTTTGGACATATGGCTCAGATACTCTGTCAGTTGTAGTTTTTATCACAGGCTGTGTGAACGCGTGTGTATCACATTATATGAGCTATATGATCTTATTTAATTTGTAAATGTGTGCATGCGATGCACTGAGGTGTGTTTAATGCCCTCAGGGAGGAAGCTGTGACCCATAAAGCCATGAGCATGCTCATTGTAGCCTCTCGGAGTCAGGTGAGGTGTCTCCAGATGCTTGACCTTGGGTCAACTTAGCAATTGTGTTGGAAGTGTGAAAAGAAGTCTGGGCATGAGAAATCGGGGTTAAATCGCACCCTGGACCGGAGTCTAGCTCCTCGTGTTCTCAGGTGTCTTCTCACCTCAGATAATACTAATGTGCAGAGAAGAGAGGAGGTTTGAAAGGATCCTGAGAGGACAAAGAGATGGTGTTAAAGGGCTGCATTGTTGTCACACTTTTCTCTCATCTCAAACACCAGTGGGTCAGACTTTTGAAAGCACTGTAAAATTCCCCCCGGGAGGCATGAAGATGTACAGTCCTGCATGTACTGTACAGCGTCTGAGTGACACATCTCCAGCGATACATGCTCATAAAACACGCGGGCACGTGTGCAGAGTTGTTCAAGGTCACAGCGTGAGTCACGGGGAGCTGCGCTGGAAAAGAAAAAGGCTTATTTTGTCGATAATGCTGCTGCTTACTTGTTGGTTTCGGCTCAGCCTCCAGTTCACATGTTTAATTTATCTGAAAAATGACTCACCGACTTACAAGGTGTAATGGATGTAAGTGCTGAAAAAGCGAGTGACTTGCTTTCCTTTTAGTGCTCTGCCCGTTTAAAAGTTTCTAGTGTGCTGCAGCTTTGATGGCTGTGGTCAGAGATGCAGCTGGATGGGAAGTTACACCACTGGAGGTCAGTAAAAACTACGTCTGCAGCTGGATTCAGTTGAAAATAACCATAATGATTAAAAAGATGAGAAGCAAATCTATCAGTACATGCTCATATACGTATGTGCAGCGGTAGTCCAGTGAAAGTTTAATGTGGAGTGGGTGTCCTGCAGGTGGAACAGTTGTCTCAGTGGTATTTTCTGCTAAAGTACATCCATCCCCTGTCTGCTCCATAGACTTAACTACAAGTTTGGACGGGGGGCTCCAGATTTAGCATCCTTTCTGGAAAGCTAAACTAACCAGCTGCTAATTGTATCATCATAAGAGCCAGAGGACAATGATGGGGACAATGATTTTGTAAAGGTCAACCGGGACATTTCCTCTGAGGCAACAGAAAGCAGCTTGCGTATATATATATTGACATCAGTTGGAACATGTGGCGTTAGCTCATATAGCTCCGACGCACAGTCAGATGTTTCTGTTTATCACGGGCTGCTTGTGTAAACGCGTCACATGATATGTGCTATGTGATCTTATTTCATTTGAAAACGTGTGGATGACATGCGCGCACGAGTCTTCATCTGTTCACATGAACGCCTTCGTGTGTTGCGTTGCGTTTGAGAGCGCCCCACGGGGAGGGGGATATGACCCATAAAGCCCGGCCGCGAGCATGCTCAGTGTTGCCAGCCGTTTGGGTGGCAATGCATGACTGTACATGTAGCTCTCAGATTAAATAGAACAAGTTCATTTAAGTGCTGGTACGTACAAGTATTGGTCTACGGCTTGGACTGTTCCAAAAGGCCGCAAAGCAAATCTGAGAACTCGCGAAATGATTTGCTTTATGAAGTTGAAAGATAAGAGCCATTCTTATTTGTTGCTAAAGCTGTAAGCATTGGCTACGTTCATGCTCACAATATTTAACATCACTGAACTAATTGTGATTAAACCTTTCAGCTTATCTGTTTACATGGACACTAAATGAAATGAAACAGAGGAATATGTTTTTCCTCCCGACTTTATTGACAACACTCAATAGAGGAAGATGACCAAGAAGAACCCTTGTGGTCAATGCTCCTGCTGGACAATTGTTTTTCTACCTCCATGTTTCTGTCCCTCTGGGAAACTCGCCACGTCACCTGATGTTTAACCCACGTGGGTTATGGAAGCATGAGCAGAGAGAATGGATTTATTCCAACTCGAGAGAAACGATTGAAGTGTTTACATGGTTAATAGGCGCTAATATTTTCCATTTGCTTTACACCACCCCTCTCAATCCAACTGAAATCTCCTTCTAATCAGTTCAGTCTGTTCCGATTGATGTGGTTACATGAGGCAGTTATTAGTGGAACTCTAATGTCATGGTGAATGTAACCAGTAACTCATACGAAATGAAGAAAAGTGAGGGCAGCTGCTTTACAGCTGGTATTATGAATGTTGTCTCTGCTGCAAACGGACTTCCTACCATTTCTATTTGCCCACATCTGGATAATCTGTTGGACCATGCAAGTGTCAGTATGTCCCGTATCTTCCACATCATCTGCTCCCCTCCAGGTCGGTCCCTCCACCCTTCAGCAGCTGCCGAGGAGCTGCGCGCTTTCATATCACTGCGATGTTGCTCTCAGGCAGTGAGGGGAAACGACATCTCACCTCACCCACGCGGCCAACAGCACGGGCTTTTAAAAACCTCCCCGGTCCTCTCCTCAGCTGTGTCCTCTCCAGTATTACACGGCCAGCTTGAGAGCCGTGCTCCCTGCTCCGCTCTGACCTAATGGGGTGTGAAGCATTTAAGAGCGGGGGGTGAGGGCCGGAGTATCTCTCACCGCTACCTGCGTTCTCCCTCTTGTGCGTGTATGACTTCACCTATTTTTGGTTTCTGTACTTCGCCCCAGTAAAAACAACATCATCTTTGATTGCTTGCAGTGTCAGATGTGGGATTTGGTGCTAACCTGCAGGGTTTGTTTCTGAATCTGCTGAAGTTAAATGTTTGCAGGTTCAGGATGATGGAGGGCCAGAGTTGGACGGAGCAGAGAAACATAAAAGATGATAAAAGATGATGAAGAAATTGACTAAAGGAGATTACTTTGGACCATTGAAATATTATTTTTGTGGAAAATGGCATTTAAAGCAGCAACCAAATGTAGCCTCTACCTTTTATATTAATTTTGCATGTACAATACTTGCATACATACCATACATACCATATATAGGCCAATCAACATTTGATGTGCACTGGCCTTGACTTGTCTCAACCCCTGCTGGTCCTTGTGCTGACTCAGACCTACCCTGGAAATGATTTATAACCCGTTAATGTGGTCTTAAGCAGCACTGCCAGATTGCTGCCTCAGATTCCTCTAAACCCACAACTGTCAACTGACCTAAACATGGTGCTCTCTGATGGACTGTCTGTCAGGCACAAGCAGAAGCTTTGGTTTGACAGCTGTTTGTCACTGTCATGTTCCAAAAGTCGACCTTGTTCAACCAGAATCCATGAACTTACGCACGAGAGCAAGCAGGGAAAAGCCCTTTAGTGGCCTCACAATCAAACTGCTATCATAGCAGGGCAGCCTTTCCGTTCTGTGTTTTCAGCTGGGTGGGCAGAAAAGGCAGAGATAGCGTCATTAGACCACTCAGCTCAGCCGAAGACATCGCGAAAGAGATCTCATGATGGACGATAGTGGGGCTGAAAGCTGCGACCCAAGAACGTTTGCCCACAGGACACAAAACGGCAGCACCTCAGGATCTGGTCCAGCTGAGAGGTCAGAGTTCGAGGACGCCACCCGGCCAAAGCAGCCCTCTCACATGGGCCTGATTTGTTAGACATCTGCAGGCTAGAATGACCTGACAGCGCTTGATGCATTTGCTGCCTGGCACATAAGCGATCTGAAAATGCAGAGCTATTTTTGCTGATGTTAATTTGCTCCGTGTTTAGGCCCTGGTTCACAGCTCGGTCAGCCTTCCCTGATACTATATTCCCGTTTGTTTCAATAAAGGTTCTCCCGTCACATCGCATTTAGGTCGAGATGCCTGTGAACTGTGAAAGCACCGCACTGAGGGACCCGGCCACGCCGAGGATTCTGGGTCCTGGCGTCCGTTGGTTCCTGGGAAGGTCTCCTAAGTTCAGTGAGTTGATGATTTCTGAAGTTTTCCTGCATGGTGAGAGTGCTGCGTGAAGAGTAGAACTACTGAGGATACATAGGAGCTTTTTTTTAATTAGATCTTTTAATCGCTCACTTTTGGTTTTGTGCATGTGACAGACAATATAAAGTAACCATCTTTGAAATCCCGTTGCACTGAATACCCCGTAAAAAAAAAAAACTTTTTAGTGTTTTAATTTTTATTTATTTTTCTGCAGTGAATATTATATTAACGCTCTAGATTGCACTGAAATATATAAAGATGACTATTGGGTATTTTTCCCAAATACACAAGTTATTCCTGAAATCACATTTATAAAAATATTGTCTTAAACACAAGGTATTATAATTTAATTTTCTGAAATAAAAAATACAAAAAAAAAAACAACAACATATAATCACTGTAACTGATTGATGTTTGTGAAAAATACTCTGTTTTTAATTGAATAGAACAAAAAATCCAACATTAAAATATAAAAATACACCCAGTTTGGCAGTAGAACTTATTATAGTTGTATAAGTAAAAGATTACCTGACTTTTGCAGCTGTATCCAAGCAGCAGCAGCAGCAGCAGCAGCAGCAGCAGCCGGCTGACTAAATGTCCGTCTTCTAAGAAAAGGCAGCGCTGTCTCCTGTCTTTATACCAATCCCTCCTCAGTGGGCAAGCTGATCCCTTCATTCTCCTTCTTGTTAGCTCTGATTTCATGAATAATTCATCACACAGTCAGAGCCGCGAATGAACACGCTAATTGGTACCTTTTTTTTTTGTTATCATCGCCATTATTACCATTATTATTATTATTATTCCCATCTCTGTCTCGTATGATTAAACATGAAATTAAATTAATGTGATGGCGAGAAAAATATTTTTCTAACAGCCCCGCATTAACCCTCTTGTTAATTTGAAAACACATTTCTGGGAAATTAATTTTACATCTAAACTCAGTTTGTGAGGGGAAGATGAAAAACTCCAAACAGATCATTTAAGTATTCATTTGTGTAATAGCTCAATTTGTTTTCCAGTGGAGATATGCTAATAATTCTTTTAAAACTCATCTGTTGGAGAAGGGATTCAACAGATGTTTTTTAAAAAAAATAATAACAACACAATGAAAACAAAGTAAAAGAAAAAGGCCAGGGGTCTTTTTTAAAATTATTTATTTAATGTATTTTGGTTATTTTTATTATTTATTATTTTTTTATTATTATTATATATTTTTTTACACGTAAATCCTCTTTGAGATTCAAATTCTCTTTGACAAATGAATGCGTATTATGTGAACGTGTGTGTAGTGTATGTGCATGTTCCTTTAAATTTGCTGGCAGCCTGTGTGCCTCACAGTGAAGTGGTTAAATGGAGGTTAACACGTGTTGAAGCAGAATACAAACATAATTAGTTCAAATTAAGTTCATGACTAAGTAAATATTTTTCTTCTCTCTCTCTCTCTCTATATATATATATATATTACATTTCTAGGATGTCATTGGTTTGTGGGGTTTTGTGCTGAGGTTGAGGTTGCAGAAACAAATAAAAAATACACTTCAAGTTACATTTAAAATTGATGGAACAACTACACTTGCGACCTCATGCTAAAGGCCTGCTGGTTTTCTTCTTCTTCCATCTGCATGCACAGATGTGCTACACACTGGCAGCAGGAAACACTTTATATGTTACAACCGTGCCTTATTTCTTATTTATTTAACAGATGAATAAATAAATGTTCATCTGCATCCTTGTATTGTACTGTGCCATCATCTAAATACAAAGTTATTAAATGTTATTAGTGGAACTTGTCCACTGCGCAATCTAGAGCGTTTTATGGGATTGCATAATGTTAACTGAAAGTATCAGGTACTTTAAATAGTTTCAGCTTTCAATTAATATTCTAGCTTCAAAGCATTCGAGGACAGAATTTTTCCTTTTCTAGAATGTGTTCTTCAATAAAACTGCATTGAGTTCTATTCTAGAGTATTTCAGGTGTGCTCTGGTGAAGAATTGTTAAACTGTACATGATATTCTTGAACAGAATTGTTCAAGCTTTAGTGTATGCTGATGATAAATGTGTGTGTGGTCGTTGTCACTTGCCGTTATTTGTTGTTGCTTTCAAAGAAGACCAGAATTGTTCTCTTCAAGAACGTATTTTTACAACAAAATTCCAAAGTGTTCCATTCTAGTATTCTAGAGGTTATTCTAGAGGAGAGTTGTCATATTCTAGGTGATTGGATGGAACAGTTAATCCTCTGGAGGAGACTTGCTCAACTGTTGAAAGAATTCTAGAATAAATCATCTACTACATATATCAGTATTCTAGAAACAAAGTATATTTCCTCATTTCTTACATTGTTGTTTTTCTGGATTTTTTTTTTCTGTTATTCTACATTAATATTCAAGCCAGTATTCTTTCGTGGAATGGTTTAAGCTTTAGGGCATTCTCTGTCTAGAAAGGCCTAGAGCAAAATGGAAAATCACCAAAGTACTTCCGAACTGACTGTGAAAATTCCAGATTATTCCAGATTATATTATCATACTAATACAACATTATTTCCTTCATTATGTGCTACTTTTGTTTTGTGTTTCTTTCAGGGAAAGCACACATTAACATCGCTGTAAATGTGGCTTAGCCAGTAGTTAGTAAATGTAGTCAGCCAGTTGGCCAATTTTCAGCTGTTGCCTGTTGGCCAGATGTCAAATTAGCCATTGAAGCAACAGCATTTAATGCTAATAAAGGAGGAAGCAAACAAAAACAGAGTAAAAAGCTAAAAAGAGCAAAGCAAACGGTTAAGTAAAATGAAAACTATTGAACAGACAGACAACAAAGATAAAGCTAGAGGGGAGCGCTCTGAACACACTGCCGCTGTATGTTGGTTTCCAGCGCTGCACAGGACATCTGGACACTTCTTTCCCTCAGGAACAGGTGAATGAGATGCGTTCCGATGTGTTGGAAAAACACTTGTAATAGTCCAGGTGTGTGAGAGGATTGAGACCTGAAGTGCTCTTCAACAGCCTGCGTCACCGCTCCCTAGCTTGCGTCAAAATGCATTAAAATGCACTTGCAGCAATAAAAAGAAAAAAGCCCCTACACTCGCTTTCCCTCCCCTCCCCATCTGTCATACAGCAGCGGCAGCAGCAGCGGCATCAGCAGCGGCAGGCAGTTGCCATAGCAACAGAAGCAGATGTTGAGGGGTGTCTCCTGTGTGACGAGATCTGAACTCTTGACCTCTAAAAAAAAGAGAAGTGGCAGTAATGGATATGGATTTATGAGTGTATGGGCTGTTGCTATATTCCCTCCAAAGCAGCCCAGCACACCATATGCCAGTGCATGCATTTTTAATGATAGGGCCGACTTACTTGCAAGGTTAGAAGATTTACTCTGCACCCAGGCTCTGGGGCTTTGCAGCAGGACACACAGATACTATATGTTGAATCTATACATCATAAGCTGTACCTCTTTCTCCTCTTTATATAAATATCATGACAAACAGGCAGTTGTTTGCAATAGGCTCTACAACCAAGACAAATCTCAGATGTGGACGTGCATTAATGCAAAAAATGTGAAGCATTTTGGAAATAATACCCTGTGATCAAAGCTGATGGGTATAAAAAGACCTAACCTGCTACATGTGACACACACGGCTGAGCACAGCTGATATGACGGACTAGGAGGCATGCATATTCATTAATGGCTTCGGGCACAGTGTGAGTCCCAGCTAGGCTAAAGTAACCTCAAGAGGCTACGTCTGCATGCTTTCCAAAGGCTGCAACATGCAGGCTGCAGGCTTTGACACTTTGCATACACAGACCGGCTTCCACGGATGTTTCTCTTTGTACAGCAGATTGACAAGGAATTCTGTCATGTAAGCCCTTCATCCATCATACAAAATGACCACAAGAGTCATCTAATTCTGTTAAAGATATTGTTACTACTGTCCTGTAGGGATAAACAGTTTAAAGCACATAAAAATGTCAAAACACAATTTGTCCCAGATCCCTTTTACAAGGTTTCCCACTGGTTGCAGCCGATGGCAAGATCCTTGTCTCTAAAACGCTCCAGTTAATTAAATTAAAATTAGCTAAACTGAGTAGCTGAAATGTCCATTTATTCATCTGGCTATCAGTGTCTGCGTAGTGAACGCGGCCGTTCGGTCAGTTTGCTCAGTTCTGCAACACCGGCACAAAGGGGCACCCATCATCTCTGTCGTGTGTCCAGCCACTGTGCCATTTATTTCCTGCCATCCATCAGCCTTCCCAGTGCATACAGGAATAAAATACGAGACGGGGCCATCAGTTTAAGCGTACTGGTTCACAGCTCTGTTTTTATATCCTGTGAGCGAAGCAACATCCAGATAAAAGACACGTTAGATGGTATCTATTTGACTCAATCGATCTTAAATACATTCAGCTGTTGAGAAGATAAACTAAACTGTAAATGTAAAAATGTACTTAATGTTTTCATTTATAATGCAACTTGGCAAAGAACCTCAGTCAAGGCTTTTAGGTCAAGGCACAGTGAGTTGTAAAAGCGGGCTGTGTGTAGTATGTTATTTTTTCAACATAATTACTTACAGAGAACAGATAGAGTAATAGAAACACCAACAATTTATGAATAACAAGCCGCTAACAAGGATTAAGGTCACACTTTTGCACAGCTTCAATCCCATTTGGAATGCTGTGATGCAATTCTCGAACTTTGTGCACACTGGACCTTTCTTCTACAAGAAAAGCTGATCGGTCTTTGAGGACTAAAGAAAACTGATGTCATTTCACGAAGGGGGAGGTCTGCTGACTGCTGAGGTCATGGAAGATGTTTAACACATCCTGGCATTCATGAAGCAATTCTGTTTATGTATGTCCGCTAAAATAGTTCCTATTATTCTCAACAGAGTGATTGGCGTCCATTCGCTCTCTGCAGATGGAACCAGGTCTTTATGAGGAAAAAAAAAAGAAAATGATGGCAAACAACTCATCAGATCCCTTTTCTTTATTTTCACTGCTCAGAGTTTCCAGGCTTTGCTTGGTAGCGAAGGTTGTGTTTGAGGTTACGTATGCTTGTGGCCTTGCATGCAGGCTGTTTCCGAAGTGCCCATAACACACATTTTAGTCGCTGAGTCACAGAGGTGGAAGGCCAGCGTTCCGCCTAATCTTCCGAGCACAGTCCACTGACTTTATCAGTGTCGAATAGGGCAGGTTTGTTTGGTCAGACCAGCAAATGATCTTCACCATACAAAGTATTATTTAATTGAAAAGCTAGTCTTTGTTTTGTTTAAAAAAAGTAAAAAGAAAAAAATAGAATCTACCAGATGAATATGATTTTTTATTTTATACCTTTAAGTTAGACAAATGAGACGTGTAAAACGACATTTAATGCAGGGAAATTCCCGAAACAAGTTCTTTATCTTAATCTTTATTGTTTATTTAACTGGGGCAATGCACAATACATGTATCACAGCCCCTAAAAGCTCATTCTCACAGGTTAGTCCCTAGGCGGAGGCCTCCAGTGACGCACAGGTTGCAGAGATAAAGGATAGTAATTGGCTGTATTAAATCTAATGCTCTTGACCTCCATTAGATAACAAAATAAAAAATAAAAAGTACAGGAACCCTGCAACAATCAGCAGAAAAACTAGGTAGGACACTGTCAGTATTCCCAACACCAATAAAACTTCATCAGAAGAAGACATTTTGTCATGGTTCTGTTTCTGTGTTCACGTTTTGAGTTTTGTTCATGTTTCTTGTCTCCCTGCTTCCTGTTTTACTTTGTTGAGTTTTTGATTTCCTGTTTTACTCCTTGTGTTTCTGTGTTTAGATCATTGGTTTCACCTTGTGTCTCTTGATTTCTGTCACCTGTGTCTCGTCACCCCTTGGTTCCTCGTGTGTGCATATATAGCCCTGCCTTCCCCTTTGTTCCTGTCGCGTCATTCCCAATGGTTTCTTACTGTGAGTCCCTATGGTTTGCTACCCTGTGTGTCTCCATGTTTTTACCCCTCTGCGTATCTTCGGTGTTCCTAGTGTTCTTTTGTTTCTAGTCTCTAGTTACCTTTTGTCCTTTGAAAGTTTTGATTTTGTTTATTGGAATTCCTGCTTTTTTCAGCAGCGCCTTTTGTATCCTTTTTATTTTATTAAACTCCAGTCTTGCCTACTCCTGCCTCGCCGCCTTTTGTCCTGCACTTGGGTCCTACCACCTCCCCCCTTGGACAAAACCGTAACACATTTCTAAACAAAGCTGGAGCCCATCCCAGGTGACAGTGCACGGGTTGTCAACAGTGTCAGAAAGGTGTTAATTCAACTAAATGATAATTTAAGAGGATGTAGTTTGTGGTGCTGTTAAACGGTACTGAATTAAACACAAAAGTGTTTCTGTTATTAAGCCTAGCCCACTGACTAAAATGGGGTAGTCAAAATAATAGGAACATGTGTTAGTACAACACGATAAAATTAAATAGTATTACAAACCACAGCCTCTAAAATGAAAACACAGTTGAAACAACAACTGATTGGAGAGTGTTAAGCATGGTCATCTATCTCTATGTTTGTGTCACTGACACATTTAAGTCACATCTCGAAGGAAGCCGCTTGCCCTCTTTGTCTTTCCTTACGTCCCTCACGCGACAGTGGAGGCTTTTTAATACAGAATTAATCTTTAATCTGATCCTCACCTCCATCCAAAGCCGTGACTCCCGCTCTCTGCCTTGCCCATCAAACTTTCATGAGGGTAATCGAGATAAAGGCGAAATGCTCCTTCTATCCGATCCCAGAGGAAAGGCGAAAGAAAATGTTTCCAAGGTGTTACATGGTGCCAGACGGCCAGACGGGTTAGCTTTCATAGCCCAATGTGAAGCGTGGACGGAAGACGAATTTGTTTTTTGTTTTTTTCTTACAGAGGAATATTTTGCATTGGCCTGTAGGGGAGCGGTGGTACATGCGTGTGTTTCCTGAAAAAAAACTTTCGTACTAAAAACGCTTTTTTTTAAGAAAATAAGGAGTTCAGATGAGGTAAAATACGCTATTGTTCTGCAGCCGTTAACATTAGTGTGTGTGTGTGTGTGTGTGTGTGTGTAATAAGTTAGGACAGCCATGTAATTCCCCGCTCACACAAATCTTTTTTTCCTCTTATATAACGTAAATGGAAGAGGTCATTCAAGGATCTGCTGCATTAGTATGTTTGTGTTCTGCACACGTGTATGTATAATATATATGTATATGTGCGTGTGTTTGGGTGAATTTTATATGTGTGTTTAAATATATAGGAAGAGTGCACAAAGCGTTGTGTCGTAATGCAAATGTATGAAAATAAACATTTCCCGAGGGTATACGTTCATGCATGCGTCCATCTGTACCGTGAACACATCCGCATGTATTAAACAATGAACAAACCATAAAATGGAGACTATAGCATACATACTGTGCAGATGGGACTTGGTGCTCACCACTAGAGTGCGCTCATCTCCTGTGAACTTTTGACCCCCGCTTCTGGGCATTCAGAAACTATCACATCTGTTATTACAGTACACTCTGCAGCTTTGATTAATAAGGCGAGCACGGTGGTACGCACTGACTCTATGACCCTCCAAATGAGGACACAGCCGTACGTTTAAAGGAAAAAGAGCGCGTGAAGTGATGCAAATTGACGAACTATGAATCAGAGGAGAAAGTGGGGGGAAAAAAGAGAGAGAGAGATGCCAACGTGGGTGGGGAAGGGGGAGAGTGGCTGACGCAGGAGCTGTAATAGTTGCGACTGTGTGGATTAAAAAAAAAAAAAAACGAGCGTGCCTCTGTTGGTCCGAGCTGACCCCACGTCTCTGTGTCTGTTCCGCTCTCTGTTGCGCTTTTATCAGTTTCTACCAAGGTTGGATTACTGAGCGGCAGTACCAGGCACAGGCCCGGGAGCCCAAACACGTCAGGGGACTCGGTTTTGAAGTAACCATAAAGATTTCATGCCGGAGATGCATAACGGCTATAAAGGAAGGCATAAAGTGATCCAAAATGACAACTGAGAAATGCAGAAAGATTACAAAGAGCCTAGATATAGATGCAACATGGCTATGATGCGAGATTAAGGACTGCAACTAGATGAATAATGACCAAATACGTGAAATGGTTGCAAATGCCAAGAACGACAAAGACCAAAACCGCTGCAAAGACATTTAAAAGGACCAAAAGAAGACTCGCAACAACTAAAAGATGCATTCAAATCGACAACAAAGCGATGCAGCTTGCCCCTATGTACGATAGTCGGGGGGTGCTTTTATATTTGAGTGCCCAGGGGCCTGTTGTCTCATAATCCATCCATGCTTTACATCTCACATTCGTACTTAGCAGTCATTTCCCTCAGTTTTTCCCTTCTGGTTCCAGCTATCCCCTCCTCCTCCTTCTCCATTTTTCCTGTCATTCTTCAGCCTTCAGGCATCTGCCACCAAGAGCTGATCGGAGCTCATTTAGGACCAGAAATGTTCATCATCCTCTCTTCTTGCATCCTGACCTTCAGCTGAACTCAACAGACAGAGAAGTTAAATGTCAAAAATGGGGTGAACAAGCAGCAGGTTGGACTTTTTCCACGTCTTCTGTTGTAGTTGTGTTCTTCTTAAGTCTTGAACTTGCGTTGCACCTTCTCAGTCATGTTCTTGGGCAAAATCCCAAAAATGCTTCCGGACATTTTAGATCATTTCCCTGTTATTCATAACATGTCTGACATCGGTCAAGGCACGGGCGACCGTGTTCCTCTTTGCCCCAAACGCCCGCATCACGTTTAAGGGCAGTCAAAGTGCAACTAAAAATATTTGTAGGACATTCCAGCTGAGAGCTTCTGAACTAAAAAATACAATATTTTATTCATGCTGCAAGATACATAGCATGTCGCTTTTGCTGTCAAAGCCCCTCTTCGGATATATTCCTGAATAAATAAAATCTAAATGTACATATATTTTTTAGAGTGACTGGATGTGACTCATCATATCTGTATGACGTCCCGCAGTGTCTTCAGTGTCAACAAGACCTTGGAAACTGGCGTAAAATGAATCTCGGTGGAGGTATAACTCATTCAGCCATATGACGGAGGTTAAACGCACATATGATCAAATACAATATACCTGCTGAAGATACAAATTTAAATGTGGTCATGTCAAAGTAAATTCCTGAACCTCCAAGTCCCAATCAAACCCGCAGTTTGCCGACTCTTCCAACATGTTATTTTTCAGTATACATTTCACTCCGCTCATTTAGCTTCTTCGTGCTGGATATGAATGCTATGAGTTTGACTTGCAACGCGCTCTGACAGCTGCTCGCACAGGACTCGATCAGCCAACCATCTTGGCCGCCGCCAGGCTCTCAGCCAATGGGACGGCATCGGGCCCTCAGGGGGGTGTGTCTCATTAGCTAGATTCCAGGACCTGGCTCTGGCCCACTGGACGCACTCAGCCGTAAAGGATGCAGTCCAGAGGGGCATTCATCATTTGCTGCATCGTCTCTTCTTCCTCGCTATCTCTCCCCTTGTCTTCAAGACAAAAGGGGGCGGGGGGAAGTAACCAGAGCTACCAGAAATAGGAAAGAAATCTTCTATTTTGTCACACATTTGTGATATATAACAGCTCAAGTATCTGTCAGCACATCTCAGGGCACTAAATCATTGATTTTGTGGATAATAACAAAGCCCCAAATTCTTATCTGCCACTCCCATCCAATGCAGTCGACTTTTGTTTCAGCTTCAGATTAAGCGTCTTTTCTCTCGGCAGACATCTGGCCACCTCTGTGCCCATGGTACAACTATTTTGGGTACAAACTGCAGTGTTGGATCATGGGCGGTTTATGTAACAGTTTGGAGCGGTCCTAAATGGCTAAACTTAACAAAATGTATCCCCTGGGAGGCAGCCATGGTGTGGACAGATCTGGATCCTCTCATCCTCCATCAGGTTCAGTATTAATTCTTGCCCTTGAGGGACCAGTGTCGACCTTTGCAACCACGACCATACAAATACCTTCCCTTCCAAGTACCTATAAGTCGCCTTTGCTACTCAGAGCAGCCCAATGAGTGACTTAATATTGCTTTAAAGTTTACTCACAGGCTAACCAGGCAAACCACAAAGGAACATACATCAACTCATCACAGTGATTAAAAAAAAAAACAAGTTAACTCAAAGCAAGATGTTGGATTGATTTTTTTTCTTTGCAATTAAACAACCTCAAGCACAGGGAACAAAATAATTGTTTTTAAGGTAATGACTTGCAGGTATTCCTTCATCACGCCAGCTGTGTATTTTTGGTATTAATACTTCTTCCACCACCAAATGCACAATCAGAACATGATTTATCATAAGCTAGCGCCAGACTGCCGTGCTAATTACGGTGAGTCCGAATTAAACCTGGAGTATTAAAGCCACTTGAATATTAATGGAAGTGTTAAAGCGGAATCACATTTATTTCCTTCCTGGGTCAAGTGCTGAAAAGAAAAAACAGGCCTGGAAAGACCATTATTCAAATGAGAGTGCACAGACCTTAATAGAAATCAGCCAAACCATTAACTTCTGTTTTAACACAGCCCAGTAATTTTGTTTCCAGCATTTGTAGGCATGATTGACTGCGCTGTTCGCGTCTATTGTAGTGCATGTAAATGTGGCCCCATCCATATTTCCCAAAAAGCCTCATTCAGGACCTTAAAAGGCTCCAAATAAAGATAAATTAGGGTTACCATGTTGCCTTAATCTGAACTAATGCCAGCTAAAACCAAAATGAGTGCCCAAAAGTGGTTTCATCAGCCACTGTTTGCACCTTTCAGCATGAGAATGCCGATATGGAGCAAGACTTCACCTTTGAACTCACATATATAGTGGCGATTTTTGTTTCCCGAATGCCGTCGAATGGAAAGAAGAATTAGTGTGAAGGGCTTGGGGATCAAAGTTCCCTAAAAACACATTTTTGTATGCTTGTGCTATTAAATCCTAAACTTTTAGATAATCAGTTTATCTCTCTTAGGATAAGCAATGATTTGTAAAAAAATAAACAGCCAAATAATATTTTTTTCTGGTGTTATGTCTGTCGCTATAAAATGACCATAGTGAGAGGAATATTAATACTTTAAGCAGCTTGAATAATGTGGCATCCTCATTTATATGTATTTCATTCTTGCTGAGAGAATTGTGAAAACATTGTGGACGTATTAGCTAAGTACAAGGGTATAGCTAGCTGTCAGTTAGCTTAGCATTTGTACGTTCTGTCGGGTCATAGAGTCATTAAAAAAAAAAGAACACCACAAGACATTTCAATTGTACATGTTTCTGTGCAGAAAAACAACCTATAATTTGTTAATTAATGAGCTTTAGATGCACCGGTAGGTCGATTTTGTTGTGTGGACAGGGCAAGCTAACAATTCCCTTGTATCCAGACTTAATGCTAGGTTAGGCTATAGGATATACAGTAGCATAGTAATGTGACATCACACAGTTAACTGTGTGTAAAAGTTATTTAGTTAATCAACCTTATCTGTGTTCTCAGTAAAAAAGCTATTCTCCTCGATGAACTTTGAGCAAGAAGGCATGATGCAGTTTTAATGTTTCCCTTGCAGTGGCCATTTTATAGCTTCAGAGATGGAACAAGAAATCAATGTATGTGAAAAGAGAGATAAACTGATGGTCTAAAAGTGTAGGGTCCAACAATCTTTGGTCCAGTATTCCACAATCATGGACAAAAACAGGTTAGCTGTTCACCTTTTCCCTGTAGCTAGGTTAGTCTAACAGGCAATAACTTCATATTTACCTGAAGTGCAGAAAGATTTTCTTACCTGACTTCTCTAACATGTTACAGTACATCAAGGTCTTGATTTGACCTATAGCACAGGCACTGTGCAAAGCTTATCTAAGTCTTACTTTTAGCTAATCAAGCTAATGGTCAACAAAAGTTGATCAATCTCCTCAATGATCTCTGAGCAAGAAAGCAAACTAAACATATTTAAAGAATGATGCATTGTCACACATACTATTTACAGTCGTAATATTTCCCTCAGCTTTGGAGATGGAACAAGAAAGCTAATATATGTGGATGATGCATTTAAATGGACGGTTTAAATATCTGGGGTCCAATACTGCACCCAGCACCAAAAAGAAATGTACAAATACTCATAGAATCTGGGGACACAATAAGTGACCAACATGAGCGTTTCACTTTTGCTGAGACATTTTGTTAAACCATCGTGCTCTTTAATCAATCCAAGATTATAACCAATAAATCAAGTTTTGTGACATTATGAATACATAATGATGAATCTAAAGATTTAAAAATGAAAAAAGGAGCATTTCTTATTAGATATTATGGCTGAGTTTGTGCTCTCTACCTGATATCTTTAAAACGCTATGCTAATGAAAATGATGTCTGCATCAACTGCAATTTGACAACTTTTTTCCCCCCTCCTTAATTTCTCCCCAGACGCTTTGAAAACATTCCCACCCTGCAGAGATGATCAAAGAAGCAGAGATCCATCTTGACACAACACCCTCTCATCTTGCCTCTAAAGGCAGCCCGCATTGAATGGACAGATTAAAAAACATTGCTGCCATGTTAGATACAGACCAGCACTCACACTCCATAATTATTAGCCTGATGATTGCACACAAGTGTTTTTGGATGTTGCATCTGGCTCCGCAGATGATGGAAGTTGTTGTATGTATCCACCCGCATTTTCCTGGCTGTCAAAAATTGCATTCGGAGAAAGCGGTACTCCTCTCATCAAGAGTCATAATTTACTTGTCAAAGCAGGAGTCCTCTCAGCGTGGTGGAGGCTCCCTGGGGTTATAATTGCGAGATGGTTTGGTTCTCCTGAAATGCCTCCAGTCAAGACGGAGCATGGGCCTGCTAGTCAAGCTTTGTGTACTCTTCCTTTTAAAAGTAGCCATTTACGTGGAAAATTGTAAAACATGGCTGAAAAAAAAAAAAAAAAAAATCTGACTAGCTTCACTATACTTTCACCATCAACTCCTTACCGTCTGTGACTTTCAACACTGATTACATTGGTGCCCAGAGAGCAATCTCTATGCTGACACAAGGTCCCCATCTTGTGGAGAAAGCATGAAAGTCTGGTGAGTGGTGAGAGTGTGGGTCAGCTAAGGTTTGTGAGAAAAATCAGGTTGGGTTTACAGCTCAGTCAGAATTGAGTCATTTATAAAGTAATAAATAAGATGATTGAATCATTCAGGCAACAAGATTATAAATTTCAGGTATTTGTCATTGTAATTCCCTCAGATTTTAGAGGAAAACTTACTTCTCTGCAGTTTTTTGACAACTATTTTATCTTTTGGATTTAGATTTTAAAAGAAAATACACAATTTACTTTTGTACAATGAACTGCTCCTTTTTTGGCTATGGCTAGTTAAGCCCTTATCTTTAAAATTGTCTTTAAATTAAAAGATTTGAGATTCAAAAAGGTTAAATGATCAAATATTAATCTGTGTTAAATTTATTAAAAGTTGTTGACATAATAAGTACAAAAACATATTTAAAATTCACAATCTAATCTCAGTTCAATGCCTAAAACTGCTCTCTGCTATATCATCTATCTTCTCAAATAGTCCTTTGATCGCTGCACTGTTTTTCTTGCTGGTCAGCACATGATACCTGCCCCCACATCTCTCTACGAGCCCCATCAGTTCCCCGTTCCTCAGGATGTGCTGCTCTGGAGTCTCTCCTAAAATCTCCCCCCACGTGAAGAGCACCAGCGTGCGTTGCCAGATCTCCTCTCCCAGCAGTCTCATGTGTTCCTCCACGGCTGTTCTGTACTTCCGCGTGCAGGTCAAGAAGGTCGGCATGAGCAGGAGGACGACGTGCGGACCTGGGTGACACCAGGAGATGCTGTCCAGAATGCTTTTCCTTTCAGAAGCGCTTGCTGGATCGGGTCCGTCTCGCCACCTCAGGCCGAGCGGTTCCGCGACAGCGAGGCGCCTCCCGGCTATCTGACCTCTCCAAGGCCTGAAGCTGGATCCGTTGACTTTGGCCGCTTCTCCGCCCAGGATGGTGACTCCAGCTGGGGAGCGAGAAGACCAGGTCTCCCCCAAAACCATGACTCTTAAATCCAAACCAGGAGAAATGTTTGATCTTCCACAACTCTGAGATGGCAATTTGAAATCACTGATCACCTTTGAACTTTCCACTTCCTCTCTTGTTTCTGTCTTCCTCGTTTCTCTTCCTCTTCCTTCTACTTCTGTTAGTGTTTCAAAGTGACAGTTATTGCTCTCTGCAGCTGACAGTGCTGTTTTAGTCCTCTGATCCTCCCTAACCTTTGTGCTTTCTTCTCTAACTGACTTTTTTCCTCTGCCCTTTTCCCTCCTCTCACTGACCTCTTGGTACAAGTTGTCCTCAGAGCTCTCAGCTGCAGCCTCCACAAGGAGAGAATTCCTCTCGTCGACATTACCATCAGTCACATGCTCTCCATTCTCTAAATGTTTTTGCTCTCTTTTGCACAGCTCTTCCTCCCGTTCTTTAAGATTCTGCTCCCATTTGTCCAGTTTTTTAAGCGACTCCTTTAATTGCTTCTCTTTGTGGTGAAGCTCCTCCTTGAGCAGAGCCAGGTCTCGGCCCATCTCGTCTAACTGCTGCGTTGTGGAGCTGACGTGTTCGTTCTGCATCTGCAGCTCCGACTTCCAGCTGAGCAACTCCTGTTCTTCATTTTTTAGGTAGTATTCTCTGTCTTTCAGCTCTTTGCCCTGATCTTTCAGTCCCTTTACCTTCTTCTCAAGATCTTGGCCGTGAAAGCTCAGTTCCTCCTTTTTGCCCTCCAGAGCTTTGAACAAACCTTCAAGGTCCTTTTCCATTTTCTCAACGTTCTGCGCTCTCAGCTTCACGGTTTGCTCGTACCTATCGATGTTCTCTTGCTGTTTATGTCTCATTTTGAGGCTCGCCTCCAGTTTTGTAAGCTCTTGTTCTTTGCTTTCTATCTTTACCTGCTTTTCAGCAAGTTCTTCCTGTTTTGCATTGAGGTCATGTCCTCTTATGTTCAGCTCTTCTTCATGTCTGCTCAGAACTCGTTCCCGTTCCTCCACTTCTTTTTCTCTCCTCAACAATTCCTCTTCGATCTCCTCATCCCTCGTTCTTCGCTCACTTTGTTTCTCCATCAGCTGTTTCTCGAAATGTTCTCTCAGGTCATTCACCTGCTTCTCGCTCTCCCCTTCTCTCTCTTTCAAACTTTCTATCTCTGCTTCCAGCTTCTCCTTGGTCTCCTTTAATGCTCTAACCTCCAGATCTTTCTCCTGGAGGACAGTTTGGATTTCAGTTTCACATCCTTGGAGATGTTTCCTAACTTCTTCCTCACTTTCTTTCTTAATCTCCTCGCACTTAATTTTGAGATTTTCCGTCTCTTTTTTCATCTTCTCGTTTTGCTCCTGCAGCTCCTCGACTGTCCTTTGACTCTCCTTGTATTTCTCCGTGACGACCCTGACGCTCTCCTGGCTTTGTTCCTCCAAGTGACTTAAGGCTCCGTCCTTCTCCTTGGAAATCGATTCTATGTCCTCATTTTTCCTTGCAATCTCCTTCTCGTATTCCTCAATCATGCTCGTCATCTCCTTTTCCATCCTGTGCGTGAGCTCCTTCAGCTCCGTCTTCGTCTGCTCGATCGTCAGCCTCAGCTGGCCGATCTCCTTCTCGTTTTCTCGGTCTCTCTGCTGCAGGCGGTCGAGCGCCTCTTCTTTCTCGCGCAGTTGTTCCATCGTCTCAGCCTCCCTTCTTCTCTCCTGCTCTGCGTGGCTTTGCCGCATCTCAGCGATACTGGAGGTCATGCTTTCGTTGTTCGCTTTCAGCTCTTCTATTTCTTTTAAGTAGTTGGCGCACATGGCTTTTGCCTCGCCGATCTCGCCGTCTCTCTGTGCAGCGACGCATTGGGCTTGTGTTGTTTCCTTTGTTTTCTTGTCGATGATTCCTATGAGCTTGTTCATCTCGTTTGCAGTTTTCTCTTCCTTCTTCTTCTGCTCTTCCCTCCATCTTGCCTCCCTGGAGTCGGCCTGCTGTTTAACGCTTTCAATCTCGGCCTCCTTCTCTTTCAGTTTCTTCTCCGTGTCGTCTAAAAGCTGTCGTTTCATCTCATCCATCTCCCTTTCTTTGTCCTGCAGTCGTTGCTCTGCCTCTTTCTTTTGGTTTAGGATGATGTCCCCTCTCTCCTCTTCTTTTCTTTGCAGGATTTCATCGATATCCTTTATGTGTTGCTCCAACTTTCCTATCACCCTGTCTTTTTCTTCCAGAGTGCGTTCCATCTGCTCCTTGTGATTTAAGTCGTCTCTTTCTCTTTCCTCTTCTGCCCGCCGAAGTTGCTGCTCGACCTCTTTCAGACGCTCTTTTAGGACTTCTGTTTCTCTTTCTCTCTCCTCCAGTCTTTGCTCCATTTCTTTTTTGTCGCTCAAATGAAGGGTCTCCTTCTCCTCCTCTCGTTGCAACCTTTCCTTCAACTCTTCCACGCTCAGCTTCATCTCCTCCATTTCTTTCTCATTTTCTTCCAACTGCTGCTCAAGTGTCGTCTTACATCTTAAATGATCTTTTTCTTTCTCTTCACTTTGTTGAAGTTTCTCCTTTATTTCTTTAATATTCACATTCATCTCCTCAATCTCTCTCTCCCTTTCCTCCAGGGTCTGCTCCATCTCCTCCTTGTTTCTCTCTTTTTCCATTTCAATTGCTTTGATTTCCTCCTTGAGCTGACATTTTAACTCCTCTGTTAGTCTATCTCTCTCTTGCAGTTTTTGCAACATGTCCTTTTCGTGATTTTGATTCAACGTGTCTTTATCTTTCATATGTTTGAGCTTCATTTCTTCTATTTCGGCTGCAAACTTTTCTTCTAACTCTCGTATCTGACTTTGTCTTTCCTGCTGCTGTTTCTCTATTTCTCTTACAAGCTGCTGTCTCAGCTCTTCTGTCTCTCTTTGTCTTTCTTGCTGCATGTCCTGTAGTTTTTCAGTGTACTGTCGTTGGATTCTTTCTACGTCCTCCTCCTTTTCTTTCACCTTTCTCTCAGTCTCCTCCTGGTGTTCGGCCCTCTTTGCCTCCATCAGTCGCACCATGTCATCCATTTTTGTGGCCATCTCTTCTTGATGCTGCCGCTTTAAGGCCTCTAGCAGATTTTCTTTCTCTCTCATCTGTTGTTCCATGTCATTTTTGTGACTTAGATTAATCCTCTCCTTGTCTTTTTCATTTTCTAGCCTTTCTTCTTCCATTTGGGCGAGGTACTTTTGTTCTAGCTCTGCAATCTCTTTCCGTTTTGCTTGCAAACGCTCCTCATTTTCTTTTGTGAACTGCTCTGTCAGCCCTTCAATCTGCCTTTGTTTTTCTCGCTGCATGCTCCTTATTTCTTCGTCATGCTGTTGTTTGGTCCTTTCCAAATCATTTGCTGTCAGTCTCGTCATCTTATTAAGTTCTTGTTGCTGTTGCACTTTCATTGACTCCATCGTTTTTTGTGCCTCACTTATTTGTCGGCTCATCTCTTCCCGATGCTGCAGTTTTATGGCTTCTATCTCTGTTTCTTTCTCCTGCAATTTTCTCTCCATCTCTTTCTTATGTTGTGATTTCATTTCTTCTAATTTACTCGCCATATCTTTATCATGTTGTTTCATGTCATTGAGAGTTGTCTCCCTTTCCTCTGACGCTTTCCTCAACAGTTCTTCCTGCTGCTTGTCTTTTTCGAGAAGTTTAATTTCCATTTCTTTTTTGAGTTTTTGCTCCATCTCTGCCATCTCCCTGTTTTTCTCTTTCACTTGTCTCTCGAGTAAACCTTCACAGTCTATTTTAGTCCGGTGTATTTCTGCTTTTAAATTATCAAACGTCCTAATGCATTCTTCTTTCTCTGTCTTTAGAACTTTTATGGATTCCTCCAGTTTCTGTAGTTGTCTCTTCCGTTCTTGTTTCTCCGCTCTAATGGCGTCCTCCCTCTGCTTTTTCTCATGGTCATTTTCTGCGCTGGCACGTTCAAGGTCCAGAAGCTTCAGCTGCTGCTCGTCAGTTCTTTCTTTCAGCTCCTCGATCTCTCTCTCTTTTAGCTCCAGCTTCAGCATCGCCTCGTCCCTTTCTCGTTGGCTTTGGTCGAGTGCTACGCGGATCCTCTCATTTTGTAGGCTCAAATCCTGAATCTCTTTCTCTCTGTCCTCCGTCAGCCATCGCATCCTCTCCTCCAGCTCGCCAATATCATTCTTCCTCTCGCCAACCCTCCTGTCTTCATCCTCCTCTTCTTCTCTTTGAATGTCGGCCTTCCCTGGAGATTTCACGTTCTTCTTTCTGTCAAACAACCACCTGAAGCTCTTCATCTCCCTCTCTCTCATTTTTTTCAACTCTGTCTCCTGACGCAGCATCTTATCTCCCATCTCCTTCAGGCGCTGGTTGATCTTTTCATTCCTTTGGTGGCTCAAATCCCTGACTTCTTGAACCAAACCAGAAAAAGCTTCACACCTGTTCATCGTTGCCATCTTTTCAACTTTCTCCAGGAGCTCAGTCACCTTCATAGAGCCTGCTCCTCTTCCTCCTCCGTCTAAGCTGCTGATAACATGGTACCTGCCCCTGCACTTCTCCAGCAGCGACTGCAGGTCCCTGCCTCCTCCCTGGATGTGCTGCTCAATGTCCACCCCCTGTCGAAGCTGATCTCCATGGGTGAACAACAAGATAGTGTGCCTCCATACACCCTCTCCCAGAAGCTCCAGATGCTCCCTCACATGTCCCGCCCTCACCAGCGTGTCCACCCTCAGAGTCAGCAGGAATGCGTGGGGCCCCGGAGGACACAAGGCCACGCTACAGACAATCTCCCTCTTGACCCTCTCCGTCGTGGCCCCAGCCACACCTGCCTCCCATCCCGGTGTGTCCACCACAGTCACCAGCCGCATGGACACCTCCGCTTGCTGACGGACGCACTCCTCTGTAACTGCTCCCGACTGGAAAAAGTCCTTCTTTCCAAGGATGGCGTTCCCAGCAGAACTCTTTCCAGTTTCACGCTCACCCAGTAGAACCAGTCTGACCTCAGGCAGTCGCCGGGGCGTCTTCGAGAAGGACTGGTGGGCATCTAGCTCAGAGGCTTGAAGACCATCGCCTGACAAAAAGAGCAAAAGGTACAGATTTGTACTCACATGTGCTAATACCATAAAACCAACTGTGAGAAGCATAAGAAGCATTAGTTTATTTTTATTCCATTAGGGGCCAAAATAGCCAGACAGACATTTCACAATTTTATTGGCTTACAAAGATTTTTTGACATTTGTTGACTTATTCAAACAAAACACACTAAAAATGTACATTATTCATCCTCATTTAAGGAGGCTTAAATAAAACACGGAGCTTGCAGACAGGTGTGTCAGTTCTTCCCGTTTTTGACAGTACCTGATCAGTTATGTATTTGTCACTAGTATGGCACTTCTATACATTTATTTTGGCTAATGTATTAGTGAACTGATCAACATACACATTAATTAATTTCCAATTTTAGCTACAGTTTGGTCCCCACCAACTTCCAAGTTGGGTTTTACGAGAAGACTACTGTGTACTTACAGATCCCACCGACACAATGGATTCTTCATAAGTTATGTGTCTAGACGGGAAGTGAAGGGGGAAGGGAGGAGGTAAATGGGACACACCTGAGAAAAAAAATCTCTCTCTGTCAATCAACTAAGCCGCAAGGAGGAGAACAAAGAAGTGAGAGTACCAAAAAGATAACTAATGGAAAATCGAGTTTTTGGAAATGATATGTTTAAAAGTAAATTAACTAATTACTTATTTCAAAGAAATAAACGAAGATTAAACCAAAACCAGCTGGGTGCACCTAAACTGTTTTCGAGGAAAGCTGCCAGTGAATTCCCAGGAGTCTTTCATTTGACAATGGGTGAGGATCTTGGTCTGACTTGCTTACCCACGGTGGACGTTCAATTCAATTCAGTTCAATTCAATTCAATTCAGTTCAATTCAATTCACTTCATTTCACTTCAATTCACTTCACTTCAATTTTATTTATATAGTGTCAATAACAATACAAATCGTCTCAAGACGCTTTACAAAACCCGGCCTGAAACCCCCAGAGCAAGCCTGAAGGCGACGGTGGCAAGGAAAAACTCCCTTTTAACAGGAAGAAACCTTGAGCAGAACCCAGCTCATATGGAGGGACCCATCTGCCTAAGGCCAGCCAGGTACAGACAGAAAAGAGAGTTACCCTCTCTTCAGTTAAGTTATCTTACCAACTCTCCAGGCTTCTTACACTCCTGCCTGCTTGCGCACCACTCTCAATCACCTACATACCTACATTTTCACCCACAAACACTGAACTGAACTGCCTCAAACTGGAGAGTAAACGTTTGACATATTTTCTTTTCATTATAATTGGTGGTTATTTTGACCATATTCTGAATTTATGGGAATTTCTGTTTGACTTATGACCTTTCGGGAAAATGTGTGTGGTGTTGATGACATGGCATATTATTCTGGTCTTTATGTATGTGGGTTATATTATCGTTAAAATACATCTAATTTAATTTATTGAACTAAATTGAAACTGGTGGTGTTTTCATTTTGTTTATCCCTTTTGTAGCAATGGTACTGAGTTAACCAGGCTAACTTTATTAATTAAGAAGAAGTTTGAAATTGAAATTGGCAGGTTGAAAAATACAAATTTACTTATTTCCTGTCTGGCGCCCAAATATAATTTTGCCTAAGCCTACGCTACAAAGTCACATACTGTATCATTCCTATCGGTAAATTTGGTGTCTGATTTGGTCTTCACCAACTCCAGAGAAAATTATACTGTAATTAAATGTACTTGTGATTTTCTTATGTTCTGTCCGTCTGCTGTTTGACATCAGGCAAGTAGCGCACGTAAATTTTCCTTTTGTGGAAATAATTGTGCGTGTTTGAAGTAGTTAAAAGTGAACAATACAGGAGAATAAGGGGCTACAAAGCTCTTTACAGCTTCCCTTTCAGAAGCTTTTCATTTAGCACTGAAATACATTGTTTTGGTAACCTTTTTAAGGGACAAATTGTGAATCAGCAGAAACAAAATAACTAAAATGAAGAACTCACTCATGAGAGCAGCTTTGATGGTCCCTCTCTGCATCTGCGTCTCCATCTGCCTCTGTTTCTTCCTCCTCTCCCTGGCTCTCTTCTTCCCGTCGGCCTCCAGACCCAACAGAACCCCGCTGTCCATCTCTAAATGACTGTTTCCGCTCTTCTTCCCATCCACCATCTCCTCCAGCTTCCTGATCAGCTCTTTAACCTGCGTCCCATCTCCTTTGTTCAGATTATTCACAACATGGTATCTGTTGCCGCACTTCTGGAGGAGTCTTTGGAAAGCCGGACCGCTCGTCACGATTCGTTGCTCTATTGACACCAGGCCCAGCTCGTCTCCCCTGGTGAACAGCACCATGGTATGTTCCCACACTCCTTCTCCTAGCGGCTCTAGGTGCTCCTCTATCTCCTTTATGCAGTCATCCGTCACAGAAGCACAGGACCGAACAACCAGCAGCACAGCGTGAGGTCCAGGAAGACAAAGTGACACGCTCCGTAAAGTTTCTCTCCTCACCCAGTTGGGGGTGCTGTTAAGTGGGTAGTACCACTCCCAGCCAGGTGTGTCCACCACAGTGACTTTCCTCCCCACCACATCAGCTCGCCTTTTCACACACTCCTCCGTGGGCTTCCCGCTCTCGAACCCTCCCGCTCCTCCCAGTATGGTGTTGCCTGCTGCGCTCTTCCCGGCTCCTTTCCTGCCCAGGAGGACGAGTCTAAGTTCCGTGAGAGCAGGTGGGATGCGGCGTGAGGCAGGGGAGTGTTTGGAGTCCATGGCGGCCTGCAGACTCTCATCTGTGAAGAGAGTGAGAAGTACTTCCTCAGTGCACCGTACCGGAAAAGCTGAATGACACAAAGCATATAAATGTGACAGCAGTCAGGTATCTGTTCACCGCTTTACAGGAAACTATACTTGAAACCTTTTTATTCTTTTACCCAACACTTACAACAAAACTGAAAAACGATATTTAAATATTTATCAGAATTTAAATTAAGAAGTATTTAAACTATTTATCTTTACCCATAGTCTAAATTCATTCTGCACAAGCATTATTTCCACGTTTATAGCAGTTTACAAACTAAATATGCAAAAGATCCACACTGAACTCACCACCATTAGTGACTGTTGCAGCACTGTGGTTCTCATCTGTCGTGTCCATCACCTCTCAGTCCACTCTCTTCCTCTTCCTCTTTCTTGGTTCCTGTATGTGTCTTTTACAGGAAGAACCTCTTCAAGTTTGTTGCGCAAGTAAACAGAAACCCTCCGGTGATTAATTGATCCAAAGTGAGGAATCCTGCAGCACAAACGTAACTTCTGTCTCAGACTGTGCTCTGCCACGTGACATGTCTGTGGGTTTCTCAACATTGCTGTTGTTCAAGGCTACAGGAAGCTACAAGGTGGCACGCCAATGTTTCATGACAAAGTTGTACCTGCACATGCTTGCAAGATGCACAAAGTCATGGCTGCATTCGTGCATGCTGCAAAAATGTATTCACGTGTGCAGGTATTGTACATGCAGAGAACATGGGCTCGTATGCATGCTTCTTTTTGAGTGCTGCATGGCTTTTTGCCATCAGACGCTGCTCTGTGGTTAGTGTGGAACTTCTGTTTCCTCTACCAACATGAGACAGAGTGAACAACGCCTTGTGCACAAGCAAGTAGACTAAACTCTAGAAAGAACAAATAAAAAAAATGTCATAAAGGATGAAGTGACAACAGAGTCCAGATGAAAGAGAGGTTCATACTGAGTGGAAATAATGAATCCAGTGATATTTCAGCATTATGTGATTATTGTGAATACATTAAATGGTAACATACATCAAATCTGACATGACTGAAATCAAGTTCATCAGAGCATTAAAATATCCTAAATGTGGCTTTATGCACTTCAGTATGAAACTGGAAACCAGTCATGATTCATATCCGAGACTCACTTCCCCTTATTAACCTTACACAAGCCGTTGAAGAAATCTCACCACAACATTTGTTTAGTCGCTGTTCTTGTTGTTCACACAGACCTTAACATGAGAAATTGCTAATTTAAAGATGTATCCCCGTGACCCAACAGGAACAAGCGGTTACAGAAGATGAATGAATGAAGATGTATGTATATGATGAAAAGATCCAGGACAACTTAGAAATAGAGCTTATGGTGAGAATATTTCATATATAGTACAAATACTAACTGTAAATGATCATGCACCCGTTTTTTTCTGTGCAAACACTTTATGTTTTTTGTATTTTTAAAGAGTATATGCAACCCAGGTGCAAATAACTGAAAAATAACCGTGGATGCATGTCTTAGCCGTCATTAATCAAAATCTAGACTAGAGATTCATTTATTTTCGAACAGTTGCTTTATTGTGAATAGAGCCAGTGTCCTTTCGTCATGCCTGTGGTCTCTACACCCTGGCTGTGTGGTGCTCCTGGCTGTATACATGGTGCAACATGTACTCATGTCCTGTACTGTTGGTACCATGAAAACACTCATACACACAAACATTAGATCATGTTCTGTATGATTCACCCGTTCCCCCAGCACCAGTTGGGGTTACTAAAAACAAGCCTTGTTTATGGAAAGTTAGGTGTTCTGTGAATATTGCTATGGTGGATGGCTCTTTTACGCCCATGCTGTTTTTTGTAAATGTCAACTGAATTATGTTTTATTAGGGCCCCCGCAGCAGCCAAAGCAATTCCCTCCAAATACAAGGGTGTCCGACATTTAAAGGTCTCCATATCATAAATAATAAAACAGCCCAAAAACTCTGCCAGATCACAGCCTCCTCCTTTATATGTGTCAATTCACTTCTTAAAGTAAATGATTTACAGTATTTTTCAAGTGTGCTCACCATTTCTGTCTCAGAGGGAAATTAAACCACATTTTATGTTCATGTTTGGAGTACTACTGGTGGAATTTTCTTCTCATAGTTGTAAAAGATGATTGAGTGAATGTATCAATGGCTCCACTGGCTCTTCTTCAGCAGTTTTGACTCATTTCTTGCTCTTTATTACCCTTCAACACAATGTCAGTGCCAATATGGAAAAGTAAAGTGTATCGCAGAAATGGTGGGTTATTGATGATCTGCTGTGGTTTGTGAGTCACAGTCAGTCCCAACAGTTCCTGCAGCTTCTTTCTGTCGTCTCCATTGCTTTATATATTTGTCCTTGGCATTGTGTTTATCACTGTACACCAATCTGTTCAGAGTCGTAGGGCCTGGGGCTGGACTGTCCAATCTCTGGTGAAGAAGTTGTCGAGGTAGTGAAACAACTCCACTGCAGCGGAGCTCCAGGTATCTTAAGGCTCTGGGTGTTGTAGAGCTGTCCTGTCTGACACGTCTCTGCAACAGAGCCTCTGGAGTGGCAGACCGGGGATCACAGTCCTCGGCCTCCCTGGCAAGGTCTATGCCAGGGTGCTGGAAAAGAGGGTCTGGTCAATGGTTGAACCTCAGATTGAGGAGAAACAAAGCGGTTTTGGACCGTGAACCAGATCTTTACCTTCACTAGGGTGCTGGAGGGGAAGTTGGAATTTGCCCAACTGGTCCACATGTGTTTTGTGGTTTTGGAGAAGGCTTACATCCTGCAGGCATCCTGTGGGAGTATGGGGTGGATGGCCCCTTCCTTGGGGCCATTCACTCCCTGCACCAAAGGAGTGCGAGTTTGGTCCGTGTAGCCAGTAGTAAGTCGGACCTGTTCCAGGTGAGGGTTGTACTCCGCCAGGGCTGCCCTTTCTTCACCGGTTCTGTTGATAACTTTTATGGACAGAATTTCTAGGCACAGCCTGGGGAGAGGGCTGTCTGGACTTCCCTGCTGAGGCTGCTTCCCCCGCGACCCAGACCCGGATATGCGGAAGGAGGTGAAGACAAAGACGAACACAATCTGTTCAATAAAATGTGAGTTAAGAGAAAAAATAAACACCTAAAATTACCAGTTAGCACACAATTTCATAATCCAAACCAGTGTCTACAAAAGTGGGGAGCGAGGAGCTATTGCGGGAAGGCAGTTGAATGAGGCTTGCTTGAGTGTTGCTAGGACACCATGAAGAGATTTGTGAGGGGATTCCCAGCAAACCGCATAGCCGAGGATGTCTTCATCAGCTGGAAACATAACTTCCAAAAATATGACAAGGCATATCTCGATTTCACCAGAAGAGACCACAGTGTGTTGTGTGCCTGGGTAAGACACCACTTGGAGACAACCCAATCAGAGCATAAAGAATCCAGCTGATTTCTAAATAGTAGAGAATAAATACTTCCCTCTGCTGTCAGTATAGTCTCAACATTGACTGATGAAGTAACAGCTAACCAAAGTTTAAGTCCACCAAAGCTGAACTCTAAGCGGAACTATGACACATTCTAACATCACTGCGGTTCCTTAGAGACACTTTTGCATCAAAAATGTTACTGTTTTTAAGCCGCGTGTCCACGCCTTCAACAGCAGGAGCATTAGTACCAACCGAGACTATTAATCTTGCAGCTTGCATCTAGAATTAAAGCTTGAAAAGTACTTGAAGATTCGTAAATGTTGAGCAGCAGTTCTTTTTATTTATAAATATATTAACACTCTCAGCAGCCGATGTAAACGGAGTTACCACTGAAGTCTCAAACATCACTTGCTGGTCACAGCTGATACAGAGAGCCCTCATCCCCTCGTCAAAGGCGATAGATAGTTTACAATGTGCAGCGTAGTTTTTGGGCATGAATTACCTTTGAGGTTGCTGCAGTAACAAACAAGTATTAACATCCTGAAATATATCACTTTAAGGTACGTGTAGAACAGATAAAAAAATTGCGAATAATTTGCAATTAATCGCATCGTAACCAGGGACAATCATGCGATTAATCATGATTTTCAGTTGATTGACAGGCCTACTTACAAACATGAATTTGTAATGGGACCATGTTCTGTTTTTAAGCACCCCATGGAAATTTACACCCCTGTGGGCATATGAAGCAATGTTTTTCCAAAAGGGTTCATGCTGAGTCCGAGCTGTGTGTGACAGAGGTCCCCTACCTTTAAAAAGTAGCCACTTACTAATTTAACCCAAAATGTTAAAATGTGCCACCTCAACAAACATGTTTTGTGCCTAAACATAACCATCATGAACCACAGCGTAGTCACAAACTAAAACTGATTAATTTTCTTTGGGAACAGCTTTAATGACAGTTGATGTCCTCGTGCTGACCTGGGACTGAAAACACTAGTTGTACTTTGATGATCCAGAAACCACACATTTCATTTAGAAACGTTGTTTCATAACTGTCTATTTAAGAACAAAAACTCAAACCATTAAAAAAGGCAACAGGAGGACAGGGCAAACAGACCAGGAAGGCAAACACCTTATGGTGGAGCGGACTCTGGAAATGATAACACAAACCAAAACCAACCCTACAAAAACTAACACCACACTAGTAAATACGCCACCTTATACCACACCACCATCAAAAGTGAATGAGCACCCTAGTCCAAACACACCTGTGACTGAACAGACAGAATTAAATCCCCCAAAATAAGCAATGTTACAAAGAATGCTATGTGTTGTTTACTCAGCAAACCACCACGCTCAGTAAAACATCAGTCACTGTGAAGAATAAAGCGAACTCACAAACCGGGAGGAAGATAAATACAAATAATTTACAATACTAATTTAATACATTCCATATATAACACAGGCTTACAAACAACTACTTCTTTGTTTTTCGATCTCAGAATGACCCATGCTGGCAGCCTTTCAGCCCATTGAGAACATTAAAATGGGAGTATGCAAAGATTTTCACAACAACATGGGCATCTGGAAAAAATAAACTGCAGAACAAGTGATCAGCATAAATCAGGCGAGGCCAGCTCTATACAATAGTTTGTAAATTAGCAGACCTCGCGCTTCCCTTTTCTGTTTTTGAATGAAACATACAGACTACTACACACATCTGGCTATCTGGCCATAGTCTTTGTGGTGTGTTGAAATGCAATTTTTTTTTTTTATTCTGGACACAGGCAACATCATAGACAACCTTATTGCCACTACATGGTGGTTTGTTAAGTCTAAGAAACTAGTATTTATAAAACAGCTGAGACAATGATCGTACATACACCGATCAGGCATAATATTATGACCACTTTCCTAATATTGTGTAGGTCTCCCTTGTGCCTCATCACAGAATGAGTTGTTGTGGAAACAGAATGTTGCTACTGGGGGGCCTTTGTGTCCTATGGGTTGAGGAGAGGGGCCTCTGCACATGCACACTTTAAATAATCTGTTTGCACAGTATTATGTACTGAATATTGCACTAGTTTAGTAACATTAGGTAGCTACTGCTTATTGTTTATGCACTGTAAATTGCTCACTTTATCTGTTTTTGTACCGCCTAATTTATCATCTGCCCATCTCCTTTATTGTAAATTATGTTATGTTATAGTTCCTGTTTATAGTCTACTCACATTTAACAAACAAATCCATCTGTATAATATGTTCATAGTACCTCATTCAATCATTATGTATATCCTGCTTATTCACCTGTGTATATGGTCTCACCTGATTATGATCTGTAAATATTGTCCATATGCTGTAAAAAAAACAACCTGTACCATACTACTTTTATACCATAATATGTATGCCACGTGCACTTACTGCCTATTGCACTTCTGGTTAAATGCTAAACTGCGTTTCATTGCTCTGTACCTGTACATGTGTCATGACAAAAAAGTTGAATCTAATCTAATCTAATCTAATCACACAACAGGATCTTACTCAGTGGCATTATGTGTTTGGACCCGGTTTCAGGGGTGGGTTGTGCAGAGATGGTACATTCCACATCCTGTTCCCAAATTGGACTGACCAGTTACACCCACAACAACACTCTCGGCAAAGGTCTTAGACACACAAACACACACATTTAAAGCTCTTCCCTGCCTCTCTGGTATATAAGCAGAAGACTCTTGGCCAGAGAAGCAGCAGCAGCAGCAGCAGCAGCAGACTGACTCCATCCAACACCAGCTCCTCTACAACTTCAGCTGACGTGCATCCACTCTTTGCAGTTATTCTACGGATACAAAGGCTAGTTGGTAAGTACTCTTATATAGTGCAACTATTTTTTACACTGAAATTCCTTGACTATTTGGTAACTGTGTTGTTCATACCCTCCAGATGTGTAGATGCACGTTAATGTGCTGATACATCTGAGAGTCATTACACAGTTTTACAGTTCTTATGAAATCTTTGGAACGCAGAGAAACGCCAGCAAAGCTTCTTGCGTATCACTACATACACAGTGTTAGAAGTTTGTGACTATTCTTGATGCACTTTCTTGCACTGAACTTTTTGTCACATGACTAAATAATTTTTTCAGTCATAAGACAAATTAACTTATTGGAAGTTACAGTTACAGTGTAACAAATAACATTTAGGACACATTTATTTAGGATTTATAAAAAGATCTGCAAATTTAAAAACTCGTCTTCAACTAAAAGGTGTTTTTTAAAAAAAAAAAATAATGATAGTAATAATTGTACAACAGATGAAAGTGTATACAATGTATTTAACTTATATTATGCTATTGGTCCACATTTAATTTGACCACAGTTTCAGAGCAAGAGAAGTTGGTCAGTTTTATGGTCAACTCTAAACCTCTAAGAGCACAGTTTCACTTCTGCCAACAAACCAGTATGGAAGTTTCTCCTGTGTCAGCACTTGACAAAGTTGTGTTAACAAACGTGCCTGTGCGTATGTCAGTGATTAACAGTCTCTGAAAAAAACAAAAAAAGGACCTAACAACATTAGTACATGTACTGCAGAAATCTGAATTTTGAAATGATGATGGAATTTGAAAGATTGAATGATATAAACACAACACGAGAACAACTTCGCTATACTTAAATCAATATACAGAACTACACTCTATGTGAATTAACAGGCCAGGCTTCACCAGCTACAACATAAAAAATAAAAAAAACAGCCTCAATGAAGTTTAATTTAGGTTATAATACTTTTGTACTTTTACTTGAGATCACCCCATCATGTGCAACACCCCCATATAACATAATGTAATATAACATTACATGAAAATTAGTAGTCAAAATCAGAAATGATTTAAATTTAGAGCCCAAACTGTTTATTTTGAAAATTAACCATGATCACTTTGCTATTTCTGTCTTTGTAAGGCACAATTATAATAGCAGTGTTCCGGTTGACATAGTAATAAGAATTCAATTGTAACCCAACTTGGGTGTTTCCATTCCTGCTTGACCAACTAAAACCCAAATAACCACTGTGGTGACTAACACTATGAGACTATAACTTAGTCCTGTGTGAATCAGTGTAGACAAAGACTGCCAGTATCCTTAGTATGACTCAATAAATCCACAAAACATTAAACACACCTAAAATTATATCTACCTTAAACCCAGCTGGGGTCTGCCTAAAACCTGCTTCCAAAAGGCAGAGCAGGCTACCTCTGTAGGCCAGGAAAGCATAAAGCTACGTGCCGTGATATAATTATGTGGTGTGGCTGATTTGACCATTAAACACACAACAGCTGTTTTCATAAGGTGCTAGCGGGGTACACAGTTTGTCAAGTTTGTGGTACAGGCACCTGCCTGAGAGTAAGACTCACTGTTGCATAATATGGGTGTGCTCGAAAAGACAGCGATGATTGGGGTGATGTGATGAGTCATAATTCAGCACTGTGGAAGCTCTGTTTTCATATGAATCACCAGCGGCACGGATAGTCTGTGTGGGATGAGTGACAACATGCCAGACAGACAGGGAAAGGCTAACCTAAATGATTTATTTAAGTCCCACACGGTTTTATTAGAAGTAGTACACACATATTTTTTTCCGAATACAGAGTTACAGATATACATGTTAATAAGCACATAACTTTCCTGGGTGGGCTGAAACCAACAACCTTTCAGTTAACTGCCATTTGCGCCACAGAGACAAATTTATGTGTTTTGGTGGCTTACCTTTTCAATCCACACCCACCTGTATTTGTTGAAGAAATCCCTTTATTCTGGTAATGTCTTGCTTTATAACAGCATATGCCATTATTAGTCTTTTATTTGTAATGTCTTCCAAATAATTTCCAAAAAGCTCAAAGTTTTTAAAAACTTGAAGCTCCAGTTATAGACTGCATGTAAGTAAGCAGACAGCGTCCCTGGGTGGGCTCGAACCACCAACCTTTCGGTTAACAGCCGAACGCGCTAACCGATTGCGCCACAGAGACAAGCTGACATGAGTCTATATGCTAATGGGCGTGGCCTATTATTATTAGGCCTTAGTTTTTGATTGTGACTTATGTTATATAATCCAGTATTATAATAATATCTTGGCCATCCTCAAAAATATTAAACGGTTGCACCTAGGTCAAGTCTTTTATTCTTCTGTTTCCCAAACGTATTGTTTTGCTCAAGGCTAATTAAACTTGTAACCTAAATTTCAGAGAGGTCAAGTTCAGTTGAACGCTATCATGCATGCAATCATTTATCATGCTTCATAACGTCTAAATCGAAAGTATTTAAATACAGAGAGTATATTAATACACCGCACAATGTGTACGTCAATAAACATACACCGTCCCTGGGTGGGCTCGAACCACCAACCTTTCGGTTAACAGCCGAACGCGCTAACCGATTGCGCCACAGAGACTAACGCGGTTGCTGAGGTGGTCAAGGGGCGTGGTCGAGTTTTCAGTCCACCAATCAGCATGTCTGTACATCATGGACAGTCAGTCTTTAGAAATATATTTCATCTGATCAGAGGGTCGCACTTAACTGTAAGTTCACCATAGAATGTCAGTTTGGTTGCAGAAATTCTATGCTGATAGCAGTGCAGAGATTTTAGTTGACAATGAATTATTTATACATTAACACTATTCTCTGTCCTCTCTCATCTTCTAGTCCTGCAAGGAATCACCCGTCCTGAACTATTCCCACCATGACGGATCAAGGTCCCACCTCAACCCCTTCTTCTGCTCCCCCCGTTCCCACCGGACCTCCTCCCAAGATGACGAACCGTGGACGCACCACGGTTCCGATCGACAGCTCCAACTCTGACACAACAGAGATCCCCGAGATGGAGTTTTTCGGTGTTCCAGGCCCAAGAGGATATCCACCTATGACTGGTGGGGAAGAAGTATTTTAAATGTGTGCTTTTGTAGGCATTTGTAAGTTTTTGTAAGCCAGATGGTATATGAAAATAGTGCAAGGCAAAGTCAATTCTCAGCTCCTATTTAGACCAACTTTGGAGGAGGCTTATTTTTGTAAATTAAAAAAGCAGAACTGAAGGGCAGAAAACAGATGTATGATAGTATGTTTTAGTTGGAGAAGATAAAGCCCTTTTCCTGTCAGTCACATGGTCTCCAGTAGGACTTGACTGACACTTGAATGACATCCAAACAAGATAAATTTGGCTCATTTCCTGCAGAGTCACTACACTCCAGCCTGGGTTACTGTCAAAGTGCTGCACACTGAGAGATATCCAGATGTGACAGGAATTCATGAATGCAGTGACTTGCAGCAGACAATCACACACGGTCGACTGGGTTTTCCTTCTAACTGTAGAAGGACAACAAAAGAACAGAACAACTCCCAATTACTGTATGCCCCCACAACCCTCCAAAAAAAATCATAGCAAAATCAAGTTTGGTTTATTCAGTTGTTGAATGCAAAGAGATTTTCCTGGGTTTACAACAATGCTGAAATTGAGTCTTTTTGTGTATGAGATTATGCTGGAGTTTCACTCTGGCTCTATAGTAATTTTCAAGGTTTTCTTATCGAAGCATCAATAAAGCAGAAACATATCCCGATTAAATAAAGTTTTCAAACACAGACCAGCATAAAAGACATGACATGAGAAATCAAACATCACTGACTAAATCTGTCAGTTGTTCTGTTTTTCAGTGTCACCAAATTCATACCCTTTGAGACATTTTCCTCTAACGGTCATCCGTCTTCCTCTGTCCATTCAGGGTATCTGGACATCTTTGAAGTAGACATGATAAAGAAGGCAGATGAGATCAACAGGATGAGTCACCACACCATGCTGTTCAACTCTAACTATCTCATCGTTCGCCGAGGACAAGAGTTCCAGGTCAAGGTCACCTTTGATCGTCCCTACAAACCCGCTGAAGACAAGTTCGTTCTGGAGTTTGTTATCGGTGAGCCACACATACCTCATGTAATCTACTATTTCACATGCTGCAGAAAACAAAACTGTTATGATAGACACTCTTCCATTGATTTCATTGATTGGAGCTTGACACTAATGCTTCCTGTTCACTCAGGTTCCAGCCCTCAATACAGCAAGGGCACCTACATTCCTGTTTTCCCCACAAAGGACCGTCAGAGCACCTGGGAAGGCCGCATCATAAGTACCTCCGGCAACACGGTCACCATGGGCATCACCCCAGTGGCGACCTGCATTGTGGGGAAGTATCAAATGTATGTCGCCGTGCTGACACCTCATGGCATCCGCAGGACCAGGCGAGACGCCAGCCGAGACTTCTACATCCTCTTCAATCCCTGGGTGGCAGGTGTGTTTAAAACCCACGACCCTACAGTTTTGCGTTGTTTTTGAAGTGCTCAGTTGTTTTGTCTCAGTTCCATGTTCCTAAATCACCTGACCTGTTGTCTTCAATCAGACGATGCCGTGTTTCTGGATGATGAAGAGGAGAGGGAAGAGTGTGTGATGACTGAGATGGGGATCATCTATCACGGCGCTCCCGACGACATCTCTGAGAGAAACTGGAACTATGGACAGGTAGGAGAAAGATAGACTGGTGCCTTAAAAGACTTCTTTAGCTATTAGGTCATATGACCGAAACTTTTCTGTTCCTAGTTCAACTTTGGAGTCCTGGATGCATGTCTGTACATCATGGACAGGTCTGAGATGCCCATCACCAACAGAGGAGACCCCATTAAGGTGACAAGAAAGGCCTCTGCCATGGTGAGTAAAAATACTTTTTATGTACCTCCTCTGATTCAGTTCAAATATGCCTACGATAGCTAAAATTCTGTGCTTTATTATATCAGTACAATAAATGTCAATCTTTTCAGCTTAACTCTCAAGACGACGATGGCGTGTTGGTGGGGAACTGGAGCGGTGAATACACCTACGGAGTGGCGCCCACTTCCTGGACTGGCAGCACAGACATCCTGCTCAGCTACGCCAGTAGCAAAATGCCAGTCCGCTACGCACAGTGCTGGGTCTATGCTGCCGTCTTCAACTCCTGTGAGATCTTGACTGAATCAAAGTAGTTCCTGGTTGGCTAGTGGCCAAATTAGCTGCCGTAAAATATCCCACATTATTTTACTCCTAGACACAAAGAGAAAGGAAAGGAAGCTAAGCTAAGAGACACCTTTTCTGAGCTTTTAATCTTATCTCGGCTGATACACATATACACTGGGTCAGTTTATTCAGCTGAAAACCTTCTATTCTAGTTTACACCTTGACCTTGATTTCTCTTTTGCTTATATTCTGCCTCTGTGTTTCAGTCCTGCGCTGTCTGGGCATCCCATCCCGGATCGTCACCAACTTCTACTCTGCTCATGACAATGATGGGAACCTGAGGACCGACATAATCTTGGATGATAATGGCAGAATTGACCGAAACCGCACCAAAGACTCTATCTGGTACCGCATCTTCAGTTTAGTGTGTCAATAAGCAGAGATCTGTTTTCAGCTGATCATCCTCTTCCTAATGATGTTTTGCAGTATAAAATTTATAATATATATAATAACATATATAATATAAGTTTTCAAGCTACTCGTAGTTTTAGTTACAGGAAGCAAATTCAAAACATGCAGCGTCCCTGGGTGGGCTCGAACCACCAACCTTTCGGTTAACAGCCGAACGCGCTAACCGATTGCGCCACAGAGACAGGCTGATGAGATTTGGAGGCGTGGCCTCAATTTTCAGTCAAGGAGGAGTCAGAGGAGTCAGACTTTTGGACCTGTAGACCAGAACTTCAGGATGTAAATACACCCGTACCACTAAAATCAGTGTACGGGCCAACTGGTTTTCTCGGCTTTGAGTTTGTTTATAATAAAGAAACAATGAAAGATGGACAAGGCTTCTATGAGAAACACTCATGGTTAGATAATAACAAAACAGGATTTTAATTGTATTTTCTATCTTTTCCCCAGGAACTACCACTGCTGGAATGAGTGCTACATGTCCAGACCAGATCTCCCTTCTGGTTTTGGAGGCTGGCAGGTTGTGGACTCAACACCACAGGAGACCAGTGATGGTAAATAACAATAATATGAAATAATATATATATAGTACATACATTTTTAAAAAGCAATGCAATAAGGAAACCTCCATTATCCATAAAGGTATGTATAGGTGTGGACCAGCATCAGTCCAGGCCATCAAACATGGACAGATTTGCTTCCCATTTGATGCCCCCTTTGTGTTTGCTGAGGTGAGTGTCATTAGCATTTTTTTTTTCTAGACTCAGTGAGAATGTGACTTGTTTGCAACCAACAACCAGACAAATTCAAATCACATCAAGGCCCATTTTTTTCTTTTTCTTTTTTTTTTTTGATAAAATCTCTGTGTTCCTCCCTGCAGGTCAACAGTGATGTGGTGTTTTATGCCCGGAGCAATGATGGCACCATGGAGACAGTCAAGGTGGACAAGGCTCACGTAGGCCGCAAGATTTTGACCAAAGCTCCGGGAGACGTCACCTACCGCGACATCACTGATCAGTACAAGTTTGCTGAAGGTCAGCGACTACAACAAACACAAATCTCAGTGTTTTAAGAGGCATCAGGAGCCTTTTCTCTGCTGCAGCCTCTAATTTAATGCAGAGGCTCGTGTGTTTTGCATAAAATCCTTCCGCTATTAATTTAAGAAGAGTACTTTTAAATTATTCAGACATCACAACTAATATGCTGAAAGTGCACAGACATGTTTACATGAATACATGAATGTCATAATGAAGCAAGTAAAAATGAAACACTTTGGCAAAAACACAGAATGAGGTTGCATATTTACTTTGATGGATTATCTTGCTCAGTCAGTCTGTGTTAAGTCCATTTGTTTTTCATTTTGTGCAAAAATGCCCCGTCACAAATTAAATCATCTGCTATGTGCCCTACTGTGGCAGCCAGATTACACACTGTTATTTTTTTTTCTGTTGTGGATTTGTGCCTTTCAGTCTGAAAATCATGACCTATATGCATGAGTTATGCAAGGATAAGAATGGCTTCATCTAAAATTAAAAAAAAAAAAAGTCCTGATATCAAATTTGTGGCAAAATGTGTTAACAATTACAGAAACACCCAAACCTACTAAATATATTCAAATCATCTATTCCAGGCAGCACAGAGGAGCGAACCGTCCTGGAAAAGGCAGAAGAGTATGGTTGTAAACGAGAGAAATCTGACCCTCCTCTGGCTGACGTGGACCTGACCCTGCCCACTCTGGAGGTTGCCATCGGTGACGACTTCGAGCTGAACCTGGAGTTTGTAAACCACAGCGACCAGCGCCGCACCATCGACATGTACATCAGCGGGAGTGTGGTGTATTATACTGGAGTCACCAGCGCTGAGTTCCTGTTCATTTACCCCACAGTGACTATTGGCCCCAAAAAAAGTGAGTAAGGGATGGAGAGGAGGGGACTCTAGTGGCAGTATTTGAGCGTAACCTTATCTTTTATCATTTGAAGTTTGGATTTAAAGAAAAAACACACAAAAAAACAGAGAAAGTGTCAGTGCAGTGAAGTCTGGTTGCATTTTATAGGTGTCAAGGAGATGGTGATGGTGGAGGCAAAGAACTACATGAAACATCTGGTGGAACAGGCCAGCCTCAACTTTATCGCTACTGGGAAAATCAAAGAAACCGGCCAGATTGTGTCTGCAATGAAAGTTGTCACCCTGCACAATCCCAAACTCGATATCAAGGTCTGAGAGGATGTTGGCTCTTACTCTATAAATCTATCTACTCATATCAGTCATTAATTAGTTAGTACTCATACAAAATGCTATAAAATGTGAAAACTCACTTTCTACTGATGTATGTCAGGTCTCAGGGCCACTCAAAGTGAATGAAGAGATGTTAGCGACTGTGGAGTTTACAAACCCCTTCACCTTCAGCCTTGATGGTGTATACATTCGAATGGAAGGACCCGGGATCATGCTGCCCAGGTCCAGATACTACAGGTGAGCTTCAAATGGAAGAAATAGGTTTCTTAGGAAATGATCTTTCCACAAAAAAAAAAGAAAGAAAGGTTTCAGTATATTAAAACTAACTCCAGCTTTCCGTTTAACTACTAGCTAATAGAAGCGCACATGTCCGAGATGGCTGTTACTTTAATATAAGGGTAAAAACATGCATAGGTAGAAAAATTTATTTATGAATACAGTACATGAATTTCTGTTGTTTACTTGCATGTTGTTAATGCCCTTCCCTATAAAAGGATGCATATGTGAAGTAACTTTGAGGTGATGAGTCACGCATTAGTAAATAATTAAACCTGCTTGGATGTTTATATCGTGTTACTTATTCTTAATCAGTCCATTCCCTGTGGTATCTAATTCAGTCCTTTGTGTTTGTCTAGTCTGATCCCAGGAGGCTCCTCTCTGACCTGGGCTGAGTATTTCACCCCTCAGAGGGCTGGCAAATCCAGGGTGATTGCTACTCTGGACTGTCCGGCTCTCAGGCAGGTCAACGGCGAGGTGTCCGTCAACATCGAACTCTGAGGATCGCCTCGGGATCGCCTGATGCTCAACATTATGCAGCGCAACGTCAGCCTATATAGAGTACAAGCCTATAACACAGCTTCAGCATTTACAACAATGTCTATGGTTTCAAAATATCACAGATGTAATTGTTATAAAAATAGCAGGCGCATTTAAAAATGGCATACATTTAAATAGTTTCGTAGCTAATCAGAAGGAAAATGTGTGATTTTTTTTTTTTCATGATCAAGAGAGAAAGGATTCATAAGCGCAAGAGTGGTTTTATTTTAAATCTGCAATAATACATTTTGATCACTAGGGGTCAGAACAATTCCAAAAGAATCAAAGTTTCTTCCCTGACATAATACAGTATCATAACACATAGCAATATATAATATTAAAAATATTGATTAAGCCAAAATTAATTCACCAAAGAAAAACTAGGGACATTTGTATTTGGAAACAGGAAGGCAGTGAGAGCTGGGATGCTGTACGAAAGCTAATCTATCTTCTGAAATCTTACAAAATGCTGCATGATAATAATGTTTTTTGTATTAATTTGCTAGCTTTAGCTTTAGCTGACTTTTAGTTAGCTTTAGAGCCCAAATATGTTTGGTTGCCTTTGTTTCAGCTTTGTTTTTTGGATACTTTGGAGGGTGCTGGCAGTGTTAGCCGCTCCATGTGCTGCCTTGGGTTAATGTTACTAGCGCTAGCCGGGAAGGCAGTGTGATATTGTCATGACTGGGTCTACTGCTGAAGTGGGAAATATTTTGCTTTGGTTGTGTTTTTCTGGAAATATCCTTGCAACATTTGGACATTCACTGTCTTATAGTGCCGTAACTATGGCTGTAAGTTGTAAGAAGACCGCTTTGAGACAACTGCTTTTAAAAGATAATGAAGCTAACAATTTAGCACACTAGTGGGTGGGTAAGGTAACACTATAAACACATCCTATTTGAAGGCACCATGTGTCCCCGTTTGGGCACTTCATCATGATTGGCTAAAACAAATCTAATTTGCTCCATACACACTGAAAATAAGCCTCAAATGTGAAAAATCAGAAAAAAACAAAGACAAGCCTTTGCTCATAGTTTTACACTTACACCACAATTATCCCAGTTAATATTCTAATTATATTTTTTATTGCCATTGAAGTTAATTATTACAGAAAAAGCAGTGCAGGAGCGTCAGCACCCCAATTTCCTATGTCTTCACAAATCTTTTCATTTTTTCTTTACCTTTGTGCAAGAACAGATCAACAAGTAGATCAAATAAAAGATTAACAACTGCATGTGAGTTATTCTTCAGAAAAAGTGCATTAACAGAAACATCCTCATTCATAAAAGAAATATCTTGCCTTGATTCACAGATATATCATCATGTTGTGGTTTCAAATTTAATTTAGTTTCTAAAACTTAATACTACACTGTGCTTAATATACCTAAGAAGATGTAAGAAACAGAGGTCCTCTTACTATATTGTTTAGATTTTGTGTACTTTCTACACTTTCCACTGTAAACTTGCTCAGTGTAAAATATGTGACATTCCCCTCACTGTCACTTGAAGATGATGAGGTAGTCAGGGTAAGCTTGGCTATCGTGGAACACAACATACATGCTGGGGTTGTCTGTTCGGTCCACCACGCTGTCATAACGGTCATGTGGCCGCTGGCTGTCCCGAGATGGTGGCACCTTCATGCTGCTGTGGCCCTGAGTATAGATGCCCGTCAAGACTCGTGCCACAAACATTAACTGAGTTCCATCAGCAGCTGGCTTGGAGTAGGTGGGATGGGCTGAGTAGCTGGCGTTTACTGCAAAGTAGGTTCCATGACCACATGCAGTGGCTGAGAGAATGAGGAAAATAAGATTAAAAAAAAGAAATACTATATGTAAGAGGCAACTCATCATCATAATTATAAGAAACCAAGGCGAAACAAGAAGACAAAAAATGGTGAGGTTCAATTTAATTAAAATCTAAATCCTAAAATGCTAGAATCAGCCTGTTAATGTACCACAAATTATTCCCCCAAGTTTCACCTAAATTCCCAGAAATACAAACAGTTAGATTTCAGTACTGGCACTAATAATCCATAGCCAGTCATAAATATAGCAAGTACTGATTTCTAAGCAGTGAAAGATGCATTAATTTGTTGTGTGAAGAGCATTACCGTTTTGGCCAGCAAAACTCCTGTTGAACCCGTTTTTCATGATGGAGTTACAGTTGTCCTCGGTCGTCCCGTGGTACAGTATCTTTTCATGCGCTCCACCCTCAGATGCGTTCTTGTCAGAAATTTGCTTCTTCTGGGCTTCGTAGGCACGACGAAGATGAATGTTCTGCAGACGCTCAATCTAAATCAGGACCAAAAAAAACAGTGAGCTGCCAGACTTCCTGCTAAATGGTAAAACAATCTTTACTTATTTTAAGTTCAAAGCATTAATTAGGAAAAAGAACCGTATGCCTTTACACAGAACAGTACACTACATGCATATACAGTATTTTAGGTACTGAATCCACTGCTTTCCTCAAGTAGATATATACTGTAAGTTGTATGTATCTAAAAAGAGAAAATGGGCCGTGCTGTTGTACAGTGAGTTGACAGAAAATCTGAATGTAAAGTCACCCACCTTCATTACAGTCCGGGCAACAGTTCTTTTGAAGCCCTCCTTCACTCTCTTGTATTCTGGAGAGGAAGGCACCAGTGGCACCTTCTTCATGATTTCGCCAGTAGCCATGTTGTCCCAGTACAGAGGAAAGTCTGAAAAAAAGAAAAAAGAAAAAATATAAACAATAAATTGGTTATAAGTCAGTAGATAAAGTGTGTCTCATAAAAATGTGGAAGGACAGCTTTATTTTGTGATAACCTCAATATCTTCACTTCCATGAAAAGTGGGCCACTGATCTACATCTTGATGATCGAGTGATAAAAAGCTCCAGATGTTTGGAGATTAAAAATGAACTCATTACGGTTAGTGTGAGCTACAATAATAACTTTAACCATATTGATTACCACAAGATGTTATCAAAACATAACAACAATTACTTTTAGGTTCTTTCAATAGTGGGGTTTGAGAGCGAACCGTCTCCTCACCTTGCAGATTCTCAAGTCGCTTCAGCATCATTCTCTGTCCTCTCGGCCCTGTGGCCTCCATCTTCTGTAGATCCACAGTCAACGAGGTTCCCTGTGCGTCAACTATTTCTCCTGCTATATCCTTTATTTCCAGCTTGTGATTGGTTGTTTTGGGAAGTCTTTCCCAGTTGCCATTATGTCCCAGGAGGCACCAAGCCACACGGTTGTACATTTCCTCCTCCTCTTTGAATCTCATCGCTTTCCTGAGGGCGCCCTGCTGACACACATTGATCCTGTGCAACACCTCCTTGACGCCATCTTTTAACCCGGTCACCGTTAAGCTGCCAGTCTGGTCCACGTTCATATGCAGACCAACATTCTCCACTAGTTCGTTCAGATCCTCCATGTCATCGTCGGAGAGGCATTCCAGGTCCTCCTTTCTGAAAGTTTGACTGGAGCACTGTGTCTGATACAGACTTTTCAGCTTTGCCATGGCATCGTTAACGTCCTTCCTTAAAAGGCCCAGGAATGTGAAGACAGAGTTCTGACTTGTGGAGCTGGTCTGGAGAAAGCTATGATCTCTCAAAGACTGTGGTGGCTGTTCTTGTTGTTGTTGATGACGATGAGAGAAATGAGGTACTGACAGGGAAAACAAATCAGTTCTTTAATATCAGATTTCTTTAAAGAGACTTCAGACTTCTATATAAGAAATTTGCGAAAATTCCTGTCACCTCTGTTGATGGTGGCAGTGGCAAACGTCTGCATTGCTTCCTCTTTGAAAGCCAAGAAGACATTGATCTTAATCAGGACGAGGCGGATGGTGGTGAGGCTGCAAAGAGAAGCGGACGACGTGCCTGCCTTGATTCCTCGGAGGATGGCGCCTGCCACGATACCAGGGTCCAACCCACCAACTCCTGTATGAGCAGAATTGTTTACTATCAGAAGTAAAACTGACTTTAATAACAAACATGTAGAATGTCTCACTGTGTACTTACCAGCACAAATGGCAGGGATTGCGACGGACTCGAAATCATATGTTTCACAATAGTCAATGATCTTACGCACAAGTTCCTCAACTAAACCTGCGTCCTTTTCTCCGCACACATGGAAAAAGGCTTTACAGGGGAAGTTTCCAGGCTGGGATATAATAATGTCTCCTCGGTTCACCTTTGCTACACATACACACACAACAAAACAGGAAACATAAGCAAGATGCGGTTAAGTGTGGATTGCTTGGCAATGTCCGTCTGATCCTCCTTCCTCACCTGCTCTCAGTTCATCCTCCACCTCTGGTCCAGCTACAGTTAAGATGTCTTTGCACACCCCATCTGAGGAAATAAAATATTATGCTTATAAATGCAGAACCACACTAAGCACAAGCTGTGCTTTCCCATTGCTAATTCTTCTTTTGCCGTCCACCCAAATGCCTAACAATACAAAATATTAGCAGTAGAATATAAAAAGATCCATACAATATAAAACATAAAAATAACTAATGCAAATGCCCACAGGCAAATGAGAGTGTACACAATGAACTGAAATGTAAACAGAAACTCAAACTGAATAAGTAAACAGTTTGCCTCACCCATTTCACAATCAGTCCTTATGTGCTTTTACTTGCAGTTTTGAGTGTTATCTTACCTCCAGTTTGCTATTCCAATCCCTGTTTTTTCTTGTTTTTGACAAATTTATTAGAGTTCATCTTCTAGGTACAATGAAAATGTAATTCATCCAGTGGCTTTTTGAGATTTATGCTGACTAACAGCTGGTGGTAAAGTCAGGGGTATCATCAAAGTCATTTCATGGAACTCTACCTACCATAATGAAAATTTGTGAAGTCGGTCGTGTTTACCACAGCGTCTGTAGTCTCATTGCTTATGTCACCAAACACCACCTGTAGCTCAATGCCCCCGCCCACTGCCATGGTGATCTCATCGAGGTCACTGGTGAGGGACCCGAAGATTACTAAGAGGAAGAGCACCACAATATGGTCTGATATCAGCTTGATGTTGAATTTGATGAGTGAGGATGTTAATGAAGGCAGTCTGAGTGGTTTTCTAGTTACCTTGGCCTCCCTGGTTCATGTTTGAGCTGAGGTATTTGTAGACATCATGGTAGCACTGTAAATGACAAAATGCCAGCATTACACGAAAAATAACCGATGCATGCATCAGTTACAACAACTGTTTTTTATAGTCACCTCCTCAGAGTCAGGATAGCCAGGTTTAATGACGATGTGGATGGCAGAGAGAGACCCGGTTGATGTAGGCGTTCCAAACTGACGAATGCTCTCGGTCAGCACTTGGATGGCTTCCCTCAGAGGGTACTTAAACACTATTCCAGGGCCGATAATTGGAAAGGCTACTGAATTCAAGCGCTGTTGTACGCAGAGGTCCATACAACTCCTCAGCCCATTACCAAGAGCCTACAATACAAGAGTTACACATAAACTTACAGTAGATATTTCTTTCTGAACTTATGTGTAAAGAAAACTGTCATAGAGTTTGTAGAGCTAAACTTAGAGTAAAAGACGTTTTCCACTCCATCAAATATGGAAGCACAGTGAAGACATGAGGATATGATAAGTTCTTAAAAGTATTCAGCTTCACCTGGACACTCTTTCCTCTGACTCCATCCCAAGGCGAGCACTCAATGAAGAAGATCTTGGAGCACCCTAGAGATGAAGGAGCATCAACCTGCAGAATGTTACCAGGGGCGAGGGTACAGTTCGCTACCACAGAGTCAAACCTTGACTTGAGTGTGTTCCCTGCTTTCTTTAACAGACATGCACCAATATTTGTAGAAGTCAGCTGCTTGTTGAGCATTGGGACCACCAAAACATTCACCTGTAGAAATAATTGAAACAACATAAATGTGTGCATTGTGAGTGGGATTTGAGTTAAGGATATTAGAACTGAATGGAAAGGGTCTAACCTGCTCATCTTCTAAACTCCCAAGCTTGATATTTAGGTTTGTTTTGTAGACTGTGTTACTCCCAACACTGAGGGAGTGGCCTCTGTCAATTGAAGGTCTGGGTTTGATCCTGCAGGGGAGGCTGTTGCTTTGTTGCCAAGGGTTGACATTTGGGGAGTGAACACCTTTCTTTTCTCTGATAAGGACCTGGAAAGAGCTCTCTACCAGCTCCTTGCTGTCTTTACCATCTGTTTGGAAGAAGCGCTGAGCCCCTGGTCCATCTAGAACCAAAGTATCTGATATCAGATTGGCGAGAGCAGATGTGAGAGCTTTCTTGGCCTCCTGAACATCACAACGGGGACCAGACACAAGCACGCAAGGATTGGGAAAATGTGAAGCTTTTAACGTCACCTTGGACTGCTTCATGCTTATCAGTTGTAAGATTCGATCAAAACAGTCAACCAATTCAGGTTGTGACAGGTTCAGAACTTCTTGAGTCTCAACCTGATTGATCTGGTAATTGTGAAGAACCTCTCTGAGCTTGTTCACATTTGTGCTGTAGCCCACCAGTCGAACCTTGGTCACTGCAGTTCCACTTGGTCCTGGGCTAAAGCTGACATCCACTCTTTGTTCACCAGAGTTCTCCTTGTTTTTGGCTGTGTTGAGGATTTCTTTCACTCTGTCTAGATTTGGAGGCACAGCTGTAGCACCCTTTAGATCCACAGCCACCACACTCAGATCTCTCAACACTGCTGCCTCAGCCTCATCCAAGGCATCAGAGGACAGACTAGACAGAAGCAGGTCTGACTGCACCTCTAGGGAAACAGGATTCCTGAGGCTCTGCTGGAAGCGTGCTTGGTACTTTGAGATGGCACGACTGTATGTTAAGAAGGTTATTAAATCTGTAGGAAGCTGAACTCTCTTTTCTTTTATCCTCTTGATCAGTTCATTAAGTTTTGCTTCTCCCAACTGCACCTCCTTGTCAGGGCCTTCCAAGGTGATCATGCCGCTACCCCTGGTGATTTTAACCTCTGGATAATGTGCACGCATTTCTCGACTAAACTCTTCTTCTACCAGATTGAACTGCTTCCCCACAACAGGCAGCTCCCTCCGGGTCGGCACGCTCTTTTCCAGAAGTTCAGTCCTTGCCTTTACAACCTGAGCCTCTCCCACAACCACAGCATAGCCACTCTCTGTGTATACTTTAATATCATCGGCTGCTAAGGAGCGGTCCTGCAGAAGCATTTTGACTTGTTTTGGCTCAAACACATGATGGCAGACGTAGCGCTCTGTGAAATCGACGAAGACCAGATCCACCTGTTGCTCCCATTTCTCTGCAGTACCACCAAAGGCTCCTCCAGGCCCCTTCTCAATATCCCCCCTTACGACTGCTTCCTCTTCGTCAAAATCTAACTCAAATGTGCAGCCAACTGAAGAGAGTTGCTTTCCTAATAATTTGGATGCCTTAGGGTTGTCTCTCAGGTAGTACATGAGAAAAACGTCCAAGCGCTGTCTCTTCTCAAGACTTTTTGTGTTTGCCTTTGTGAATACCTAAGGAAGAAAACAAAATCAAACAAATCCATCAGATTTCTGTAATATTAATGAGAACACTGCATTCGGTTGACTGTATACTGGAAACATTACAGTACAGTACAAAACAATAATTTACAATAATTGATAAATTATTGTTTTGTCACAACATCTTGCACTATGCCCTTAACATCGGCAAGACTTTGGTTATCAGATGTTGGCAAAAAGATTATTTTGAGAATACTGTTTAAGTCACCGTTTACCCATATCAGGGGTTGCGTTAACTGAATATTTTCCGTCATTGACCATTCTTTTAAAGCTGCCGGAAATATCTGATGATCATCTGTCATTTTGACAGATTGCAATTCACACCCCTGACCACTTAGTGGTGAGTGACGTTATTAATTGGCTCTTGTCTCTAATTGCAGTTTGCGTTCCAAACATTGTGGAACTTTTATCAGTGCACGATTTCCTGGTACACCGATTACGCTGATGCACACGTCAGAGCTCGGCTAACGGCTACCAAATTGGAGGAATCGGATGATGGCAAGTTGCTAGGACAAAATTTGTTTGTGTACCACCGAAGCACTTCAACCCTATGGTGCCATCCAAGAGCTGTTAGCGCTAGCAGTCCCCGTCCAAGTACAGACAAGAGCAGACAGACTTTTAACCATTTAAAGTCAATACTGTTCTGAAAAAGTACTTAAAATGGCTCTTTAACTTTAGGTCTGTTTAGTTTTGGCCAGGGGTATTTTCTTTCTTTTTCTACTGTTTTGAATTGAAATGCAATTAAATGCATTTTTCCAGACATTAAAAGAGACTGAGTTTACAATATTCACGTCTGTGTCTATTATTTGATTCAGTCGTCCACTAAAATACTTTTAAATTAAAAAAAATTGCTTTTTGGGGCAAATATTGTTATCCGATTAAAATGTGATTAATCGAGAATAAATAATTACAAAGCCTCTAATTAATTAGATTGAGTCCAACCCCTAATTTTTAGTTAAATTGTTTACTAGGGCCATAGTAAGTTGATTTTGTCACCAAGAAAAAGTTTGCCTACATACATCTGCTTGATGTGTGTACCCACGGTGTGGATTCTCTGTTCAGCTTGTTTGGACTGAATATTAATTAAATATGAATGAAAATTAAATGCTATTGAATATGTTGTTATTATCATTTTAAAAAATTAAATGACGGGTAAATATAGATTATGATAGGATTTTTATGACCCTGTCAGTCAAAATGACAGACTACGATAAAGTCTAGTGCAATCTCTGACACATATATACACCACGTATCCAAGGAATATATTGCCTCTCTGGTAATCCGGTCAAAACTGTAAGTAATGAGTAATGAATATGTCTGTATACGGTTCTCACTGCGTTGTGGTGTGTATTTGACAAGGTTTGGCATAGTGCCATTTGAAAGGGTTCTCGGAAATACCTTGAAACTAGTCTGGCTACGTGCCTTGCTACAACCTTAGGCTCTGATGTTGACATTTACGGGAATCAGTCTAACCAGCAACAAACCTCACCTGTGCCTGGCTTGTCGATGGCTGATCAGGGTTCTGTGATGTACTGGTTCGGCTCACCGTCAAATGTAGTTCCTCACCAGGAAGACAGATTTTGTGAAACTTCCTCTGCAAAACCCTTTCCTGATCTGTGACAACAAAGCACATTTCAAAAACAGCTCAAATTCCAATGTATTGGACAAATTATTCACTTCAACTTTCTGTCATGGCCTACCTTCTTTTTCCTTGAAGCACACTTTATAGATGTTGCCTTCAATCCGTTGAATTATTCCACAATCTCCTCCCCCAGAGTCTCTTCTTTTGTTGAAGTGTCTCCTGATCTTCTCCTTCTCTCTGTCTGTCAAATCTCTGGCTTCAAAAAACAATGGATGTGGGTACTCATCCATTTTACCTACAATTCTACACTACTTGGACAACTCTTAGTATAAATGAAGCTTGTTTACCACCTTCCAGAGTGAACAGTGTGCTGCAAAGCCCAGTAGTTTCACTTTCACTTACAAGAAGTACCAACCTCTCAGGGTTACATAAGAAGAAATAGACACGCCCAATATCATAGGGCATTTCCTTGTTTGTCCAGGTGTGCAGGCAAAATGAAAAGTGCCTAATTTGTGAAACTATGATAAAAACAGGTTTGTGACTGTGTGATTAGTCTAAACCAAAGAAGCACTATCTCATATGAACACCTGTTGTATAACTGACATCTTCCTACTTCAAGCCACTAGATGTCCTACTGAGACTAAAATCTGTGCCAATACAGAGAAACATTAACAGTCCTGTAACATTTGCAGACTTAAGTTTATGTCATGTGTTATTTATTGTGCTTGGCTTGGTGTGTTCATAGATTTGATCGAGAACAAAGCTTGTTATACACCCCTCAGCATGAACTGTGAACAAAACAGAAGAGCAGTATGTCTGTGTGAATAGCACACCTCGCTTCAGTTAAAGTTCTGGAGATAAAACAGTGGAGGAACCACAGGGTCAATCAAAGCCCCCGAGAAGATCATTGGGAGTCACTCACTGACCAAATAATTGTTTTAGAATCACTGATGTCCTTTACCATTCAACTCACAGCCAAAATGTAGTCCTTGCTAATACAGTCACCTAAACTGTAGGTGTGACTAACTCTTTTGTAGGTTTAGGTAAACTGACACTCCTCGTTGGCAGCAGCCATCCCCACAAAAATGCTTTAGGAACAACTCAAAAAACATGAAGAACAGCACAAGGTGTTGACATGGCCTCCAAATTCACTGATCCCAAACTGATCAAGTATCTGTGGGATGATCCACAGAGGCCCCTCCCCTCAACACATAGGACCCAAAGGCCCCCACTAACAACATTCTGTTACCAGACACCACAGGACACCCTCAGAAGGCCCATGTCCATTCTCTGATGAGTCACAACTGTTTTGGAGGCACAAGGGAGACCTACACAATATTAGGAAGGTCGTCATAAGACTGGTCATATTCTGGCTGTGCTGATCCATTTATGATAGAATGCAAATATAGTTTATGAATTATCTTCCTAGTTGCCTGATATTCCAGGTATTCTTCACAAAAACAAAATAAATGCACTGTTTGGTGCTGTGCTGGCAACATGGATGTATCCAAGATTTTTTTTGTGAAAGTAGTTGAACAAATTTGCCAAAACAATAAAATAAAAACAGCTAGAAAAGTGTAGCAGAGCTACAGAGTTGGCTGATAATTCTCAGTGTGTGCATCACTGTGAGCTACTCCTTTGACATTACATGTAGCTATTTGGCTCTCTGTTTAATAACTTATTTTCCAGTAGTCATAAAGGCAAAGGACTGACAACTGCATAATTTAATGACCATGTGTCGGCTAGAGGCGTGCGTACATGAGTCAGTGGTGATAACTGACTGTCTTGGACAACCCTTTCCTCGTTGACCTCATTTTATTCAAGCTTTTATTGGTCATAAAGCCATGACCTCCACAACAACCTCAACGTTTTCAAGTTTTATTGTTGAAGAAAATTATCCTCTTTCATTTTCATTTGAAATACTTTTTTTATTTTCTTCAGTTATAAAATTTGATGATTTTCCATAATGTGCAAACATATTCTTACATAGTTTCAACTGCAGACAAACCACTCATTTTTACAGTTCATCTGAAACTGCATTAAGGCCATCCTCTTAAACAATAATAAAATATAAAATAAAATTTCTTTTTTAAGAGAATACTTTATCTCTGCAGACCAGATTCTACTCTAAATTGGCTAATCCAACTTAATTAAAGTGAATGATGAACACTATTTGGAAGTATTTTTACCATTTGACTAGTGACGATTACTGTCTAATCTAACTAGTCCACATGAATGCGCGACAGTGGTGTGAGCCTCAAGCTTCCGGGCATGTTGCCACTTCTCTATGCTCCAGTTATTACAAGTCATGCACATTTGAAGCTGCCCCGCCCACGTGGATCAGATTCCCCTCAGCTATATTTGTCTCAGCCAGCTGGAAGTGTATGTCAGCACTTGTTTGACAGCAGACAGACTGATCTGGGAACTTGTTCTTGTTGTCACATAATGGACAGACACTTCTCAGTTATTTATATACATCATTTATAATGTGCTGCCGTTGAATGGTGAATTAGTTGTCTCTTCTCCTAACAGTGTTTTCCCCAGTGAATGACTGTTTGGCCGTTCAGTAAGACATAATGCATGTTCATGTATGTGAGTCAGATAAGAAGACGTCTACAGCAGGAAAGAACTAACGGAAGGTGATCAGATAGTCAGGGTAAGCTTGGATATCACTGAAGATGACATAAATGCTTGGGTTATCTGTTCGGTCCACCACGCTGTCATAAAGGTCATGGGGCTGAAGGACGTTACGAGGTGGAGGCACCCTCATGTTGCTGCTGCCCTGGGTGTAGGTGCCAGTCAGAACTTGGGCCACAAACATGATCTGAGTTCCATCCGCAGCTGGCGTGGCGTAGGTGGGACTGGCTGAGTAGCTGGCATTTACAGCAAAGTAGGTTCCATGACCATATGCAGTTGCTTAGAAGACAAGAAAATGGGACGTTGAAGGATTAGCATATCTCTTTTCAACGAATTGCAAGTTTTTCTTGTCTTGATGGTAGAGAGCAACACAATAGTAATGACCACATATAACATTGTCTCCCGAAAGTCCTAAAACAAGCCTCTCAATCAGTTACTGCAGTCTTTTAGGTCAATACCTCAATTGCTTGAGTACTAGTTCCTAAAAAGCTTTATTAAAATCAAGGAATCTCATAGATTGAACTTGACTGGAACAAAGGGTTCTTACCATTTTTCCCAGAAAAACTCCTGTTGAATCCATTATTTATGATGGAGTCACAGTTGACCTGGCTCGTCCCGTGGAACAGACGCTTTTCTCCTGCTCCTCTTCCATGTACGTCCATGTGCTTTTTCTGCACTTCATACATTTGTCGCAGACGGATATTCTGCAAGCGCTCAATCTAACAAAAAAGACCAAAATGCTACATGGTTATTAACAAATCTAATCTGAACACATCCTATATACTGTACAATAGCAAACAAACGGTATCTACTACATATGCCGTTTGCTTAGTCCTCACTTCTTTTTTTTGAATTGGCCAAAATATTAATTTAAACATACAAGGAATACCTGCTCTTAGATTCCACTAGTATAAATTAAAACCTGTGCAATTCTGAATACGTTACATTGCATATGAAAATGATGCCAGATATTTGAGAAATAGGACGGCACAAATACAAGGTGGAGGGTGCCTTTGAAATCTTTACATATTCTTTCACAGAACTCTCACATATTACTTTTTGTGTGGATATCAAGCCAGTCTTCAGTTTGCTTAGCTTAACAATACCGTTTTGTGGTAAAAGCCACCCACCTTCACTATAGTCTTGGCGACGCTTTGTTTGAAGGCCTTGGATATTTCACTGTAGTCTGGAGAGGAAGGCTGCAGTGGAACTACTCTCAGCTTTTCACCAGGAGTCATATTGTCCCAGTACAGTGGAACAAGGAAATCTGAAAAAAGTACCAGATGCTGCAGTAGATCTTTATGTACTGCACATTATTTATCGTTGAAAACAGTTCAGACACTTGGTACCTTTCACACAACGTATGAACTCTACTAGACACATTTGATTTTCATGTATTATTAAACAATATGTCTAGTTTTGAAATTGTGTTTTTATCAAAAGACATTTTAAATGGAAATGGGAAAATATGTTACCCAGGTAATCACCTAATTGAATAACCTACTTTCAAACAGGTTAAATAATTAAACAATCAACTGGTCCATTATTGGGTCATACCAGTATGGAGTGCTGTGTTTAGTGTGTGTGCATGTAGAGGTGTCTTTAATTAACAGTATTTTGTGTTTATTTGATACCTTGAAGTAAATTACTTCCTTAGTTTTAGAAAATGTTTAAAGCTACCATTCATTGTAGCATTACTGCAAGAGAATCAGGGGGCTTTAGCTCATGCTAAATTCCAATTAAGTCACTCAATTCACTTGCAGTGCCCTGACAAAAGAACATTTTACTTACAACACCCCAGCTTGTCAAGAAGTCTCACCTGTCTGATTCTCAAGTCGTTTCAGCTTTGCTGTCTGTCTAGTCAGTAGGCTTTTGGCCTCCATCTTCTGTAGGTCCACACTCCATGAGATTCCTTCAGCATCCACTATGCCTTTTGTTACATTATCATTTTCCAAGTTGTGATTGGCTGTTTTGGGAAGTCTTTTCCAGCTGTGATGACTTCCCAGGATACACCAAGACACACGAGTGTACAAATCCTCCTCTTCCTTCCTGACTCTCACTTCTCTTCTAAGGGCAGTTATGGTCTGAAGCATCAACATCACCCCATCTTTTAACCCACTCACCATCAAGTCTCCCTGGCCAGGCTGGCCCACCTGCACATACAAACCCTGAGTCTCCACCAGCTGCCTCAGCTGCTCCATGTCACTCTGGGTGAGGTCTGCCAAGTCCTCCTTTGTGAAGGTTTTTGTGGAGCATTGAGACTGATACAGATCCTTCAGCTTTGTCATGGCATCATCAACTTTCTCTCTGCAAAGACCCAGGACCAGGAAGGCAGACCGCTTACTAGTGGAACTAGTAAGGAGGATGTTTAGGCCTGTCTTAGTAGACACTGAAGGCTGTTGTTTCTCAAGTGGTAACTGAGGATCTGACACTGCAAAGTGAGTCAAACATTCATAGACAATGAAAACACAAACAGAAAGAGTAAAACTCAAAGGAGAACCTTGATTTTAGGATTCAACAAGTTACCTTTGTTGATTTCTGCAGGTGCAAACATCTGCATTGCTTGGCTTTTAAAAGCCAAAAAAACATTGATCTTAATCAGTACAAGACGAATGCTGGTAAGACAAAGCGGGGGCCTGGATGACGTGGAAGTCTTAATCCCATGGAGGATGGCATGTGCCACAAGACCAGGGTCAAGTCCACCAACACCTGGACAAATAACATTCTTTAATACTTCAATTCAAATCTAAAACTAAAACAGTGGATAGGGTTAGGGGTTAGGGTTACACATCCATTGGACAAGAGAGTCTAGTCCCTCTAAATTCCCACATTCAAAACCACTTTTTTCATTCTGTGAAAGATAAGGCAATTCTCATTTAACTGTTATTTCATTTCCTTGTTTTCTACTCCAATTTAATGGTTTTGTGATCCAACAACCAAAATTGCATAAATAAATAGCATGATGTTTCAAGATTGTCATATGCAATATTTACTAGCACAGATGGCAGGGATGGCCACAGACTTGTATCCAGAAGTCTCACAGCGTTGAATGATGTTGTACACCAACAGTTCAATGATGCCTGTATTCCTTTCTCCACACACATGTAAAATGGCTTTACACGGGAATGATCCAGGCGGGGTTTTGAAAACAGCTCCCTGATTCACTTTAGCTACACCGAAAAAAAAGACACAGGTGTAAGAAGCTGATCAGTGTGTGCCATTTGGGAGTGTGTAACTTTTCTTTTTTCTCACCCATTTTCAGAATCTGTTCCACTTGTGGTCCAGCCTTGGATAAGATGTCTTTGCACACGCCATCTGCAGAATAAAGGTAATTGCTAAATATATAGACACATTTAATCACTTGGCACCCGCCTCTATCTACCTGATGGACTCATGAACACCTCAGGCCTACCTTTAAAGTTTGTGAAATCAGTCGTGTTCACCACAGCGTCTGTAGTCTCATTAGTGATGTCGCCAAATACCACCTGTAGCTTAACCCCACCTCTCACTGTCACGGTGAAGTCATCGAGATCACTGGTAAGGGACCTGAAGATAGCTAAGAGGAATATGTATATCATCAACTATTGATAGAAAGGAACTAAGTGTTGAGTGTCACAGTTTTAAATGTCCTGTTGCTTCAGATCCCATCACTTCAATTAAGTCACTCCTTTTCCAATTAATTACACATGCTTTCCAGTTTAGTATGAAGTAAACTACAGCTAAACCATTTTCTTAAGTAAACTTGGCCCATCTATTAAACTAAATTTTCCTGTTTAATTGTGAAATCTGTTGTCTTGTAGCTTGTTACTTCTTGTTGTATCCCATCAGCCCTGTTTTTCCTACCTTTCTGAATTAATCTTGGTTTCTCTTGTTGGAATATTTAGCCAAATATGTCAATATTTAAGTAAAGGAGATACATACTTATACACTGCTTTGTGCTCAGAAGAGTTACTCTCTGGTATACCTTGGCCTCCTTGGTTCATGTTCACGTTGAGGCGTCTATAGACGTCATGGTAGCACTGCAAATAAAAATGGCTGGAGTCAGCTATCTCATAGATGCATCATACAAAGGAATGGTTCAAACTATTATCTGTTGTTAAGTTATTAGATGGAAGTATTAGATGTCTCACCTCCTCAGCGCCAGGATCTGGTTTAATAACGATATGAATAGTGGAGAGAGACCCGGAGGAAGCTGAAGACCCAATCTGGCAAATCCTGTCGACCAACACTTGGGAAGCATTTCCAAGTGGGTATTTTAAAGCCATGTCAGGTCCAATGACTGGCAGGGCCACAGAAGACCAGCCTTGCTGTAGACAGAGGTCCAAACACTTCTTGAATCCATTGCCAAGAGCCTGTAAAACACAAGTGAGACAAGCTTCATGGCTTTAAAGGAATACTCCGGAATTTTGGACATAGGGCCTCATTTACAACTGAGCCGGTGTGATATAGGTCGGTGGAGACCGTTTTCAGCACATTTGATCCATTCCTTATATTTGCACAAATCACTGTTGCTAAACTGGTGTTGAGCTAGCGTGCGTCAACGGTAACATCCAGACTGTCACTAAAAACAGCTATAACTGCTCCGCAGAACACCCGAGACAAATGTATTATAATGTCGGACTATCGATGTACATGTCAGTGTTGGTAGAATCATTTTAGAAATTAAACCAACCTTGCATTTTCAATGATAAAACATTTTGAGGGACTAGTTTCTCAGCAGCAGCGGAATTTTACTTTGCGTGTTAGTAGTAGTGCGTCAAAACGAAAACCAACTCTGGCTCAAACTGGTACGGCTGATTTGATAAAACAACCTCATCTTCATCGTCCTCAAACTCCGAAATCTCAGCATAGCTTGCAGTGGCCATAGTCTCCTGTTATCCCGATTCCTTCCCACTAGCCTAGGAGGATTGACAGCAGCTAAATAATCTCACGTGATTGTCAGCGAAACCGGAACTGTCTTCCTCTGTAGCCTCACTAGCCCGGAGATAATATCAGTCCGCCGCTGCCGTAGCCTAAGCAACAACAGGGAACAAAGTGTAAGCTATTCCAATGCCATGCAAGGTTGGTTTAATTTCTAAAATGATTCTTCCAACACTGACATGTACATCGATAGTCCGACGTTATAATACATTTGTCTCGGGTGTTCTGCGGAGCAGTTATAGCTGTTTTTAGTGACAGGCTGGATGTTACCGTTGACGCACGCTAGCTCAACACCAGTTTAGCAACAGTGATTTGTGCAAATATAAGGAATGGATCAAATGTGCTAAAAACGGTCTCCACCGATCTATATCACACCGGCTCAGTTGTAAATGAGGCCCTATGTCCAAAATTCCGGAGTATTCCTTTAATAGCTCAAATATTAGGTTAACGTTTACAAGGGTCTTCTGGATCTGAAGATATTTGTTGAGTTAAACCTCGGAAGATACAGATAAAACAACTCATTATGAAATGTTATGTTAAACTACAGGCAGGCTGTAGGCTATTCCATTGCCTCCTTTGCCCTGCCCTTTGCTTTCTTTCTCTCCGACATATTCACATTTAAATTTACCTGCACACTCCATCCTCCGATTCCATCCCATGGTAGACACTCAATGAAGAAAACCTTGGAGCAGCCGAGAGACGGGGGCGCATCGACCTGCAGAACATTACCGTGGCCGAGAGTACAGTTCGCTGCCATCAGTTCAAAGTTCCTACTCATTGCATTTCCTGCTTTACTCAGTAGACATTTCCCAATTTTAGTGGAAGTTAAAATCCTATTGAGCATGGGCACCACCAACACATCCACCTGTGGAAATTATTAAAGTATATTAAAACTGGTCTTCTGATAAATCACACATAGACTGGTAATGACGAGAACAGAAGTAGTCTAACCTGCTCATCCATTAAACTTCCAAGCCCAATCTTCAGGTTTATTTTGTTGTTTTTCTGAAGAGTCTTGCTGAACCATCTGGAGAGTGAAGGCTTGAGAACTCTTTGGCTGTGGGAGTATTGTGATCTTGAGGAGTTCACGCCTTTCCTTTCCCTGATAAGGACGTGATTTGACTTCTCCACCTGCTTTTTGGTCAATTCACCCTGTGTCTGGAAATAGTGCAGAGCTTGGCCTCCATCTAGAATCAGTGTGTCTGATGTCAGATTGGCTAGACTTGAAGTTAGGGCCTGCTTGGCCTGCTGAACATGATATCGGGGACCAGATACAAGCACACAAGGATGCGGAGAATGTGAGGCTCTTAATGTCACCTTGGTCTGTTTCATGTCAGTCAAGTCTAAGATCTTATCAAAACAGTCTGCCATTTCAGGATGTGGTAAGATCAGAACTTCTTGAGTCTGAATCTGATTGAACTGGTAGTCATGAAGAACCTCTTTGAGCTTGTTCACATTTTCGCTGTAGCCCACCAGTCGAACTTTGGTCACTGAGGTTCCTGAGATGAAGCTCACATCCACTCTAATCTCGCCACGGTTTTCCTCGTTCTTAGCTTTGTTGAGGATTTCTTTAACTCTGTCCAGGTCTGGAGATACAGCTGCAGCACCGAGCAGCTTCACAATCTCCACACTCAGACCTCTCAACACTGCTGCCAGAGCCTCATCCAAGGCATCAGATGACAAACTGGACAGAAGCAGGTGTGATCCCACCTCTAGGGAAACAGGATTTCTGAAGCTCTGGAAGTCAGTCTGATACTTGGAGAAGGCACCACTAGATCTAATGAATGCTAGTAAATCCTCAGGGAGCATAACTCTCTTTTCTACCATTCTTTTAATCAGTTCATCCAATTTTACAGCTCCTGACTGCACCTCCTTGTCAGGGCCTCTCAAGACAAGTTTATTTGTTTTCCATTCCATGATTTGAACCTCTGGGCAAAGGGTGCGCATCACTTGACTAAACTCTTCTTCTACCAGTTTGAACTGCTTCTCCAAGACAATGCATTCCTTCTAGAAATTTAATAAAAAAATCAAATCAAAAAATGTAATCCAATCAGGCCCATCTCTATGCTAATATTTAGGAACATTTTACTTTTATTTTAAATATAGGCCAATATAACTTTGTTAACTCACCAATGATTGACTGGTGTGTGGCTGATCTGGGGATTTAAACTTTTGAGGTGAACTGGTTGTACACATAGTGTGTTTAAGCTTCTTACAATGCTGAGAAGAGATTCTGTAAAGAACCCTCTGCCAAACCACTTCCTTTTCTGCAAAGAACAAAGTACAGTGGCTTATCTAGACCGAAACTGCAAAGCATTTTGTTTTATTAGTTATGCCACGTGCCTGGCATGGGTTTTCTTACCTTTACTCTAGCACCACCAGCTGGTTAAAAAAAGAAAAGAAAAAAGAATGACATTGCCAAGAACTTCCATCTGTGTGTTGTTTTTGGAGCTGATTGTTAGTTAGCTTAGTTTTGCTGATACTCAAGTAAAACGGTGAACACGGTAAACAAAGATAAACAACATTACACAATAACAAGTAAGGCTTTACAGACCCGATTTTAATTTTGTGTGATTTGTTACCTTTTTTTGTTGAAACTGGTAGTATTAGATGTTTCCAGCCTCTTCCGCATTTCCGCTATCATGTTCCCCGGTGCGTCTTTTTTCGTATCTCCCATTCTCTGGTGTGGTCTGATGTTTTGCCCACTGTGCGAGTGTTATTCTGAACAGAATGAACAGTGTGATCTTAAGAGCTTTAACTTTCTTTCACTTTCATTTCCGCAATGACTCTTGGGGAACGCCTACCCCGTTTCTCTTCATAAGGTGAGTCATTAGATTTGAATATGGCTTTTACCTAATTGCTTTGCTATGCAGCTACCATGGTCACTTGATAACACTGGTGAGGATGTTTCACTATTGTTTAGTGTTTAGACTATTACACCGGCATAGAGTAACAATTTGATATTTAACGTTGAGAAGCTAAAAGGGACATCACACAGTGTTACAACTTCAACCCACTAGATGTCCTACTGAGGCTACAACTTCTACAAATGCAGCTTGTTAATACGAAATACATTTTTCAAGCTTGTGTTTTATGTGGTATTCATGTATTTTTTTTTTTCATAGATTTGATTAAAATCCTGAAGTAGCTCATTGAGCTTAGTTCAACATGAACTGTGAACAAAATTGGACATCAGTGTCTGTCTAAGCAGTAGCAAAACCTGTAGGAGCCTATTACAAGACCACTGGGAGTCACCCGGGTTGAATAGGGTGATCCTTGGATGCACATGAGATTATCGCAGATGTTTATTGTCATTCATCTTGCAAAATGTAGGCCTTGCTAAAGTGTAGATTTGCTCAACTCAGTTGGTTTAAAGTGTACTGTAGGTTTAACTCAATTGTGATAGCTAACTCCTTAGGTGCTTAACTAACTCCATGGGTTTAAATTATGAACGCTCTGTTGGTTTAGCTAACTCTGTGGGTTTTAGTTAGCTCCATAGATTTAGCTAAAGTGTATGTTTGGCTAATGATAATGATGGTGACAGTTCCATTGAAGAATAGACAAAAAATAAACTGTAAAGATTTATAAAATTGCCAATAGATAGATAGATAGATAGATAGATAGTATTTGTTTGATGCTAATAAAGACAAGATTAAAGCCCAGATAAAATGCCATTTAATGGTACAGAGTGAAAATAGTGGAGGAATGACAGGGATACTTGAAGCTTACTAGAAGGACATTTGCAGTCACATTAGATGATGAATATTTGTCATAGAAACACTCATGTTCACTGAATTATATCCAACATGGAGGCCTTGGAAACATAGTTCTTTAAAGGGCTAAGCATTTATGACAGTGATGGTGATACTAATTTCATGAACTAGACTCAATTTCAAACCAAAAATTTTTTTTTTTTAAAAATCCACAAATAATGTTACATTTTTTTTTTCTGTGTGAAAAGGCAGAAAGAACATTTTGGTGACATCTGAGCTGTCTTTTATTTAAGTACAGTTGAAATCACAATTAGTCACTCTCAGTAGTTGTCCAGTTGTCATTTCATTCTCAACATTATATCTACTACCGTCATACTGCTAACAATATCATTTGAAAGAAAATGGTAATGTCTTATGAACTAGCTTAAACATTCATTTTAGTAGTATGTAGCCTCACTTCTGAGAGATTGTTGTTCATGTACACAAGCAGCTCATATTAAGTTTTAGTGGAAAAAAAAAAGTGGAAACATTCATTCATTCATTTTCTGTAACCACTTATCCTCTGGGGGGTCGCAGGGGGGCTGGAGCCTATACCAGCTGTCATCGGGAGAGAGGCGGGGTACACCCTGGACAGGTCACCAGTCTATTGCAGGGCTAACACAGAGAGACAGACAACCATTCACACTCACACCTATGGCCAATTTAGAATCACCAGTTAACCTAACCAGCATGTCTTTGGACGGTGGGAGGAAGCCGGAGCACCCAGAGAGAACCCACGCAGGCACAGGGAGAACATGCAAACTCCACACAGAAAGGCCCAGTCAGCCCATGGATGAACAGCTGATGCAGTATGTGGAGGCTGGTTTTGGTTGTAGTCTTTGCCGTATGTTCAAGTGCAACTTGCAATTTCGCAGTCACCATTTGTTGCCAGTAGTTCTTTGGTGTCTATTTGGTGAGTCCGGGCCTTAAGATACTTACTCATTACAATTGCTCATACACAAATTCACCTGTCCTGAATTCACACAGAACTTTTTTACTTTTTTATCCCGGATTTGTGAATCATCTGCATCACCTGGTTGACGCCATCTTTCAACCCGCTCACCTTCCAGCAGCCCTGGCCAGACTGGTCCTTCTCTATGTACACACCAAGGACATCCACCAGCTGCTTTAGATCATTCACTTCGTCCTGAGTGAGACCTGCAAGCTCCTCCTTTTTGAAAGTCTGTGTGGAGCACTGCGTCTGATAAAGACTCTTGAGGTATCTCTTGGCTTCATCAACATTTTGTCTACACTGGCCTATAATCTTGAAGGCGGACTGCTGAATGGTAGAACTGGTGCAAAGAATGCTTGGGTCCACATTGATAACCAGTGGAGGAGGGGGAACTACCTCTGTGAAACAGATACAACAACAATGATCAGAGAGAATATTCCTTAAAATAACAAGTTTTTGACACTGGTGTTAGGATTCAATAAGATGACTTTACCTGTGTTGATTGCAGCAGAAGGAAACATATGAAGTGCTTGCTTTTTAAATGCCAAGAAAACATTGATCTTGATCAGGACAAGGCGGATGTTGGTGAGACTCTGAAGGGAAGTGGACAAAACAGTAGTGTGGACCCCTCGGGTGATGGCACGTGCCACATGACTAGGGTCCAACCCACCAGTTCCTGAATGATCAATCCAATAAAAGAAGATAAATGTTACAACCTTTGCTGAAGACGTGACATGTACGTATTTTTTTATCTTTCTGTCTGAGCATCTTGACTGTCTTAAGCAGTACTTACCAGCACAGATGGCAGGAATGGCCACAGACTTGTATCCAGAGGTTTCGCAAAGTTGAATGATGCGACAAACCAGTTGTTCAATGACGCCAACGTCCTTTTCTCCACACACATGAAAAAGGGCTTTGCAGGGGAATGATCCAGGCAGGGTTTCAAAAACTTCTCCTCTCTTCACAGTTGCTACACAAACACAGCAAAGACAACCACAAGTAAGATGCTGTGAACAGTGAGCTGGAAATGTAATGTACAGTGTATGTTTGGACATGTATGAACATCCTGAAGCCTTTTTCTCACCGTTTCTCAGTGTAGCCTCGACCTGGGATCCAGCCACAGTTAGGATGTCTTTGCACACGGCTTAATGTATATAACACAGTTAGAGAGTGCCTTAGGATAAGCATAACTAATACAAAAATAAATGCAGATAACACTAAATAAAAACATTCGTTCAACGTGATATTTAAAAAGTGACAGAGATGTGACAAAGTGTTGACTCTAAAATTAACAATCTATCAAATTTTGTCTTTTTTTCTTATCAGTAATAATAAATATAATAGTTACATATAATTCCACATTATTGTACATACTCACAAGGACAAAACATGGCTGCTGTGTATTTCTTACCTGTCTGTAAATATCTGAAGTCGGTTGTGTTCACCACAGCATCTGTAGTCTCATCAGTGATATCACCAAACACAACCTGTAGTTTAACTCTGCCCCCTACTGTTACAGTTAAGTCATCAAGATCACCTGTGAGGGACCTGAAGATAACTGAGAGGAAGAACACCACAGTGTGTTTCATATTTATCTGATACTCAGTCTGATTATAAGGAATGCTAGTTGATATTGTGCATGTGGTTTAAATTCCTGGCTTAACCAGATGTGTGCGTACCTTGGCCTCCCTTGTTCATGTTGTAGCTGAGGTGTCTGTAGACATCATGGTAGCACTGCAAAATACATGTTTGCTTTAAACAGTATATTGAAGTATGCACAGGAGTTAAACCTATACATTAAAGTGTTACCTCCTTGGAGTCAGGATAGTCTGGTCTAATGACAACATGGATGGTGGAGAGAGAACTGTTTGAAGCAGACAATCCGAACTGTTGGATGGTGTCAGTCAGCACTTGAATGGCCTCTTTCAGGGGGTATTTCAAAGCCATGCCAGGTCCAATGACTGGCAAGGCAACTGAAGACCAGCCTTGTTGCACACAGAGGTCCAAACACCTCTTCAGTCCAGTGCCAAGAGCCTATGAATCACAATCAGATGTTTTATGGCTCAAATATTAAGTCTACTTTTACAAAGGTCCTCTTGATCCAAAGATATTTGTAGAGTAAGATCTTGGAAGACAGTTACCAGCAGTGATTACAATATTCACACCCAAATGTATCCATTATCAACTTCAAACTTCACTATCAAACAAAAGGTGTTTATTTTTCAACACGTCATTAACTAAGTAGAGCAAAACCAACAGTCTTTCTGTATATGCATTTTTTTTTTACCACTACCTAACTATACAAAGATTAAAAACCCCATATCATACTGTGCATTGCCTTCCATGGTTCTGTTGCGCTTTTGTCCAACCCGGTGTTACGTATAAACTGACCACATATTTTACCTGGATGCTCCGGCCCCTAACGCCATCCCATGGCAGACACTCGATGAAGATGATCTTGGAGCAGCCCAGAGATGGAGGCGCATCAACTTCAATAACATTACTAGCATTGGTGGACATCTTCCTAGCCACCAGGTCAAAGTTTATCTGCATTGCACTCCCTGCTTTTTCCAGTAGACATTTCCCAATTTTAGTAGACTTAAGATATTTGGAGATCATAGGAGCCACCAGCACATTCACCTGTGGAAAGTACATAAGATGAATTGGTGCATTGTTGCTTGAACAGAAATTACGTAATTGTCTACAGATTGTTTCTAACCTGCTCATCCACCACACTGCCAAGTTTGATTTGCACGATAGGTTTATTGACAGTTGTATTTGTTGTACTGCTGGTAATGGTGCACTGCTGTCTGCTGTTGGCCATGTTGGCTGTGCTGGTGCTGGGGGTGCTGCTGCATTGAGATCTTGAGTCCACTTTGGAGACTGTTATCGTACTTGGTGAATGCACTGGCTGCTGTTCCCTAACAAGGACCTGACAGGACTTTTCTACCAGCTCCTTGGTTTCTTTACCTTCTCCTTGGAAGAACCATTGTGCCCCGGGTCCATTCAGGACCAGTGTATCTGATATCAGCCTGGATAGAGAGGCATTTAAGTCGACCTGAACCTCCTGAACCTGACAACGGGGACCAGCTACAAGCACACAAGGATACGGGAAATGTGAGGCTCTTAAAGAGACATCCCCATGCTTCTTACCAATCAGGTCTAAAACTCTATCAAAACAGTCAACTAATTCAGGTTGCGGCAGATTCAGAACTTCTTGAGTCCCAACCTGATTGATCTGGAAGTCATGAAGAACCTCTTTGAGCTTGTTCACATTTGTGCTGTAGCCCACCAGTCGAACCTTGGTCACTGCAGTTCCACTTGGTCCTGGGCTAAAGCTGACATCCACTCTAAGTTCACCAGAGTTCTCCTTGTTTTTGGCTGTGTTGAGGATTTCTTTCACTCTGTCCAGATCTGGAGGTACAGCTGCAGCACCCTTTAGATCCACAGCCACCACACTGAGATCTCTCAACACTGCTGCCTCAGCCTCATCCAAGGCATCAGAGGACAGACTAGACAGAAGCAGGTCTGATCCCAACTCTAGGGAAACAGGATTCCTGAGGCTCTGCTGGAAGCGTGCTTGGTACTTTGAGATGGCACTACTGTATGTTAAGAAGGTTATTAAATCTGTGGGAAGCTGAACTCTCTTTTCTTTTATCCTCTTGATCAGTTCATTAAGTTTTGCTTCTCCCAACTCCACCTCCTTGTCAGGGCCTTCCAAGGTGATCATGCTACTACCCCCGGTGATTTTAACCTCTGGATAATGTGCACGCATTTCTCGTCTAAACTCTTCGTCTACCAGATTGAACTGCTTCCCCACAACAGGCAGCTCCCTCCGGGTCGGCATGCTCTTTTCCAGAAGTTCAGTCCTTGCCTTTACAACCTGAACCTCTCCCACAACCACAGCATAGCCACTCTCTGTGTATACTTTCATATCATCGGCTGCTAAGGAGCGGTCCTGCAGAAGCATTTTGACTTGTTTTGGCTCAAACACATGATGGCAGATGTAGTGTTCTGTGATATCAATGAAGACCAGATCCACCTGTTCCTCCCATTTCTCTGCAGTACCACCAAAGGCTCCTCCAGGTCCCTTCTCAATATCCCCCCTTACGACTGCCTCCTCTTCGTCAAAATCTAACTCAAATGTGCAGCCGACTGAAGAGAGTTGCTTTCCTAATAATTTGGATGCCTTAGGGTTGTCTCTCAGGTAGTACATGAGAAAAACGTCCAAGCGCTGTCTCTTCTCAAGACGTTTTGTGATTGCCTTTGTACACACCTAAAGAAGAAAACAAAATTAAACAAATTCACCAGTTTACTGTAATATTAATGAGAACACTGAATTTGATATACTATATACTGTAACGGATATGATAATTGTAAATTATTGTTTTGTCACAACATCTTGTAGCATACGCAAGATTATCAGGTGTTGGCAAAAAGAATACTTTGAGAATACAGTTTAAGTCACAGTTTACCCATATATAAGATAAGATAAGATAAGATTTTAAATTTTTTTATTTTATTTGTTTTAACCAGACTTTAATTTGACTTTGTGACAGTTTCTCTTTGCTCTTGGTATAGAGGTGCTGGTTTCGGGTCAAATACCAAAGGTTACTAAAGCTAATTGCCACCATTTATGAGAACTGATAGACTTGACTTTGAACGGAACTAGATGAGACTTTGAACTGAACTGATAGTTGTGACTTTGAACTGATTAGGTAACGGCAAATGGCCTTACTTTTATATAGTGCTTTTCTACCTATTGGTACTCAAAGCGCTTTACAGTCACAGACACATCTACCCATTCGCTCACACATTCACACACCAGTGCCACGCACTGGGAGCAATTGGGGGTTCAGTATCTTGCTCAAGGACACTTAGGCATGTGGCACATTCCGGGGATCAAACCACTAACCCTCTGGTTCGTGGACAACCCCCTCTACCTACTGAGCCACAGCCACTCCAAGCGGATGTTAGGATAAGACCTCTCTCATATTTGTATTATTTACATTTAAATAGACCATAAATCATATTTATCTTGAAATGTTGTCATGTACAGTCAATTTATTTTGTTGCAACCATCATCAAATGTGCCAGCTGAGTGTGTGGGAAATGATTATAACATAGTTGGCTTTCGGTTTTAGAGGAAAAACGTGCCTGATGTTGTGATTCATTTTTTTTTTTAACACGCATTTATTTGGGGTTAGTGAGACCCCTAGCAATGACAAAGTAGATCAGAATAAGCAAGATAAAGGGTTAACCCACCTGTGAGTGACTTGTGGTTGGCTCATCTGCAGTGTTGACAGGTGAACTGGTTTGGCTCACAGTCAGCTCTAACTCTCCACAAGGAAGATGGATGGTATGTATTTTCCTTTTCAAAACACTTTCATGGTCTAAGAGCATGCAAGTAGAAACAAAATCTAGCTGTGACAGGCCCACCTCTTGAACTATAATGTGATCATAATGCTGGTGAACAGAATGGATTTCTTACCTTTTTTTTCCTTAAAGCAGATTCGATATATTTTGTCTCCAACCTTTTGTACAATTCCACAATCGCCTCCCCCAGAATCTCTTTTTATCTGAAAGTGTCTCCGGATCTTGTTCTTCTCCAGGTCTGTTAGCTCCTTTGCTTCAAAGAATATCTGATGTTGATATTCTTCCATTTTACTTCAAATCCTGAACTTGAAAGAGACTTTTTATTTCTACCTGTGAACCTGCTCCTCCTACCTGTGAAAGGTGACCTCAGCCACACTGTAATTTAGTTTCAGTTTCTGTCTATTTGTTTTTCCATTCGCTTCACTGTATCAAGAAAGGGTGTTTTCAAATGAACACACCTATATTTGCATGGCGAAAGTCCAGCTCTAAATGGGACATTTCCCTGTTAGTCTCATTGTTCATAAAATATGTGATGTGATGAGAAGGACAGTATCTTTGTATAAAATGGTGACAACAAAACTAAACAAAAATATAAACGCAACACTTTTGTTTTTGCTCCCATTTTTCATTAGCTGAACTCAAAGATCTAAAACATTTTCTATATACACAACATAACCATTTCTCTCAAATATTGTTCACAAATCTGTCTAAATCTGTGATAGTGAGCACTTCTCCTTTGCTGAGATAATCCATCCCACTTCACAGGTGTGGCATATCAAGATGCTGATTAGACAGCATGATTATTGCACAGGTGTGCCTTAGGCTGGCCACAATAAAAGGCTACTCTGAAACGTTCAGTTTTCTTTTATTGGGGAGGTCTGGGGGGTCATAAAACCAGTCAGTATCTGGTGTGACCACCATTTGCCTCACGCAGTGCAACACACCTCTTTCGCATAGAGTTGATGGTGAGATGGAGCCTCATGTGGTATCGAACCACTTGAGCCAATTGGTTCGAGAAAGGGTTCATCTCTCGAAGCTTCATGTGCACACGAAACCACCTACTGGCCAGGTGTATAATCGCAGGCAGCTGTAGCTCTTAACCACATAATGTGTGTGATGCATTGAATTGTTGTGTCTGTAATGGCTCTTGGGAATGACTATGAATTACAAAAAAATGTATGACCAAATATTTCTCTACTTAAATTATCACATATAAAATATTTTTTTTAATATATTCTGTGTGTAAATTTTCCCAAAATGGTAGTATCATATGATATGGCAGGTTGTGTAATGTTTTTCTGTCACTTTAGGCAAATGGCATGGGCTTAAACAGGCAGCAGAAAGTGAAAGTGCTTGTGGAACTAGGAAGAGGGCACTGAACATGTCTCTTCCTAGCTGGCCCCATCCTCTTACCTATCTTTCTCTCCTCACTCTAATAAATCTTCAAACCATCTCTCTCTCTCTCTCTCTCTCTCTCTCTCTCCAAACTCTCCAAACTATCTCCAAACTATCAAAACTCTATCCAAACTCTGAACTGACCACAACTCTATAAAAAATAGCGGTGGAAAAAAGATTCGGGATCCGGCTCATTGAACCGGCCACCAAAGAAGACTCAAGAATCATGAATCTAGACGTGTATTGAATCGGCTCAGTTGAGTCCTACCACATTTGATTAATATATAATCAATAAACGGCACCATTCAAACATACATACATTTTGCTTCTCTGCCGAGTGAGATCACAAAATGCACTACTCGACTCGACCTGACCACTAGCAGTGCCACCTGCACTCAGCCAGCAGGGATTCATGAGTAGCGAATCTGTAGCGGACTCGCCACTCATGAGTCCGATCCGCTACCCATGAGTCCGCTGCGGATTCGCCACTCATGAGTCCGATCCGTCACTCATGAATCCGCTGCGGATCCGCCACTGTCTTAACCGAGAGCAGGAGTCAACAGCTATTCACTCGGTCGGCAGAGAAACGAAACTTAACGTTGTGAGTGAATTAATACCCTCTGCATCCACTCCGCGTACATTTTAGACCATAGAAAATAAAATATTCTTTCGTAGTAGTGACCCTGTCCTCATTAATTTTTTTTTTTTTTTTTTTTTTTTTTTTTTTTTTTTGCAGTTTAAAGGTGCAGTAGGCAAGTCTTATAAAACTAACTTTCTGTCATATTTTCTGAAACTGACCCTATGTTCAAGTATAATTGCATGAAGCAGGTCATTTTAAAAAGAATTCGGCTCCTCTGGCCCCACCTAGAGCCTGTAGCGCGATTTGCAAGACATCCACCGCTCCACATCCAGATGCACCAATCAAGTCCAGGGGTGTATCTAACAGAGTGTCTGTAGCGGTCCCCGGTCAATCAATGGTTTTACTTTACAGATATTGATGAGACGTTGGTAGATTTTCGCTCATTTAATACCGTTCCATTCAACATCCACCAACACCGTAAGAGCTTGTTGCCATTTTGACAGGGCGCTCAAAAATATTTACATCAATTTACAGAGTACACTCCTTTCTTCCCTTTTTGTGTACTCTTATCCGTTCACCTTCCTCCGTCACCTCCGTAGCCATGACAACATACACGAACATTCGAAACAACACAGAACTATGAATATGTATTGCAAATAAAACCATATATTGCTTCCAAGTCTTTTACACTCCCACCAAATTATAAGTGTTTTATATAATATGCAAAACATAAAACACTATTAATTTTTACGTGCAATTACTTCATATAAAATAAATAGTAAATACATTAATACAACAGATTTGTTTTGTTTTGTTTTTTGCTCACTTAAGAGGCCTCTACTAGTAGAACTAATTTATGAGCTGGACGTTCTACCAAGGATACTTTGTTCAAGCATTTGCCTCTTCTGTTCAGTTGTCTATCTCCTAAACATATCTTGACCTTTCTTACAAGACCATCATCATCTTTCACTGTCTCTGAGACTCGTCCGAGTCTCCAGTCTGATCTTGGAAGCTGTTCCTCTGTATCCATTACAATGTCACCCACTTGAAGATTCCTCCTGGTCGCATGCCATCTTTGTCTGAGCATGATGTTGTGTAGATATTCCTTTTTCCACCGGCTCCAAAACTGTTCTGCTAAATATTGTACTTGTCTCCATCTTTTTCGGCCATATAAGTCTTCTCTGATGAACTTGCCTGGGGGAGGAGGTGTAGTGACAGCTTTCATGTTAATTAGATGGTTTGGAGTGAGTGGTTCTAAACTGTTCGGATCATTCAGGTTATCTGTTGTAAGAGGACGGCTGTTTACAATAGCAGAAGCCTCATATAATAGAGTTCTTAAGGAGGCATCATTGAGTCTTCCAGGTGAGAGAGAGAGTGTGGAGTTGAGCACATTTTTTACAGTTCTGATCTGTCGTTCCCACACTCCACCTGCGTGACTTGCATGAGGTGTATTGAACACAAAATCACACTGCTGTTCTGCAAGGAAGGTTGCCAGTCTTTCAACGTCCAGTTCTTGTAGAGCTGCTCTCAGTTCATTTTTGGCTCCTACAAAATTAGTGCCTTGATCACATTTAATTTGCCTCACTGAGCCTCGCAGTGCCACAAAGCAACGTAGACCGTTGATGAAAGCATCAGTTGACAAATCATCTATCATTTCGACATGGATAGCACGAGAGCTGAAACATGTAAAGAGTAAGCCATATCTTTTTTGCTCTTTTCGACCTTGTTTACTCAGGAGAGGACCAAAACAGTCCATCCCGCAGTATGTGAATGGGGGAGAGGATTCCATCCGTTCTGTTGGGAGATCACTCATTTTTTGCCCTACTGCATGTCCTCTTAGTCTCCGACATGTTACACACTGACGAATGTAGGATGCAACTGCTTGACTTAAACCCGGGATCCAATAGCAACTGGCCCGGATTTCATTGATGGTAAAGCCTTTGCCCTGGTGTTTAACCTTTTCATGGCAGTGTGCAATTATCAGTTTTGTGGCATGATGCTGCCTGGGGATGACTGTTGGGTGCTTTACTGAGCTAGGAAGGGATGAGCAGCGCAGTTTTCCTCCCAACTTGAGCACAGCATCCCTGTCCAGGAAGAGATCAAGAGGATGTAACTTGTTATTCCTTGGTAATAGATTTCCATTTTTTAATGTCTTTATTTCTTCCGTGTATGCTTGTTTTTGTATGTCTTTGATGATCACAAGTTCTGCGTTCTGTCGTTCACTGACTGTAGAGTGAGTGTTTGATTTGTCTTTCAGGAGTCGGCGTTTGAGACGAGCCACAGCACTGACAGCCTTAGACCAGGATGAGAATTTCACGAGGCGGTCAGACAGACTCACTTTTGCAGTAGTCTTTGTTAAGAATGTTTGAACCCTTTTTACTTCTGGGTCTCCTATTGGAAGATCCAGAATCACCTTGGCTGGAGGATATATTTCCTTTTCCCACAGGAACTTGGGACCTGTGAGCCACTCAGATGACAGTAGTTCCTCCACTGTTGTCCCTCTGGACGCATGGTCTGCAGGATTTTCTTTGGTGGAAATGTACAACCACTGCTGGGGTGCTGTACTGTTGCGTATCTTTTGCACCCTATTTGCGACAAAGGTGTGGAACCGTCTTGCTTCATTATGTATGTACCCAAGAGTAACCTTTGAGTCTGTCCAAAAGAATTCATCTATAGTGTCGTGAGTTAGCTCTTCTTTAAGCATGTTACTCACTGTGACTGAGACCGTTGCTGCTGTGAGCTCTAACCTTGGAATAGTGGAGACTTTTGTGGGGGAGACGCGGGCTTTTCCCATGATGAAGGCACAGTGAACATCTCTATCCCCATTTACAAGTCTCAGATAAGAACATTGTCCATACCCAGTGGTGCTTGCATCTGAGAAATGATGCAGTTCTCTTTTCTCCACCTTTCCAAAGTCAGTAGGCACATAACATCTGGCTATCTGTACTTTCTCCAGATTGATGAGATCCCTTTTCCAGCGCTCCCACCGTGGTTTCAGACCTTCAGGCAGTGGATCGTCCCGGCACATTTCTTGCAGGATCTTTTTGCCACTGAGGAGATAGGGAGCAACGAATCCCAGAGGATCATATACAGATGCGATGGTGGATAATATTCCACGGCGTGTAGGTGGTTGGTCTTTCAGTGTGATGTTGAAAGTGAAGCAGTCTCTTTCTACATTCCAGTGAATGCCTAGTGCTCTCTCTATTTGCATCTCACTGAAAGCAAGGTCCTTTGTTTTAATGTCAGTTGCATGCTCTGATGTTGGTATACTGTTTAGAACAGAGTCACTGTTTGATACAAACTTGTGTAGCCGGAGCCCACCATTTGCGCATATTTCTCGTGCCTCTTGTGCCAGCTGAATTCCTTCTTTCACTGTCTCTACACTTGTAACTCCATCATCCACATAAAAGTCTCTGGCAATGAACTGTGAAGCTAGAGGAAATGCAAGGTTGTGCTCTTTGGCCAGATGTTTTAATCCATAGTTTGCACATCCTGGTGAAGACACTGCACCAAAGAGATGTACAGTACTTCTATACTCTTGTGGTTGTGTGCTTAAGTCTCCATTTTTCCACCATAGGAAGCGGAAGTAGTTGCGATCAGTCTCTTGAACTTTGAACTGATGGAACATTTTTTCTATGTCACACATTAAAGCTATCTGATGCTGTCGAAAGCGTATGAGGATGCCTGTTAGATTGTTTATCATGTCTGGACCGGAAAGCAGGTGCTCATTCAGACTGGTTCCCTTGTGTTTGGCTGAGCAGTCAAATACAACTCGCAGCTTTTCTGGTTTCTTTGGGTGATAAATACCATGGTGTGGTATATACCATTTGTTGCCATTAAATCCATCATCTTTAGCTTCCTCAGCATCACCTCTTTTGATTATGTCACTCATGTACTTAACATAATCTTCCTTGTATCTCTCATCCTTAGACAATCGCCTCTTGAGGTGGTTAAGACGAATCTCTGCAAGCTGTCTGTTGTTGGGCATGTATGGTCTTTCCTTAAAAGGCAATGGCATTTCATAATGTCCTTGTTCATCCTTTCTTATGCCTTCCTTAAGTTTGTCCAAGAAGATGAGATCCTCTTGAGACACTGTTTTCTCATTTTCCGTGCTTTCTCTGAAGTCTCTCTCTAATGCTCGAATTGCATCCATAGGAGTTACTGGGGGGATCTCTTTTACAGCCACACGGTGACAGAGACCGTTCATCATGTCTGTTTCATGGTGAGGTGTTTCACTGCCAACTATGCTCCACCCTAACTCTGTTTGCACTGCATAAGGCTCATCATCTTTGCCTAGTATTACTTGTATAGGTGCTAGTGCCTTTGGACAGTTATAACCTATCAAGAGTCCAATTTCACAACTGAGGAGTGGTGGAACTTCATCGATGATTGGTGATAGGTGACTCCAGCGTTTGGCAGTTTCACAGGTTGGTATGTGTTCTCGGTTCACAGGAATATGGTCCTTTGTGTATGCAGGAGGGAGGAGAATGTGTTTTTCAGAATTGTAACCTCTAACACGGAGACCAGATATTCTCTCACTGTTTGTAACTGCATTTTCTCCCATCATGGTGGTGAGTTTTAGTTTTACTGGACATCCATTTACTTGTAATTCACAACTCACTTCCTGATCAATGAATGCAGTGTCACTTTGAGTGTCCAACAAGGCATAGACAAGCTTTTCTCTGTATGGGTTAACAGTAGTTGACACCCATACTGGAACAATCATTGAGGTACTAGCTGATTGTCCCTCTCTGGCGACATTGAGTGATACAGCAGTTGTTGTCTCTGATATGCTATTTTGCGTGGTGTCTGATGTATTCACTTGCCTTTCTCTTGTTATGTTTTTTAAGAAATTGTCATCATGAAGGCAGGTTGGGTGTTTTTTCGAGCAAGTGTCACATTTTAGGCGACGACGACACTCTTTTGCACTGTGGCCTTGTTTTAAACAGCCATAACAAAGTCTGTTCTCCTTGACATATTCTCTTTTTTCTTCCAGTGACTTTTCCATGAGGACAGGGCATTTATGGAGCTGATGTGTGCCTTTACATAATATGCATTGAGGCCCCATGTTTTCTCTCAATGATGTTCTGTCACTGTGCACAGCTGTTTCAGTACTGAATACACTTGCTTTATTTCTCCTAGTATCTTTCAGGTTATCTTTGTTACTGGATAACTCTGAAGAGCGAAGAGCATGGATGGAGGTGACTGGGTTGCAGGCAATTTCTGCTTCTAGCAACAGAAAATCAGCAAAATCCTTGAAACTTGGAAAGTCTTTGCCATCTAACTGGGCCTTTGTAACTTGACGGTTCCATCTAGAAGCTGCCCAGTCAGGCAATTTTTGGGTCAGTTTTTGGTTTTGCTCACAGTCATTTAATATTTCCAGGCCCTTTACATGGGGAATGGCTAGCTGACATGCATTAATGAAGTCTGCAAAACTCCTTAGTCCTTCAGCATCCTTAGTCTGTATCTTTGGCCAATTTGATAATTTCTCTCTAAATGCTCTTTGGACAACAAAAGCCTGGCCGTATCTCTGATTTAGTTTTTTCCACGCATCTTGATAAGCTTGCTCATCATTTCTAAAAAAGGTTCCTTCTAAGCATTTACGAGCTGGACCACTGACATACCTTTTTAAATAATACAGTTTATCACAGGCAGAAATGCCCCTTTGGTCTATTAGTGATATGAAGGAGGCTTTCCACTCAATAAAATGTATTGGTTCACCATGAAACACTGTAGGCTCAGGTATTGGAAGTCTGTTAAGTGTGATACTGTCCTGAACAGCTTGTGCTAGTTGAGCAACATCAGGGGACGCTGACAGCACTGTAGGTGAGTATGGCGCAGGGGGCTGGGGGGCTGAAAGTGGGCTCATCTGCTCCACTCTAAATGATTGTGCATCACTTAACTGTACCATTTCTCTGTTGTAGGATTCTAGTCTGGCCCGTGCTGCCTCCACATCTCTTTCAGCTTTTAGACGTTCCAGCTCAGACCTTTGAATTTCAAGTTCTTTCTGGTGTTGTTCTTCCAAAGCCTTGATCCTTTCCTTTTGTTTGCCTTCCTCTTGTACGATCCTATACTCAGCCTCCTTTGCTGCAAGGTCTGCTGCTGCCTCAGCTCGTCTCAAAGCGATGCATGAAGATGAGGAATGATGAGTGATTCCTGATGGTGCAGCAGTGGAACCATAGATGGAGATTGCATAATCACGATCTAGCAGCTCACGCAGACGATTTCTTTCAACTTCAGCATTAAAATCTCCATTAACGCCTGTTAGTCTTTCATATATGACTTTGGTAATGTCATGAGTCACTGCTTCACATGCATCAATTTTCCTCCTCAAATCAGCTGATGGTGCGATGTGAGTTCTTATTTCAGTGTAAAGTCTCAAAATGTCATCTCTTTCCTTTTCTAAAATGTCCACAAGTGATGACATGAGTGCATCACTTATATCTGATTTAAGTTTCTCTCTTGCTTCACGTGCTTGCATTTTCCACTGTTCATATAGGCTTATGAGTTTCTTTTCCTTTTTACTTAGTTCTTCTTTTTGATAAGCAAGCATTTTTTCTGTTGGGACTTTGGGACGCACAGAGCGGCGAGGATCCTCTGTGGCGTTCTGGACGTTACACTGTAGCGCAGCCAACGTCTTCTCTTTACACTGTATCGTTTGCCGGATATCCTGCCTCGTAATTTCACTCGCATTTTGAAGCAGTCCTTTATAGTCCTGAATTTCCTTTTGAAGAGTAACAATCTGTCCATTAATGTCCATAAGGCTCTCGGATGAAGCTTGAGTGTCTTCCATACTTCTCTAATGTTTGTGAGATCAACTTTTGCTACTTGCTGTGTCCGTTATCCGTTGAGCCGTTGCTAAGACGCTGTGCAGCATGGCAACGGGGCCAAGCGTTGATATCCTCAGCGGCCGGCAGCGGCGATTTCCTTCCTCAGCGGTGGCAAGCAGCAGCGTCAAACTCTTGCTCATCAAGCTCTTACTGTAGCGGTCCCCGGTCAATCAATGGTTTTACTTTACAGATATTGATGAGACGTTGGTAGATTTTCGCTCATTTAATACCGTTCCATTCAACATCCACCAACACCGTAAGAGCTTGTTGCCATTTTGACAGGGCGCTCAAAAATATTTACATCAATTTACAGAGTACACTCCTTTCTTCCCTTTTTGTGTACTCTTATCCGTTCACCTTCCTCCGTCACCTCCGTAGCCATGACAACATACACGAACATTCGAAACAACACAGAACTATGAATATGTATTGCAAATAAAACCATATATTGCTTCCAAGTCTTTTACAGTGTCAATCACTGCTCATGGACACGCCTCGACGGGTCGCATCACTTGGCCGCGGGCGTGTAGAAGGAGCCGGGACGTAATCCTCGTCTGAGGCCTGTGCCTCAGCTTCACTCTCAAACGTCGAACCACATCAACAGGTAGCGGTCATATATCTACCACATAGCAAATTGATAAATCTAAACTGTGGAATAAAACGCCACAATGAATGCTTCTAACTGTTATTGATAGCAAACATCACCGATGTAGGCTACTTTCAGAAACATCCTAACCTTGGTTTTGTCCTAAAGTTGATTATTGCTAAATACTTTGACCTAAAGTATAACGACTGTATCGTTGTACTTTAGGTCAAATTATTTAGCAATAACGAAGGGTATTATAAAAACTATTTTGTTGTTGTTACGTCGGTGTGTTCCATGCTAGTTTGTTTACTCGCTCTCTCTCGGTTCTCTGCTCGTGCACAGTATTCCAGGGCCAATATGCACGCGCTCTATCGTGCACAGCTCTCCCTTGTGGGGGGAGGGGCTTGGGAGACCGTTTTGGGTTTTAGCGGCTTTAGCGGAAAGTGGGGAGGGACTGAGAAGTTGTCGATGTTCAAATTTTTTGGCTAAATCCTGGATCTTCACAATCCTGCCTACTGCACCTTTAATTTTAAGCTTTAGGTTTAGACTTCTAAACCTAAAGCTTAAAATTAAACTTGATATGATTTTCAGTGGCTATGTATCACAACTGATAAATGGCAATAACAGGTAACTGTAATAATCCTTTATTAGGTGTTTACTATGCTTTCTTATGTCTCGAGTGAATGTACTGAACACGCTCCCTCAAAACTTGCGACATCTGTGGCATTGTGCTGTGTGATAAAACTGAAAATTTCAGAGTAGCCTTTTATTGTGGCCAGCCTAAGGCACACCTGTGCAATAATCATGCTGTGTAATCAGCGTCTTGATATGCCACACCTGTGAGGTGGGAAGGATTATCTCGACAAAAGAGAAGTGCTCACTATCACAGATTTAGACAGATTTGTGAACAATATTTGAGAGAAATGGTTATTTTGTGTATATAGAAAATGTTTTAGATCTTTGAGTTCAGCTAATGAAAAATGGGAGCAAAAACAAAAGTGTTGAGTTTATATTTTTGTTCAGTGTAAATATCCTTATTTCACCCATACTGAGAATGACACATACTTTTCTTGATACCAAACAGTAAAAACAGGATGCGAACCAGGATATTTAACTAGACCACCCCAACACAAATAGTAACTGGTATTTCCTCCGTTTAATTTGTTGTGATTTCACCACTATGTAAGAAGTCCTAGTATAAAACTGACATTACCTCATTGAACCATTAGATGTCCTACCAAGACTAAAAATCTGCAGCTGCACAGCTGAACCAAGCTACAACAGATAATAAGATGACAGCGGGTTAACCAGTGTTTATATTTCCGTTCAAATGCGGCGTGACACAGTTATGGCCCTCGGGTAATCATAATCTTTGTTATTCTTCATTTGAAGAAGAGCTCTATGTGCTGTAATCCAAGATTCATCAAGATTCATCTCCTCCAGACTATTTATTTCTTCGCAGAAGAACTCAAAGAGGGTCTTGAGTTTTCCTGGGCCAAACACAGTTTTGGTTGATGGCACACAATCTGGCCACTTACGACCCAACCACAGAGGTTCTGAGGTTTGTCATTTGTGTCATTTGAACTCTTGAGATTGAACTTGGGAGCCTCACAGGATCAGATGGACGCAAAATTGGGCATTTGCTGTGACCATAACGGCACATAAGCATAGGTAAAACACAGCTCTGGTCTTCACCTTCTTCCTCAGTCGTACACCCCATCTACTTTATAGTCTTCTTTCTTTTTACATTTTAGTGATTTCAGCAAAACAGAATTTATTAGCTCCAATTCCTACATCAAACTCCATTGTCATTGTTTGAAGTACTAAAGACAGTTCTCACCAAGAGGAAGAGGAAACTTGACACCAGGGTGCTCAAAGGGACACATGGATTGACGACATAAGCAGTTTTAATGTTTTATTTGTCTACTTGGGCAACTCAATAACCTGTTAGATTTGTCTGCTGGGACAATCAGTCTATCAATGTTTTGATAAATGTTTTATTTTAATGTGTATTTTACTATTGATTAACTCTGCAGCTCAGTTTGAAGATTTAAAACCTGAGAAAGTTTTAAGAGTCTTAATCCCCTTTTCCCGGTGGGATGTATGTGACAGGCTCCATTATGACTTGTGATTGATTACAAATGTAAAACAATAACAGACGCTTTTTTTGTGAATTTACGTAACTGCAGAAACTGGGCTCATTTAGAGAAGAGAACAGAGCAGAGAAGAGAAGAAGTTGAGAAACAGCTTAGTCACGGGATGGATAGATGTTCTTTGAGAAATTTTTGAGGAGTGTGCTGCGATATTTCCCTTTTTCTCCGCTCATGTAGCACACACTAAGAACTGATTACTAGCCTGCAACAAGCTGTTTGCAGTTCACTTTGATGAAAGACGTTTTAATTTGTAATCCAGCAATCCACCAGTACAAAGAGTTTAAACCACAGCTGTTAGTGTTTGAAATAAAAAAAGCTTAAACTGTCTCCATGTGTAGGCATGGTACATGTATATTTTGGTGGTGATATATTCAGACCGCACCAGGTTCAGTGAAGTTATGCAAAGCTTTCTATGAATTTGCTTAGACAGAATATGTTTGTCAAATGACATTACAGGATCGAGCTCTGTTAAATATTTCACGCACATTTTCTTTGGATTGGAGAGATCTGATGGACAAATCTTTTCTTAGTTGTGTCTTCACACTGTTCCTGAGTCAGCATGTTATTGTTTGCCTCCATGCCACAATTCATTTGACTCCTAGATTAAGTTCAAGGCGGTATGGCTCAACAACTCAAACGGTACATGCACCTAATGACTCAACAATCATTTGTCTCCTTCTCACTCCCACACAACAAGACTATGGTCGCACTTACTTACAGCACTATCGTTCTTACAGTTATTAGGAATTCACATAGTGAAACACTAGATCAAATCGATATCTCTTCCAATGTATGAGAAGATAATAAAACACGTCATGGGTGTGTGCCAGCAAGTCTCAGGATCACCATTTAGGTACTATTTGCTTTGATGCCAGGTGCAAAGGTTTCCCAGCAGAACATTGTATTGTCACAAGATGGTCAATGTTATTCTCTTCACCTGTCGGTGGTTTTAATGGTATGGCTGATCGATGTACACCAAACTATGTGGCTTACTACATTTCCTAAGAATTAATTATCACACTAATAAAAATAGTTTTGTAGTGAGATTATGCAGCTGTACAAACAATAGCAAGAACATTGGTCATTACAGTGAAAGCACTGTTAAGGAATCAATTCCACTTTCTTTTCTCTGGCACAGAGCTCTTGCCCTCTAATTTCCTATCTACTACTAGTCATGCAGTTCTGTGCTATTACTGTATAGCATGTTAACTGCTGTGTGTCCCTCCTCACATCTGTTCCCCAAACTGCTCCCAGGGCACAATCTGCTTAGAGGCTGCAGCCCACTGCTCCAACTGTACACACTACTATGTGAACGAATTAATGGGTCAAACAGCAGGAACATAATTTCCCCTCAGGGATCAATACAGTATAAATGATTATTATTTATTTATTAAGGGAGACCTGCACAATATTAGGAAGGTGGTTATAATGTTATACCTGATGTATGATGTATGTTATGACAAGGGTTCTTGTGTTTTAATCAGCCATTATTATCTGAGTGTCTGAACCCAAACGGTATAAAGAGTAAAGAAAAGGTGTAAAGGGCAAACATTTCTCAACATTTATATCCTGTCCGTATACCCTGCACAGGAAGCCTTTAAAAGGAAGTGGAACTGAGAGTGTCAATGGATTCTGAGGAAAACTGAAGCGCTGGCGAAAGCAGAGTGGGAAGACGTTTCTTCATGCAGTTACAGAGAAACCGGTCTTGGCCGTCGACCAAAGTGTGAGTGTATATAAAGGAGGTGCAGAAAACATGTAGCTCACAGTCTTGCAATCTTGTGCTGCTTGAAGGGTGAAAAAGACTCGCTGCATACGTCATACCTGAGGACAGGCAAACGCTGCAAGACCTCACTTAAAGACATCAAATATTTTAACTTCACTCACCAGTATCTACCACCTCAGAGGAAGATGAATTCTGCAACCCAATGCATCGTTCTCCTGGCCTGCCTTGCCATTTGTTGCTCAGCTGGTAAGTGTACTAATTTATTGGATAACAGAGAGCTATACCGCTAGTAATCAGCTAAAATATGCCTAAAAACATATGCTGCTTAAGGGTATGACATATCTGGTAAAGGTGAAATATGTATCTGTAGTTGTTCTACATCATTTATACTGTGACTTTTTTTTTTTTTGCAGCTGTTATTAAAGACTGCCAGTGTTTAAAAACATCCAGATCCGCAACGTGGAACTCCATCATTGATGTAAAGGAGTATGATCCTAGTCCATACTGCAACAAGAGACAAGTCATGTAAGTAACAGATTGATCCAGCCCCGCTCCCACACTGAACGCTACAGCATGTCATTCATACCATTCTCTGTCCAGCTGTACAACAACTCACCCTTCTGTAACAGATAACCCCGTGTTATTCATGTTAATGGACACTACTGCACCTTACACCTTACCCTGTATATATAATTTATATTCTTCCATCTCTGTTTCTTGTACATTTCTATCCATATGCTAATATGCTAATTTGTACATTTTTGCTTATGCTTATTATGCTAAGTCTAAGTCTAAGTACCTGCAGTGGCAAGAGAAAAAAAAATTGAAAAGTCATTGATTAAAAGGCCAGTTTACATTGCAGTTCTCTACTTGTTTTGCAGTATCATGCTGAAATCAGGCGGCTCACGGTGCCTTGACCCTAAAATTTTCACGAAGGCTGTTGTGCGTAAAATGTAAGTAAATAAGCATTTGTTTTTATTATTCTGACATTCCCATTTAAGTCAGTGGGCTGGGTTAAGGGTGCAGGAGGATTGCAAGACTGTAGAATGCATTCATTTTCACCAGTGTACATAATGTTTTGGAAGCTACGTTGGCTACTTATCTTTGGTTGAACATTTGAAGTAAATATTGCTTCATTTTAAGAGGTGGCTAAATGTTTTCCTCTTTTATTTATTTATTTTTTTTCTCTTCATAGGAAAGACAAACTTTCCAAAAAGATGAGCACCACCACGCCAAAAACAACGACATCAGCCCCGACACCGCAGCAATAATTAGAAAGTCTTCGCTTGTCACTGTTACAGTTGGAGCAAGGCTCATAAGAGGAGAGAAGCCAGGTTCGCAGTGTTAAGACATGGTTAGTTGTTGCTTGTGTCCACAAACGAAAGGGCTGTTTGCAGCTCTGCACGCTGGCAGCTAAAGGTGACAGCGAGAAGTAATATTTACTTCTCCATCATCCATGAACACTTGGGAGATGTTTTGTGGAGTGTCTTTAACCAATGACGCAGGTGGATTCATGAAGTTTGCTGGTCTAAGCAAAGACAGGAGCTATGTTTAATTAGGAGAAAGTAGTTTGTAGTCTGTATTTTTCTTTACAACAGTGAAACTTTTGGTAAACATTGTCTGTGAATGTTGCATTTTCATAACATTTGTTTTTGTAATTTAAAGCACCTTTTTTATTGTTTTATATATATATATTTATACACACACACACATATATATATATACATACATATATATATATATATATAGTTTATTATTTTATTTTTTTACACTTGTGAATATATCCATGTATTGTTTGTTACCCACTGGTAATTGTAATGTACAGTCCTGACTCTTGCCGTATGATGCTGTTGATGATGTTCTACAAACCTACAATAAATCTGAAAATTATTAAATATTTGACATCTTGGCATTTTATTCTAACTAAAAAGTAGGGCTGAATGATTAATTGCATTTGCGATAATATCGCGATTTTCTAATTTGCGCGATTACAATGTGGTCACGTGACGCGAGCAACGCGGATGATAAGCTTCTGACCTGGACGATGTCTCTGAGCGGGGCGCGCACCCGCGACGGTCGGCTTGTTTACCTGTAATTTGCTACTGCTAGTTTTTTGCAACATGGCTGAATATTTGTCTGACTCTGAGGTTGTGGACGAACCATAGCAGTAGTAAATTACTGGTAAACAAGCCGACCGTAGCGGGTGCGCGTGCCGCTCAGAGACATCGCATCACAGTCTTTTTATATATATATATATATATCCTGGGGTGGCGTTGTCGGTCTCCCTTTTTATTTAACATTGCAAAAATTCCACCCGCTCCTCGCCACACTAATCATAATATTCATTAAATGGTTAAATTCATTTATTAAAATAATTTAGGCTTTCGAGACGTCTTGTCCGTACTCGGACCGGGACAGTTCCTGTTCCAGCGGTTGCTTTGCATTTAGATGTCACCGTGGTTGAAGAGCTTCGGTGGTATGCAAATTGCACAAAACTCTGCTTTTACCAAGGCTTCCATCAGGTTTTTTTTTTTTTTTTAATAAAATTTGCTTTCCATCAGTCCTAGAAACTTGCTTTCATCCGATGTGCATCAGTGTAATCGGTGTACCGGGAAATCGTGCACTGATAAAAGTTTTGCGATGTTTGGACCCCAAACTGCGATTAGAGACAAGAGCAAATTAATAAGGTCGCTAGTCACCAAGTGGTCAGGGGTGTGAACTGCAATCTGTTAAAATGACAGATGGCCTTAAGATTTTTCCGTCAGTTTTAAAAGAACAGTCAGTGACCAGTGATGGGAATAACGGCGTTACAATAAAGTATACTAACGGTGTTATTTTTTTCAGTAACAAGCAGGGGTCATGTTAACTGAATATTTTCCGTCATTGACTGTTTTTAAAATATGACGGAAAAATCTGAAGGCCATCCGTCATTTTGACAGATTGCAATTCACACCCCTGACCACTTGGTGGCGAGTGACCTTATTAATTGGCTCTTGTCTCTCATCAAAGTCTGCGTTCCAAACATCGCAGAACTTTTGTCGGAGCACGATTTCCTGGTACACCGATTACACTGATGCACACGTCAGGGCTCGGCTAACCATAGACATATATACAATATATGTACAGTGGGGAAAATAAGTATTTGTATGACATTGTATGATTTTTAAATAATTAATTTGTATTTTATTGCATGAAATAAGTATTTGATCCCCTACCAACCAGCAAGGATTCTGGCTCTCACAGACCTGTTAGTTTGTCTCTGAGAAGCCCTCCTATCCTCCACTCGTTACCTGTATTAATTGCACCAGTTTGAACTCGTTATCTGTATAAAAGACACCTGTCCACACACACAATTGATCACACTCCAACAGCTCCACCATGACCAAGACCATGACCAAGACCATAGAGCTGTCTAAGGACACCAGAGACAAAATTGTAGACCTGCACAAGGCTGGGATAGGCTACAGGACAATAGGCAAGCAGCTTGGTGAGAAGGCAACAACTGTTGGTGCAATTATTAGAAAATGGAAGAGACTCAAGATGACTGTCAATCTCCCTCAGACTGGGGCTCCATGCAAGATCTCGCCTCGTGCAGTGTTAATGATCATGAGAAAGGTAAGGGATCAGCCCAGAACTACAAAGGAGAACCTGGTCTATGACCTGAAAAGAGCTGGGACCACAGTCGCAGTGGTTACCATTAGTAACAGACTACGCTGCCATGGATTAAAATCCTGCAGCACATGCAAGGTCCCCCTGCTCAAGCCAGCACATGTCCAGGCCCGTCTGAAGTTTGCTAATGGCCATCTGGATGATCCAGAGGAGGCATGGGAGAAGGTCATGTGGTCAGATGAGACCAAAAGTCAACTTTTTGGTATAAACTCCACTTGCCGTGTTTGGAGGAAAAAGAAAGATGAGTACAATCCCAAGAACACCATCCCAACTGTGAAGCATGGGGGTAGAAACATAATGCTTTGGGGGTACTTTTCTGCAAAGGGGACAGGATGACTGCACTGGATTGAGGAGAGGATGGATGGGGCCATGTATTGCGAAATTTTGGGCAACAACCTCCTCCCCTCAGTAAGAGCATTGAAGATGGGTCGTGGCTGAGTCTTCCAGCATGACTATGAGCCTGAAACACACAGCCATGGCAACTAAGAGTGGCTCTGTAAGAAGCATTTAAAGGTCCTGGAGTGGCTTAGCCAGTCTCTAGACTTAAACCCAATAGAAAATCTTTGGAGGGAGATGAAACTCCGTGTTGCCCAGCTACAGCCTCGAAACCTGAAAAATCTGGAGGAGATCTCTATGGAGGAGCGGGCCAAAATCCCTGCTGCAGTGTGTGCAAACCTGGTCAAGAGCTACAGGAAACGTTTGATCTCTGTAATTGGATCTGTACTAAATATTAAGTTCTGTTTTTCTAGTGTATCAAATACTTATTCCATGCAATACAATGCAAATTAATTACAGACCTCTCCATTCTTTATAAGGGAGGAAACTTGCAAAATCTGCGGTGTATCAAATATTTATTTCCCCCACTGTATATATGTCTATGTCTATGCAGCTAACGGCTACCAAAATGGAATTTACATGCAACCAAAGCACTTCAACCCGGTACCGTCTAAAAGCTGTTCACGCTATCAGTCCCGTATTATTTGCAGATAATAATTAATTCGTTTTCAAAAAAGTTTTTAGACCAATTAGGTGAAATTGGATAATTTCCCACGGCACACCTGAGGATCTCTCACGGCACACTAGTGTGAAAAAACACTGCATTAGATGACTGAATATTTGTCACAGAAACACTCACTGAATTATATCCAACATGGAGGCCTTGCAAACATACTTCTTTAAAAGACTAAGCATTTATGACAGTGATGGTGATACAAAAAAAACCCACGAATAATGTTATGTTTTTTTCTGTGTGAAAAGGCAGAAAGAACATTTTGGTGACATCTGAGTTGTCTTTTATTTAAGTACAGTTGAAATCACAATTAGTCACTCTCAGTAGTTGTCCAGTTGTCATTTCATGAGTTTTTAAATCTGTTATCAACATTATATCTACTACCGTCATACTGCTAACAATGTAAGTTGAAAGAAAATGGTAATGTCTTATGAACTAGCTTAAACATTCATTTTAGTAGTATATAGCCTCACTTCTGAAAGATTATTGTTAATGAACACAAGCAGCTCATATTAAGTTTTAGTGAGAAAAACATTCATTCATTCATTTTCTGTAACCACTTATCCTCTGGAGAGTCGCAAGGGGGCTGGAGCCTATCCCAGCTGTCATCGGGCAAGAGGCGGGGTACACCCTGGACAGGTCTCCAGTCTATCGCAGGGCCAACACAGAGAGACAGACAACCATTCATACTCACACCTACGGCCAATTTAGAATCACCAATTAACGTAACGAGCATGTCTTTGGACAGTGGGAGGAAGCCGGAGCACCCGGAGAGAACCCACGCAGGCACAGGGAGAACATGCAAACTCCACACAGAAAGGCCCAGTCGGCCCATGGATAACGGCTGATGCAGTATGTGGAGGCTGGTTTTGGTTGTAGTCTTTGCCGTATGTTCAAGTGCAACTTGCAATTTCGCAGTCACCATTTGTTGCCAGTAGTTCTTTGGTGTCTATTTGGTGAGTCCGGGTCTTAAGATACTTACTCATTACAATTGGTCATACACAAATTCACCTGTCCTGAATTCACACAGAACTTTTTTACTTTTTTATCCCGGATTTGTGAATCATCTGCATCACCCGGTTGACACCATCTTTCAACCCGCTCACCTTCCAGCAGATAAATGTCACAACCTTTGCTGAAGGCGTGACCTTTACGTATTTTTTTATCTTTCTGTCTGAGCATCTTGACTGTCTTAAGCAGTACTTGCCAGTACTTACAGATGGCAGGAATGGCCACAGACCTGTATCCAGAGGTTTCGCAAAGTTGAATGATGCGACAAACCAGTTGTTCAATGACGCCAATGTCCTTTTCTCCACACACATGAAAAAGGACTTTGCAGGGGAATGATCCAGGCAGGGTTTCAAAAACTTCTCCTCTTTTCACGGTTGCTACACAGACACAGCAAAGACAACCACAAGTAAGATGCTGTGAACAATGAGCTGGAAATGTAATGTACAGTGTATGTTTGGACATGTATGAATATCCTGAAGCCTTTTTCTCACCGTTTCTCAGTGTAGCCTCGACCTGGGATCCAGCCACAGTTAAGATGTCTTTGCACACGGCTTAATGTATATAACACAGTTAGAGAGTGCCTTAGGATAAGCATAACTAACACAAAAATAAATGCAGATAACAACTAAATAAACATTCGTTCAAAGTGATATTTAAAAAGTGACAGAGCTGTGACAAAGTGCTGACTTTGTAAACATGTGGAAAGTGCCTGCCATAGTGCTGCAATGTTACAATCTATCAAATGTTGTCTTTTTTTTCTTATCAGTAATAATAAAAATAAGAGATACATATCATTTCACATTATTGTACATACCCACAAGGACCAAACATGGCTGCTGTGTATATCTTACCTGTCTGTAAATATTTGAAGTCGGTGTTCACGGTGTTCACCACAGCATCTGTAGTCTCATCAGTGATATCACCAAACACAACCTGTAGTTTAACTCTGCCCCCTACTGTTACAGTTAAGTCATCAAGATCACTGGTGAGGGACCTGAAGATAACTGAGAGGAAGAACACCACAGTGTGTTTCAATATTTGATTATAAGGAATGCTAGTTGATATTGTGCATGTGGTTTAAATTAGTGGCTTAACCAGATGTGTGCGTACCTTGGCCTCCCTTGTTCATGTTGAAGCTGAGGTGTCTGTAGACATCATGGTAGCACTGTAAAACACACGTTTGCTTTAAACTTGTCATAAGTATATTGAAGTATGCACAGGAGTTAAACCCATACATTAAAGTGTGTCACCTCCTTGGAGTCAGGATAGTCTGGTCTAATGACAACATGGATGGTGGAGAGAGAACTGTTTGAAGCAGACAATCCGAACTGGTGGATGGTGTCAGTCAGCACTTGAATGGCCTCTTTCAGGGGGTATTTCAAAGCCACGCCAGGTCCAATGACTGGCAAGGCAACTGAAGACCAGCCTTGCTGCACACAGAGGTCCAAACACCTCTTCAGCCCAGAGCCAAGAGCCTATGAATCACAAATCAGACATTTTCATGGCTTTTATGGCTTAAATATTAAGACTACTTTTACAAAGGTCCTCTTGATCCAAAGATATTTGTAGAGTAAGATCTTGGAAGATAGTTTACTCCTATATTCACACCCAAATGTATTCAGAGCATTACCAAGTTCTTGCAAAAGGTGTTTATTTCTCAACACATCATTAACTAAGTGGAGCAAAACCCATAGTTTTTCTGTATATGCATCTTTTTTTTTTCTTTTTTTTTTTTACCACTACCTAACTATACAAAGATTAAAAACCCCATATCATATCATACTGTACATTGCCTTCTATGGTTCTGTAGTGCTTTTGTCCAACCTGGTGTTCTTCCATCCCCAACAAACTTATAAACTGACCACATATTTTACCTGGATGCTCCGGCCCCTAACGCCATCCCATGGCAGACACTCGATGAAGATGATCTTGGAGCAGCCCAGAGATGGAGGTGCATCAACTTCAATAACATTACTAGCATTGGTGGACATCTTCCTTGCCACCAGGTCAAAGTTCATCTGCATTGCATTCCCTGCTTTTTCCAGTAGACATTTCCCAATTTTAGTAGACTTAAGATATTTGGAGATCATAGGAGCCACCAGCACATTCACCTGTGGAAAGTACATAAGATGAATTGGTGCATTGTTGCTTGAACAGAAATTACGTAATTGTCTATTAATTGTTTCTAACCTGCTCATCCACCACACTGCCAAGTTTGATTTGCACGATAGGTTTATTGACAGTTGTATTTGTTGTACTGCCGGTAGTGGTGCACTGCTGTCTGCTGGTGGCCATGTCGGCTGTGCTGGTGCTGGGGGTGCTGCTGCATTGAGATCTTGAGTCCGCACTGGAGACTGTTATCGTACTTGGAGAATGCACTGGCTGCTGTTCCCTAACAAGGACCTGACAGGACTTTTCTACCAGCTCCTTGGTTTCTTTACCTTCTCCTTGGAAGAACCATTGTGCCCCTGGTCCATTCAGGACCAGTGTATCTGATATCAGCCTGGAAAGAGATGCATTTAAGTCGACCTGAACCTCCTGAACCTGACAACGGGGACCAGCTACAAGCACACAAGGATACGGGAAATGTGAGGCTCTTAAAGAGCCGTCCCCGTGCTTCTTATTAATCAGGTCTAAAACTCTATCAAAACAGTCAACCAATTCAGGTTGCGACAGATTCAGAACTTCTTGAGTCTTGATCTGGTAGTCATGAAGAACCTCTTTGAGCTTGTTCACATTTGTGCTGTAGCCCACCAGTCGAACCTTGGTCACTGCAGTTCCACTTGGTCCTGGGCTAAAGCTGACATCCACTCTAAGTTCACCAGAGTTCTCCTTGTTTTTGGCTCTGTTGAGGATTTCTTTCACTCTGTCCAGATCTGGAGGTACAGCTGCAGCACCCTTTAGATCCACAGCCACCACACTGAGATCTCTCAACACTGCTGCCTCAGCCTCATCCAAGGCATCAGAGGACAGACTAGACAGAAGCAGGTCTGATCCCAACTCTAGGGAAACAGGATTCCTGAGGCTCTGCTGGAAGCGTGCTTGGTACTTTGAGATGGCACGACTGTATGTTAAGAAGGTTATTAAATCTGTGGGAAGCTGAACTCTCTTTTTTTTTATCCTCTTGATCAGTTCATTAAGTTTTGCTTCTCCCAACTGCACCTCCTTGTCAGAGCCTTCCAAGGTGATCATGCCACTACCCCTGGTGATTTTAACCTCTGGATAACGTGCACGCATTTCTCGACTAAACTCTTCTTCTACCAGATTGAGCTGCTTCCCCACAACAGGCAGCTCCCTCCGGGTCGGCACGCTTTGTTCCAGAAGTTCAGTCCTTGCCTTTTACAACCTGAACCTCTCCCACAACCACAGCATAACCTCTATCTGTGTATACTTTCATATCATCAGCTGCTAAGGAGCGGTCCTGCAGAAGCATTTTGACTTGTTTTAGCTCAAACGCATGATGGCAGATGTAGCGCTCTGTGATATCAATGAAGACCAGATCCACCTGTTGCTCCCATTTCTCTGCAGTACCACCAAAGGCTCCTCCAGGCCCCTTCTCAATATCCCCCCTTTACGACTGCTTCCTCTTCGTCGAAATCTAACTCAGAAGTGCAGCCAACTGAAGAGAGTTGCTTTCCTAATAATTTGGATGCCTTAGGGTTGTCTCTCAGGTAGTACATGAGAAAAACGTCCAAGCGCTGTCTCTTCTCAAGACGTTTTGTGATTGCCTTTGTACACACCTAAGGAAGAAAACAAAATTAAACAAATTCACCAGTTTACTGTAATATTAATGAGAACACTGAATTTGGTATACTATATACTGTAACGGATATGATAATTGTAAATTATTGTATTGTCACAACATCTTGTAGCATACGCAAGATTATCAGGTGTTGGCAAAAAGAATACTTTGAGAATACAGTTTAAGTCACAGTTTACCCATATACAAGATAAGATCAGATTATTTTTTGTCACATGCACAGTTATACATAGTACAATGCACAGTGATACATACAGTATACATGGGTAGTAAATCTTCTCAAGACCTTTTGTTTTTACAGAAGAAAAGTTATGGTAGAAAAAAAAAAGGTTATAATTACTTTTGGAAATGCAAATCTAACCTGAATCTTGTTTTGTGTTTAAGCAGCAACATTTAAATGATGAAACCTTCCCCAGACCAGTTCTGGTCTGGAGAAGACCAGTTCTGGTTAGACCAGAACCGGTCTAACGAGACTTTAATTTGATTTTGTGACAGTTTCTCTTTGCTCTTGGTATACAGGTGCTGGTATCGGGTCAAATACCAAAGGTTACTAAAGCTAATTGCCACCATTTATGAGAACTGATAGACTTGACTTTGAACGGAACTAGATGAGACTTTGAACTGAACTGATAGTTGTGGCTTTGAACTGATTAGGTATTTCATAAAGAACCACGCATTGCTTCTTCTGGTAATGGCAAATGGCCTTACTTTTATATAGCGCTTTTCTACCTATTGGTACTCAAAGCGCTTTACAGTCACAGACACATCTACCCATTCACTCACACAAGCACACACACATTCACGCACCAGTGCCACGCACTGGGAGCAACTGGGGGTTCAGTGTTTTGCTCAAGGACACTCCAAGCAGTGGATGTTAGGATAAGACCTCTCTCATATTTGTATTATTTAAATAGACCATAAATCATATTTATCTTGAAACTGGTATTTCTTCCGTTTAATTTGTTGTGATTTCACCACTATGTAAGAAGTCCTAGTATAAAACTGACATTACCTCATTGAACCATTGGATGTCCTACCAAGACTAAAAATCTGCAGCTGCACAGCTGAACCAAGCTACAACAGATAATAAGATGACAGCAGGTTAACCAGTGTTTATATTTCCGTTCAAATGCGGCGTGACACAGTTATGGCCCTCGGGTAATCATAATCTTTGTTATTCTTCATGTGAAGAAGAGCTCTATGTGCTGTAATCCAAGATTCATCAAGATTCATCTCCTCCAAACTATTTATTTCTTCGCAGAAGAACTCAAAGAGGGTCTTGAGTTTTCCTGGGCCAAACCCAGTTTTGGTTGATGGCACACAATCTGGCCACTTTAGACCCAACCACAGAGGTTCTGAGGTTTGTCATTTGTGTCATTTGAACTCTTGAGATTGAACTTGGGAGCCACACAGGATCAGATGGACGCAAAATTTAGGGCATTTGCTGTGACCATAACGGCACATAAGCATAGGTAAAACACAGCTCTGGTCTTCACCGTCTTCCTCAGTCGTACACCCCATCTACTTTATAGTCTTCTTTCTTTTTACATTTTAGTGATTTCAGCAAAACAGAATTTATTAGCTACAGTTCCTACATCAAACTCCATTGCCATTGTTTGAAGTACTCAACACTGTGGCACAAAAATCAAACTACTAACTAGAATTTTGGAGAGTTGGCGTGGGCCACTGGCAAAAGCTGTGACATAGGTTCTACATTCGTCTGTTGAAGAGGAAGAAACCAGAGCACTGCAGCTGACAAAGAGACACTTGGATCAGACAAATGGATTGATCACAGGGCAACTTTGGGCAACTTTTGCCTAGACCAGGGATTTGGGTGGTTGACGGGTTGACAAGTAGGACACAAGGGAACACTATTACGATACCTGTCATCTTCAAAGACAGTTCTCATCAAGAGGAAGAGGAAACTTGACACCAGGGTGCTCAAAGGGACACATGGATTGACGACATAAGCAATTTTAATGTTTTATTTGTCTACTTGGGCAACTCAATAACCTGTTAGATTTGTCTGCTGGGACAATGAGTTTATCAGTGTTTTGATAAATGTTTTATTTTAATGTGTATTTTACTATTGATTAACTCTGCAGCTCAGTTTGACTTTTGGTATGCAGATTTAAAACCTGAGAAAGTTTTAAGAGTCTTAATCCCCTTTTCCCAATGAGATGTATGTGACAGCCTCCATTATGACTTGTGACTGGTTACAAAGGTAAAACAATAACAAAGGCTTTTTTTGTGAATTTACGTAACTGCAGAGAAGAGAACAGAGCAGAGAAGAGAACAAGTTGAGAAACAGCTTAGTCACGGGATGGATAGATGTTCTTTGAGAAATTCTTGAGGAGTGTGCTGCGATATTTCCCTTTTTCTCCGCTCATGTAGCACACACTAAGAACTGATTACTAGCCTGCAACAAGCTGTGTGCAGTTCACTTTGATGAAAGACGTTTTAATTGGGACCAATGTTTAATTTGTAATCCAGCAATCCACCAGTACAAAGAGATCGAAAAACAGCTGTTAGTGTTTGAAATAAAACAAGCTTAAATTATCTCCATGTGTAGGCATGATACATGCATATTTTGGTGGTGATATATTCAGACCGCACCAGATTCAGTGAAGTTATGCAAAGCTTTCTATGAATTTGCTGAGACAGAATATATTTGTCAAATGACATTACAGGATCGAGCTCTGTTAAATATTTCACGCACATTTTCTTTGGATTGGAGAGATCTGATGGACAAATCTTTTCTTAGTTGTGTCTTCACACTGTTCCTGCTACCTGCATTCACTCGGCAAGCAGAGTAAAATATACTGTGTGAGGACTTTCCGAAGAATATGTCCAAGAACCATAATTCATCAGAATCACTGGCTTGTTATGGAAAAATATGCTTGTGATGCAATAATTTTGTTTTCCATTCTTCTCCACATGTGTGTTCTTTTTTCCCTCAGGGTAAGCTTCAGCCTCAGCATGTTATTGTTTGCCTCCATGCCACAATTCATTTGACTCCTAGATTAAGTTCAGGGCGGTATGGCTCAACAACTCAAACGGTACATGCACCTAATGACTCAACAATCATTTGTCTACTTCTCACTCCCACACACACTAACAAAACAATGGTTGCACTTACTTACAGCACTATCGTACTTACAGTTACTAGGAATGGTGAATCACTATATCAAAATGATATCTCTGGCAGTATTCCGATGCATGAGAAGATAATAAAACACGTCATGGGTGTGTGCCAGCAAGTCTCAGAATCACCATTTAGGTACTATTGGCTTTGAACCAGTTCTCAGATTCACATGGGCCAGAATCACATTATCAGTGTTGTTTCTTTTTAGCGCTTAAAGTGGTTATTATCATGTAAGGGAGCGAGCCAGCCAAGATGATTGAGATGAAAGCATCATAAAGAAAATTACGAAATATGACAAATAACTGTGATAAATAAAATAACAATCCATTGGCCGACTGGGCCATCCTGTGTGGAGTTTGCATGTTCTCCCTGTGTCTGCGTGGGTTCTCTCCAGGTACTCTCTCTGTGTTAGCCCTGCGATAGACTGGAGACCTGTCCAGGGTGTACCCCGCCTCTCGCCCGATGACAGCTGGGATAGGCTCCAGCAGACCCACGCGACCCTCCACAGGACAAGCGGTTACAGAAGATGAATGAAGCATGCACTAATCAGCCAAAACATTAACACCACCTACCTAATATTGCGTAGGTCTCCCTTTGGCCTTGAAAACTGTTCTGACTCATCAGGGAATGGACATCTGAGGGCATACTATGGTGTCTGACACAAGGATGTTGGTAGTGGAGTCCTTTGAGTCCTACAATTTGAGGTGAGGGCCTCAGTGAATTGGGCTTGTTACAGTGATCCCACAGACACTCAATCAGTTTGGGATCTGTCAATTGGAGACCAGGACAACACCTTAGACTAGTTTTATGTTTTTCTTGTTAGTTGTTCCTAAGCAGCTTTTTGTGTGTGTGTTTTAAAGGCCGCATTGTCTGGGAATTTGGTTGCTGTTGTTTTAGATGGACGGTATGTGTCTAAGTAACATCTACATGAATGCCAGGTCCAAAGGTTTCCCAGCAGAACACTGTATTGTCACAAGATGATCAATATTATTCTCTTCACCTGTCGGTGGTTTTAATCTTGTGGCTGATCGATGTACATGGAGTGTAAGGCCGTAATAGGAAACAGATCCAATTTTTTGACATGAGTCTTGTTATGTATATACTGTATACATTTTTATATCCATTTTATATTTCTACAGTTTGTTAGAATCTCACCTCTAGTCGTGGTCTATCAGGTGTTTGACATTTGACAGGAATTTTGTTAAGCTGAGTTACACATACTGCAGATGGGAAAAAACAGACCAAAGTAAATGAAATAATTTCGTTTTTTGAAAATTTTATTAAACAAATCGAATTCTGATTTAAGCTTAGAGTGGTGTTACAAGGGATGACCCCTAACCAACAATGATACCAGGCGAAAAACTTAGATTAATATGATGTTTCTTAGCTCAAGGTCCACTCGTTAGCTTTTTTTCCACGGCCTTTCATAGCACGTCATTCAGCCAAGTGTTCATGACCAAAGAACCAACCTTTGGTCATGTGATCACAATTGAAGACATAAAGCTAGTCTGTAGTGCAGCTGATAAAGACCATGAAATGTGTTTGTAAAGAGAGGAACCTTTACTCAAGGTCCAAGTTTGGCCATTTCTTGAGCTTTTAACTTTAACTAATATTCCCAAGATTTGAAGTGTCTAAATTAAAAACAAAGTAAACTATGTGGCTTATTACATTTCTTAAGAATGAATTATCATACTAATAAAAATAGTTTTGTAGCGAGATTATGCAGCTGTACAAACAATGACACTCCTTGATGGCAGCAGCCATCCCCAGCAGGATGCAGCCTGACACAGACACACACACACACACACACACACACACACACACAAACGGGCTGTGGAGTAGTGGTTAGAGGTGCAACTTGGGACTAAAGGGTTCCAGTTTCGCCTCCCCCTGTGTCCATGGCTGCTGTGCCTTGAGCAAACATCTGTTCCCCAAACTGCTCCCAGGGCACAATCTGCTTAGAGGCTGCAGCCCACTGCTCCAGCTGTAGACACTACTATGTGAACTCATTCGTTCAAACAGCAGGAACATAATTTCCCCTCAGGGATCAATACAGTATAAATGATTATTATTTATTTATTAAGGGAGACCTGCACAATATTAGGAAGGTGGTCATAATGTTATACCTGATGTATGATGTATGTTATGACAAGGGTTCTTGTGTTTTAATCAGCCATTATTATCTGAGTGTCTGAACCCAAACGGTATAAAGAGTAAAGAAAAGGTGTAAAGGGCAAACATTTCTCAACATTTATATCCTGTCCGTATACCCTGCACAGGAAGCCTTTAAAAGGAAGTGGAACTGAGAGTGCCAATGGATTCTGAGGAAAACTGAAGAGCTGGCGATAGCAGAGTGGGAAGACGTTTCTTCATGCAGTTCCAGAGAAACCGGTCTTGGCCGTCAACCAAAGCGTGAGTGTGTATAAAGGAGGTGCAGAAAACATGTAGCTCACAGTCTTGCAACCTTGTGCTGCTTGAAGAGTGAAAAAGACTCGCTGCATACGTCATACCTGAGGACAGGCAAACGCTGCAAGACCTCACTTAAAGACATCAAATATTTTAACTTCACTCACCAGTATCTACCACCTCAGAGGAAGATGAATTCTGCAACCCAATGCATCGTTCTCCTGGCCTGCCTTGCCATTTGTTGCTCAGCTGGTAAGTGTACTAATTTATTGGATAACAGAGAGCTATACCGCTAGTAATCAGCTAAAATATGCCTAAAAACATATGCTGCTTAAGGGTTTGACATATCTGGTAAAGGTGAAATATCATTTATACTGTGACCTTTTTTTACAGCTGTTATTAAAGACTGCCAGTGTTTAAAAACATCCAGATCCGCAACGTGGGACTCCATCATTGATATAAAGGAGTATGATCCTAGTCCATACTGCAACAAGAGACAAGTCATGTAAGTACCTGCAGTGGCAAGAGAAAAAAAAAATTTGAAAAGTCATTGATTAAAAGGCCAGTTTACATTGCAATTCTCTACTTGTTTTTGCAGTGTCACGCTGAAATCAGGTGGCTCACGGTGCCTTGACCCTAAAATTTTCACGAAGGCTGTTGTGCTTAAAGTGTAAGTAAATAAGCATTTGTTTTTATTATTCTGACAACCCCATTTAAGTCAGTGGGCTGGGTTAAGGGTGCAGGAGGATTGCAAAACTGTAGAATGCATTCATTTTCACCATTGTACCTAATGTTTTGGAAGCTACGTTGGCTACTTATCTTTGGTTGAACATTTGAAGTAAATATTGCTTCATTTTAAGAGGTGGCTGCCCAAAATTGTTGGGGATCACTGTCCGTGTGCATTGTATTAAATGTTTTCCTCTTTTTTTTTTCTCTTCACAGGAAAGACAAACTGTCCAAAAAGATGAGCACCACCACGCCAAAAACAACGACATCAGCCCCGACAACGCAGCAATAATTAGAATGTCTTCGTTTGTCACTGTTACAGTTGGAGCAAGGCTCATAAGAGGAGAGAAGCCAGGTTCCCAGTGTTAAGACATGGTTAGTTGTTGCTTGTGTCCACAAACGAAAGGGCTGTTTGCAGCCCTGCACGCTGGCAGCTAAAGGTGACAGCGAGAAGTGGGAAATATTTACTTCTCCATCATCCATGAACACTTGGGAGATGTTTTGTGGAGTGTCTTTAACCAATGACGCAGGTGGATTCATGAAGTTTGCTGGTCTAAGCAAAGACAGGAGCTATGTTTAATTAGGAGAAAGTAGTTTGTAGTCTGTATTTTTCTTTACAACAGTGAAACTTTTGGTAAACATTGTCTGTGAATGTTGCATTTTCATAACATTTGTTTTTGTAATTTAAAGCACCTTTTTTATTGTTTTATATATATATATATTTATACACACACACACATATATATGTATATATATATATATATATACATATATAGGTATAGTTTATTATTTTATTTTTTTACACTTGTGAATATATCCATGTATTGTTTGTTACCCACTGGTAATTGTAATGTACAGTCCTGACTCTTGCCATATGATGCTGTTGATGATGTTCTACAAACCTACAATAAATCTGAAGATTGTTAAATATTTGACATCTTGGCATTTTATTCTTCTAAAAAGAGCTAATTTTCAGTTCAGAGCAGTCAGTGAAATGGTTTCTGGCTAGTTCATCAGCTAGGAGCGTCTTTAACCAATGACGCAGGTGGATTCATGAAGTTTGCTGGTCTAAGCAAAGACAGGAGCCATGTTTAATTAGGAGAAAGTAGTTTTTAGTCTGTATTTTTCTTTACAACAGTGAAACTTTTGGTAAACATTGTCTGTGAATGTTACATTTTCATAACATTTGTTTTTGTAATTTAAAGCACCTTTTTTATTGTTTTATATATATATATATTTATACACACACACACACACATATATAGTTACATATACAGTTCAGAGCAGTCAGTGAAATGGTTTCTGGCTAGTTCATCAGCTAGGTATTGTTATTAGCATCATACAGACACCAAAATGACAGAAATGAAAAATGTAAGCCTGCTGATGTTGCCAGAGGAACATCAGCGGATCAGCAGAAGGTAACTTCTGGAAACCTAAAAAGATTTTCGGTTCAGTCCATCCAGTAGGCAGTGGAGCCCCTTTTTTGAGTACAGGAACTGAGAATGACCATAACGTTCAAAACAACATTTTTCTGTTCTCATTTAGCTCCTTTTTTGGGATTTTCAGCACAAGAGAAACCTTAAGAAACCTAAGTGTAAGAGGATTGGTCAAACAAATGTTAAAGGTAAAACGTTAAAGTAACTCATAAAGTTAGTCTTAAAATGCATAAAACACAAAGAAATAGACATAAAACACAAAGAAATAGACAATCAGTGAAGTCCAGCTCCTTGTCAAGCATGTACGTCACACTGAATAAAGCACCGTGGCTAATCCAGTTGTCAACAGTTTGGTCTGAAGTTTGTTTGCTCTTTGTGGCTCCTGTGAGTAGACAGAACCAAACAGACTGGCTACAAATCAAACCGCTACAATTATCAATTGTCAATCTTTCTGCCTTTCCTCCCTTTCTCTTGCTCTTTTTCTCAGAAGAAGAGGTCACAGCTCTGCTTGGAAATGTGTTTTAGATTTGAAGCATTGCAATGGATCACTGGCGACCAAACTACTTAGAAAATACTAAATACTTCAAAACTAGAAGTACAGTCGCTTGTTTTGGATTATAAAAATCCTCTTGTTTGTATCAAGAGAAGATTTTTTTTTTGCAAAGTCATCTTGTAGTGCATCATATTATTTTTCTGCAGTCATGTGGCTTAGCATGTTGACCAACTTCTAGCCCACATTTGTGTGAAAAGGACACATGCCTTCAATCATAAGGGAGGGATATTTCTTGTCAGCTCTTTTTGCTGGTCAGCTTTTACCACATCTGAGGTGAATGTGGTTTCTTTCTGACTGCATGTTTGTTTTGATGTCTGTCAACAATTTACGACCATGATATAGACTCAGGTAGATCGTCAGCCAAATAATTAATTAATTAATTTTATGGCATTTATAAATTATGGAATTTCCCTAGGGCGGCACAGTGGTTAGGACTGATGCTTCACAGTGAGAAGGTCCTGGGTTCGAATCTATGGGCCGACTGGGCCTTTCTGTGTGGAGTTTGCATGTTCTCCCTGTGTCTGCGTGGGTTCTCTCCAGGTACTCCGGCTTCCTCCCACCAACCAAAAGACATGCTTGTTAGGTTAATTGGTGATTCTTAATTGGCTGTAGGTGTGAGTGTGAGTGTGAAAGGCCCGATGACAGCTGGGATAGGCTCCAGCAGACCCCCGTGACCCTTAACAGGAATAAGCGGTTACAGAAGATGAATGAATGAATTTACCTAAAAAAATAAATAAATAAATCGACCGTGATGTTTCATAGCTTAATTTTTTTGTTGGTGATTCATACTATCACTCAAACATATCGCTAGGTGTTTTATATAAAACTGGCAGCTTTATAAACAGATGAATTCTACAGGAGATTGTGGATTGTACTGTCAATTAGGACACAGTCAACATTAAATGAAATACTAAATGTTAGGTTAACATTGTAAAATAAAAATAGGATTAAAATGTTTGTCCCAGAGCTAACTGAAAAAAAAAAATAAAAATACTCCACCATCTACAACCAAAAGCAAATGGAGACCGTTTTATAATCCAGATTAACAGTAAATTAAAGAAGCAGTGACTAGTGTTTCACCACTAAAACGTCGTGTTAGACATGGTGGTGCATTGCCAATAACAATATGGGAACCCTTTTTTTAGTTCGGTTTTTAGTCTCCACCAACAAAAAAAAAGAAATATCTGGCTTTTTAGCTGCAAAATACTCTACTCCGTTAGTTCTAACTGTGTCTGTCTGCCATTTAGTGCTCGGAAGGTATCACACAGAGATCTAGAAGAAACTATGTCGACGAAAGCGGTGACAGGAACCGAAGCTGCAACCCAGGATACCAATACAGTGAGCTGAAAGATGTTAAAATGTACCATACAGATCACGAAATTACGCAAATGAATTAATAATCCTCAGTGAGTTTTCCACTGTGAGTGACAAATTTAACAATATACATTCAGGACATTGTTTACATGAAGATATAGATTGATGCTGCTTTAAACGCCTCCAAATTCATGATGAGTTGCACTGAATAAAACCAGCCAACCTATGACACAATCATACTCATTTTAATTTTGTTTGGATGCTGTCAGATCATAACATATAATTTAACACTGCGACTTCTTACAGTACTCAACAACAACAACAATTCTTGGGAAAGCTTGGGGAGAACGAAACTCTGTCTCGACCGGTTTGGGTGAGAGGACGGTGAAGGCAGGAAAGATGAGCATTGGAAAACGACAAACAATAAACAACTGATGCCTCATAAAAATGAGAAAACAACGAAATCTGTGTAAGAAGGATCTCCATTGACCTATTTCACATAATAACGTTGCTGTTCTATGCATACAAGCCCCGGGAAACAAAACCTACCAACCCCAACAACAACAACACCTCACCTTATCATATGTACTGTAGCCACAGGTAAAACTGAGATTGTTTACAGGGTTGTATCTGATCATGCCCTTATCGTTTTCCTCTTTCAGGGTCAGAAGGGGTAAGACCCATCCGAATACATCTGCAGAGCTATGACAAGCAGAAGCGTTGTGGAGCTGTTGAGTCCAGGCAGGGACTCTCCATCTGCATGACTCATTTCTATGGCCGCAGGCTGCCATCATGATGTCTCCCAACCTCAACTGGGCCTCTGGTCGGTCTCTGAACCCACCGTCCCATGACTGCCTTCTGCAGCACACGTGAATGCGCCAAAGTGAAACCAACATGCACGCACACACACACACACACACACACACCCACACACACACACTCACACACATACGCTGGCCTGGGCTTTTCGAAATCTTCCACATTTCATAAGGAGCACATGATCCCTAAATGTATAAATACTGCAGTGTCGATACATGCAAACTGTCACATTAGGTTTGAGATATCAGCTTGTGTTTAAGAAGTCAACAAGAAGCAGCCGAAACAAGATGAAGCTCTCCATTCTGCTAGTGCTCGGGACCCTGCTCGTCCTCATTGACGGTAAGAGCTGCACAAGGCGTCATAGTTGCAGTTTGAAGAGAGATATAGTACATCTGGACTTATTCTGCGAAACTGCGGTGGCGTGTTTTTTTTTTTTTTTTGCAGGGATGTACTCATCCACTTGGCAGCAGCTCAGTTAAATTAAGGGAATTTATTTGGGTAAAACAGTCAGAAGCTGGGTGTTGCTACTTTTGCATCTGCAGCAGAGATTCCCTGATGTGTAAGGAATCTGATTCCTTGGAATTTAAATGAAGTGTCCAAGTTGTAAGTGTAGAAAAAAGAACAATGCACTGCAAGATGTTCAAAGTTAGTTTCCTATATTTTTGGATGCTGTAAGTTTCTAATCACTTCACTATGAAACGTGCACATTTATTTTTATATTCCAGTAAAATAAAATGGAAACCAGTGCACAACAGTTATTCCAAACCAAGTAAACAAAGAGATGTGCATAAGATTATATACATTTCTCTGTACATAATGCTGACTCTGGATATGTATTCTTCACATAATTGAATAACAGATCCAGACATGCATTGTTTTACAGTGAAATTAAGGAATTTAAATGTGCAATTAATAGAAAGTGTCACTGTATCTTTAAGTGGTGTCATATTCTAGCCTGATATTTATTGTATCTCAGCCAAATGTTACCACTTTGCCTCACAATGACCTTTTGTATTTAGGTTGTAACGAACACATAGATAAGTGGAAGAGAAAAAGAGGAAATAAGTGTCATAACACTAGCGCTGTTGGTTGTGATGAAACATGCTGCTAAAGAGTGCAGCTGTCAGCATCAAATAATTGCCTCATCATGTTGAAGAGTTCCCTGGAAAAGGAATGCAAGGATTTACGTAGGAAAATTGTTTCAGGCAGTGAATTTAAGGCCACTCTGCCGTCAGAGTTTGACTATTGTACATTACATTACCGACATCTGGCGTGCTGTGTAATGTTTTAGAACAAGGTTTAGAACTGCTAACCAAAAAAAAACGACAGTGAAGAAGAGTGACTCTCTAAGGGAAAAGGCCCTGGTGTAATATTACAAGCTCCAAAACACTGAACAAACCTCATATGTTCTGACCATTAACACGAACAGTATGTTATGTATGTAAGTATGTTTTTTCTGCTTAAAGTGGTAAAATCTGTATTCTGATTCATGACAGGATTGCCGCCAATCAGCAGGGACTACAACTCACACTGCCGGTGCCTGAAGGTGGAGTCGAGGATCATCCCCCCAGACAGCCTGAGGAGCATCAAGCTCTTCCCCGAGAGTCCTCACTGCCCAGAAACAGAAGTCATGTAAGTGCTTTCATTATGCAAAGGCAGGTTTCCAACCTGAACCAGTAACATAATAATAATAAACTCTAAATAACAACAACTCCAGTTATTTCCCTTTGTTTTAGTGCAAAGAAGTAGAAGTGCATTATGAACATTGCAAAACATTTTATGAACAACTTCAAATTAGTTTCATTCCATGGAATTTTTGCACTTTGCAAATTTATCCAGCAGTCCAGATTGGACCATCTGGTGGGTCATTTTGGGGCCACGGGCCTTATGTTTGGTACCCCAGATAGTCGTTATTGTAAGTTACATGGATTTGTTATTCATGCTTCGCTTTGAAAGATTAGAGCCTGTCCCACAATTTCACGCGACCATGAAAAATAAAAAATGTCAGCCAACTGGCACATTTCCACATTGTGTGAATCATCTCTGTTACTGATGCTTTTAAATGGAATTATGTGCAAAAGCCTGTGATACCTATTGCAGTTTCAGACATGGTTGAAATGATTTGAGATGAAATTACGACACTGAGATTTACATAACTATGTAAACGTTCCACTTTTAGGGTGAATATCCTTAAATGTTTTTCCTTCCTCCACCTGATATAAATTCTTTCACGGTTGAGAACACTTTATTAAATGACTTGGCAAATATTTCAAAGCAGAGTTTATCTTCCTCGATTCTTCCTCGAGGCGTTAGAGTGCTTTTTTTTTCATCTTTGTGATCCTTTAATCATATTTTCATGTGTTTTTGTCTTTTATATCTTGACTGAGAAGCTGGATTGTTTTGTGAGGAAACAATATGAGATGAAATAAACATTGAAAATGCTTTGATATATAATGAACATAAAATATAATGAATATAATGAAAAAAAGTCCAGTTAAAGGGGTGGCGATGCTAATGAAATTCATGACTACAGTATCTCTCAACTCCTGTCTGAATAAGTCTAACTCTGAGCAATATGTTTGTTCAGCGCTGGACTGGCGAACGGGGAGAAGGTTTGTCTGAACCCTCAATCCTTCTGGGTGAAGAAGCTGATACAGTTCGTCCTCGAGAGACAGCTCCATCAGCAGGGAGGAGCAGTTCCTCAGAAACAGGCGTAACCCCCATGCAGCAAATGAATACAACATAAACTGTTCTCTGCAAATATGAGCCGCTCTGTTTTACTTTTATTAATAACACCTGACTACATGTAATCCATTTGCTCCTTTAATTTTTTGCTCCAGTTCTTTTGTTTTTTTGTGTGTGTTATTTCAGTATGTCGTTGAAGTGTCACAGGGAGGCCACGCTTTAAGTGTGCGGTATTTAGAAAGTTAAGTGCAATGTAAACAGTCCCCCACTGTGTGTCTGTATAAGTGCATCTGTGCAGAGACTGATTTAATGACTGGATATTGAGTGTACTATCCAATAGTTAGCCAGCGAAAGAATGTAGCAAAGTACTTCACTCAAGTACATAAATGCAGATTTGACATATTTGGACTATTTTTAGCATGCGCAACTTTGCTAAAACTCTGTCTCAAATATCCTATCTTTTACTTCACCATATTTGTCCTACGGCTTCTGTTTAGTTTTCACATTCCTTGGCTGTCTAGTTATTTTTCTCTGTCTGTTGATTTTTGGTTGTTTCTGGTAAACAGAAAGATTCACTTTTCCTTTAAGAGCCTTCTTCCTACAATGAAAACATGGTGTTTTTCTAAGCTCATGTAAAGTTTTATTTAAGTTAAAGACCTGAATACTCCCTCCACTTTTCATAGCATTGTGATATGTAGCGTATTCTGTCATTGCTGTGTAATCTAATGGGAGCCAACAAAGAAAATCAAATAAACTGCAATTTTTCTTGTTCTTAGTGTGAAACTGTGTGTGTGTGTGTGTGAATGTGTGTTGGGAGGGTCACTTTTAAAATGTATTCCCCGACAGATCACTGATTACATGTCCTAAAATGTAATTTGTAATGTATTCCTTTGGATTACTCAAGTGAAGTAATGCATTCTAAATACTTTTGGATTACTTTTAGCTCACTTCAAAATTGTCTAGCTGTGCGTGTTTATCTGGGACACTGGACACATGCATTAGAGAACGATCTAATTACTGTCTTCAGAGAAAAAGTTATGCAAGTACACAAAACACAAATGTGGTGCATTTTGTCCTGCAACTGATACTATTTAAAGAAAAATGGCATCCAAGAGTCATTCATTCATTCATTCATCTTCTGTACCCGCTTATTCCTGTTAAGGGTTGCGGGGGTCTGCTGGAGCCTATCCCAGCTGTCATCGGACAAGAGGCAGGGTACTCCCTGGACAGGTCGCCAGTCTATCACAGGGCTAACACAGAGAGACAGACAACCATTCACACTCACATTCACACCTACGGCCAATTTAGAATCACCAATCAACCTAATGAGCATGTCTTTGGATGGTGGGAGGAAGCTGGAGTACCCGGAGAGAACCCACGCAGACACAGGGAGAACATGCCACACAACTCCACACTGTTATGGCCTGGCTCTGAGACCAAGGGAAACACACGGGGAGTTACATCAAAAGAAAATATTTATTTTAACAAAGATGAATTCCAAAAGGAATTAACCATGTCATTCAACAAAAGGAAACTACCAACCTAGATCAACCTAGGAAAATGCAAACTAAACCATACAAGAAATTAGAAGAACTCAAATCAACATAGCATGGTGCCCGGGACAGAGAGAGAGAGAATGAGTTCGCAGGAGGGCAGGGTTTTATGGGTCTGGAGACAGTGGCCAGCTGCCTCCAATCCCATAATGGCCAACCAGCTACCAGCACCCTGAAAGACAAAAAAAAGACACAAACACAAAAACCAACACCAAACCAGCATAGGCCCTGGGGCCATCACAACACAGAAAGGCCCAGTCGGCCCATGGATTCGAACCCGGGACCTTCTCGCTGTGAGGCATCAGTGCTAGCATCCAAGAGTCAACAGTCTTCATTTCCACAGCTCGGAAATGAGGGAAATTAAAGTGCAACATGGCTGCTTTAACAAGCAGGTGTATAACAAAGCAAAAGCATGCTTCGAATGTGCATAAAATAAAAACTGTAAATTGCATTGAGAACAATACAGGGTGCAGTCATGCACTTCGTGAACTCACAGCAAACACATTATGCACTGTCAAAAGGTGACGCTTTGTCAATGCACTGCATCAGAGTCTTCCTGCACATGGGCGTTTTCCCACCACTGATTCCTTGTATCACTTTACAGAAGTAAGGTTGTGCACTGCCAATTACAAAGTCAAAAATCAGCGCATTAACTTTGCTCTGGGCAGCGGTGGCAGGTGCTGCGATGAGCTTTGCTTGTTTCTGATGAGGTCCAAAACTGGTAGTGGCACTGCATTCGTCACTGTCATCAGCAGTCATCATTTTCTCAGTCCTTTAAGCTGCTGTCCTCTGCATGGCTATGGGGTGCTTTCTCTGAATATAAATAAAAAAAAGAAATAAATGCAAAACAGAGTAGGCACATTTTAATGGTTGATGAACCTAATATCTTCATCAGCCCATACCATATTATGGTAAGAACCAACCTAGTGGTGCCAATACATTTATGGACTAAATGGTAGGCTACTGGCAGCAATATTTAAATTATTTAAACGCTAAGCACATAAAATTAGTATATCAAAACAGAGCAGCTTACTCTTATTTTGTATTTTAAATACGTAACGCCGTTATATGTAATCCGTTACTCCCCAACCCTGGTGAATGCTGGCGTACCGTGGAGGATACATACTCTGAGAAGACTCACCTTGCTCATAACGGAAATGCTAACGGGCATATGTTAAGCTTGTTCAGCATCTTATTTTAGCATGCTAGCATTTTAACATTTGCTTGGTAGTGTAACCACTGGGCTTTATTCTGGAAATTGGCTGATTTAAACGAACAGAAGAACCACAATGCATTTCAGCTGCCCGCTCCTGGTCCTATGTGAATAAATATCAGATGGTTATAAGTCAGCTTAACATATACTGAGGTTTAAGCTAGCAAAAGTTAGCATTACTAACATATCCCATTGTTTGCATGGTGGAGAAAACAGGTGTAATAATGATGATTGAAACAAAAATATACACACCAAAAAACTATAAAAATAAAATAAAAATAATGATAATAAAAGTGAAGAATTAACTGTTGTTGGAGAAGACCGTTTACAATCCCTTTTTAACCTCGTTCCTCTTCTCCGTGCGTTCGTTTAATGGACGACACTGCACGCTTCAATTTCTCAGTTTGAGTAATTTATTAAAAGCAACACAAAGAAATAAGCTTACAGAGCTCTGGGTCCAATCTTCCTGTCCCTGACAAACAAAAAAGTCATGTCAGTTCATGAAGTCTGACTCCCTATCTTTCCCTGACCCAGTTCTAATATACTACTACAGAAAGTTGTGTAGGATGCAGGCGAACTTGGGTGTGTCGTCTTCTGGTTGGCTCGTAATCTGACTCCATCACTCCTCTTCACTTGCCACTCACGCCCATAACATCTGACTCCATCCTCGCTCCATCTCCTCGAGGGAGTGCCTGCACACAACAACCTTGACAAAGAACACATTCTCTTCCCTGATATGGACGTGCGGTTAATCTAGCATTGGGTCATCTCGACCTGCTGCATCCCCTTCCTTTATCTGTTATTGACATCCTTCTGTTCCTGCACGGCCTGGAATATTCTGTGGTGAGTAAGATACATTAAGCAGAACACACTCTTAACTGCCATACATTTTGTAACAGTAATTATCACACCATTATTAAACTATGATTAATTCCTCAGGTATTTTCATCAGTTATATCTACACTGTAAAAATGTGACACCTACCTTGCCCATGGGAGAATTGTGCAAAGGTAGAGAGGCTAGAGGGGCAAAAAGAATATATAGGGGCAATGACAGAAGAAGAAATCACTGAGGAGGGGGCTCTGAACCTAAAGTGGCACTTACACAGCAGCTTCTAAACTTTTAACAGCCAGGTATAGAAACACATTGTTAGTACAACAAAGTTTGTGCATTTACAACAAGATGTTCATGTTTGACCCCGTTACACTAGCACTAAGAGAGCAAAGAACGCCTGAGCCTGGATTTCAAGTATGTGTTTTTACAGCTCCACTCAGTTAATCAGCCTGTCATGGTTAAAGCGTGGGGGAGAGTCGAGGCCCAGGAGAGGGAGACAGTGGACCACAGTGGTGGAAGTGTGAGGCTGGAGGTGATCAACTTCTGTGTTTCTCATCAGTGACGTACTTGCTTCTCTTTTCTGTGGAAAACGCATTAATCTTTTTTGGTTTTCATCCCCCCCAGAGTGTTGGCGCCTGTAGTTTGTTTGCAGCTGTTGGGTCTGGTCTGTTGTGTTCAGTTTGCAACCAGCGTTTTTAGTTAGGGTTGCCATTAGTGTTATATTGAATATATATTGAATAAAGAATCGTTATTTTGGACACAGGAACTATTTTCTTTTGTTTTATTCCCCTCATCCCCTGGTTAAGCCCTTGGTAGGTACAACCGGAGCTATGAACCCGTACTTAAGAAATATAGAAACAATCCAGTTGTTTAAAAACAAGGATAACCTAATATGCATCTATCTTTGGTCAATCTGATTTTTAGAATGAGCTTTTATGGCATCAATCAAGATATAGAAACTGATTGATTTGCACAAAATCACATACAGTTTTCTAACCCTGCATATTACTTACATGTGATTATAATTAAGGACATGTGTCCCAACTATGTACTTAAGTAGGAATTTGTATACATGCCCATGTTGCAAGGTGAGAATGTGTGTATGCCTCTATTCTGTGCTCCAGTATTGTTAGGATGGCCTGGTAGCGGTTGGATTAAAACAGGAAGCTTTTGTCTGAGATGAGGTGCAAACCAACCAAGTGTTTATTTCACCCAAAAAATGCATGAGAAAACAAAAAGACTTTAAAAACATTACAAAAGAAAATCATGCCCCTTCTGTGGCCTGAGGTCTGGGTCACAGCCCTGCCAATCATACACACCTACCTGTCTGAGTACACGGGCTCCCTTTTATAGGCTGCCATCAATTATGACTTGAGCCCTACCACTGAGCAGGTGAGCTCCCTCCCCAGATCCACCATACAATATTGGGTAAAATAACACATCTAAACAAATACATATTTCCCCTGAATACCTCCACTAGTACAAATCTCATAAAACCCTTACTCAACTAACATTTACCAGACCCTTACAGTTGGCAAGCATTTGTCTGCTTTGTTGAAAAAAAAAAATATAAATAAAAAAAAAACAGAGAAAAACTCTGTGGTGCAAAAGACCAGATTCTGTGGAAGATGTTCCAGGGAGGAGCAGTTCCTCAGAAACAGGCGCAACCCGTAACCGTCATGCAGCAAATGAATGTAACATAAACTGTTGTCTGCAGATATAAGCCGCTCTGTTTTAGTTTTAATAATAACATATGACTACATGTAATCCATTTGCTCCTTTCACTTTTTGCTCCAGTTGTTTTTTGTTGTTTTTAGTAAGTAAGTGCAATGTAAGCAGTCCCCCACTGTGTGTTTTTATAAGTGCATCTGTGCAGAGACTGATTTAATGACTGGATATTGAGTGTACTATCAAATATTTAGCCAGCGATAGAATGTGGCAAAGTACTTCACTCAACTACTTAAATGCAGATTCGAGATATTTGGACTATTTTTAGCATGCGTAACTTTGCTAAAACTCTGTCTCAGATATTGTATCTATTACTTCACCATATTTGTCCTACAGCTTGTGTTTAGTTTCCCCATTCCTTGGCTGTCTAGTCAAAGTCATTTTTATCTGTCTGTTGATTTTTGGTTGTTTCTGGTAAATGGAAAAATCTGGTAAATTTTTTCTTCCTACGACGAAAACATGGTGTTTTTCAAAGGTCAGGTAAAGTTTCATACAAGTTAAAGACCTTCTTAAACTGTAAGTGAATGCTGGTGTACCGTGGGGGATACATACTCCGTGTTTGGCCACAGAATAGAACAGTGTGTGAGAGACACATAAAAACATAACAGCACAAATTGAGCAGACTCAGCTTGCTCACAGCGGAAATGCTAACTGGGCATATGTTAAGCTTGTTCAGCAGCTTCCTAGTGTACCCGTTGGGTTTTATCAGAGAATGTCTAATAAGGGGAGAACTTGCACTCTCAGTGAACTTCCGGCTTCTGAACTGTTCGTTACAATGGGACTTAATAGAGAGTGGCGAGGCTCTCCGTAGACGGGCTCTGGTTTTATTCTGGAAATTGGCTAATTTAAACAAAAAGAAGAACCACAATGCAATTCAGCTGCCTGCTCCTGTTCCTATGTGAATAAATATCAGATGGTTATAAGTTAGCCTAACATACACTGATGTTTAAGCTAGCACACGTTAGCATTACCAACATATCCCATTGTTTGCATGGTGGACAAAACAGATGTAATAATGATGATTAAAAGAAAAATATACACAATACATGATAAAAATAAAGTATTAACTGTAAAGATGTGACACATGCCTTTCCCATGGGAGAATTGTACAAAAGTAAAGAGGCAATAGGGGCGAAAAGAATATATCCTCCTGGGACCTGGTAGATCAATTTTGTCCTCTATAGAGGACACAAGTCTCTACTGGATATTTAAAAAAACTATATAAGTTAGGGAGTTGAAACCTGTTGTGCCACGTAGGGAACAGTTTATATGTGCTGACATCTCACTGGCCACATTTTATTGGAGCAAGAGAGGTAAATAGTTGAAACACATACATTTATTGTGGTTCTAAGTGGATATTTGATATGTTTTAGTTAGAAGAGTGATTTATCCAAACAAGTTTTATTCATATGCACAACATTTTAACCTCAGAGCAGTATACTTTTTGTTGATGTCCCCTGTGGTGGACATTGGGTCTCAATTCATCTGTTTTTACTTAAAATTCATGCTATCACAGGTGACAGTAATTTGACAAAGTAGAGAGAGTTTAACTAAAAATTGCAGATAGAATTTGAAAATTTAATTGAAAATTGAAATTGGATTGTATCCATTGTGGTTCTATTTGGGTCAAGAGCAACATGTAAGATTTAACTTGGATGTATGCACAACATCATTCAAGTTGTCCATAACGTAAGAAGAGCAGTGACAGATAAAATAGGATCACAGTATTGTATTTAACTGCTAAGCTTACATATCGGTCCTGACGCAATTATTAACATCAGTCGACATCTTTGCCTTGCATGGCTCTTGTTTCACATGATGGTTCCTGTTCCTGGTTTTTCATATGTAGAGCATCAAGTAACTTGACTGCAGCAAGGTACCTAACAGATGTACAGGTGGGCTGCTTCTGGGACAGAGTCTGCAAAGCTGGGACTTGCAAATCCAGTACTTCGAAAGGCAGAATCAGTCCCAAAAGGAACCCAAGTGTAACTTCTTTCTGTGTGTGACAATCACAGGAAACAGCTTTTGGGACTACCACTCAGAAATATGACTCCTGATGTATTGAATAAACTGCGAGGCTGATGACAATCCAGTTATGGGTTTATGTCAGGTGCCCTCTGTAGACATTTTGAAACTGCTGATTTCTCATTCTGATCATTGATCATTCAGAATGCTGCCATAAAAGGCAAACAATGTTTCAGTTAACTATATTTCAGCTACAAGTTTTAATTAACTTCATCATTGTGTTAGTTGTTGTTGCTGATATTGCAGCAACAATTTGGTCGGATCAGACAAGAAAACAAAGAATTTGAAACCCGTCGTCCACTATAAAGGACATTCTATAAATACCTAATGTAAAATGTATTTGAAAAAAAAAAATCATTGTAAACTTTAATTTTGCTGGGTCCCAGGAGATATAGGGGCAACGACAGAAGAAGAAATCACTGAGGAGGGGGCTCTGAACCTAAAGTGACACTTACACAGCAGCTTTTTAACAGCCAGGTATAGAAACACAACAAAGTTTGTGCATTTACAACAAGATGTTCATGTTTGACCCCGTTACACTAGCACTAAGAGAGCAAAGCACGCCTGAACCTGGATGTCAGGTATGTGTTTTTACATTTCTTCCTGAGGGGAGCATGTACCAAATTCAACAGGAAATTAAACGTCGTTGAAATATTTCACTTAACCCACAAGTGACAACCTTAAAAATGAACAACATTTTACATAAAGCCTGATGATACCTTAATTGTACTATGACATTTCCATCCCTGCTACTGAAAATTGGTAAAACATATACTAAAACTAACCACAGTTTACATGGACTGCTTTCAGCTACCGCTATCATCACCCATGGACGTTGCCCAAGTTTAAACAAATCTGGAGCATTTCCCATGGAGTGCTGATTATTATTCTTCTTATTCTGAGGAATCAAATAAAAGAAAAGCACTTAACATTTGCCAAGATCTAATGCCTCAATGGCTGGTTTGACAATAAATACTGTAGGCGGTAAGAGAACCGTACAGTTTTTTTCTCTCATATTTTTTCTTTTGAATGTATTCTATTACACCTAATGCCATCCAGATTAATGACAGCTCTGCAAAAGCTTTGTCAACACCCACACAGCTGTCAGAATATGTTATTTGAAACCCAAAACAGGAAGAGTCAGTTCCCAGAATCTAAAAACCTTTGTGGTAATTCTTCATTTTTCTTCAAGACTTGGACAAATGTGGATCTTCATACCATAATTTCATGGAAAAGGTATATTTTGCCTGATTTCATATCGTCTTACAAATGTCTGAGTGCATGCTTGAACCATGCCAGTGCCAACTGATGTAGTCATAAACGTCCCGACTGACGCAGAGATCTTAATCACGTTGCTTCAGGTGTCTCTGCCCTCAAGCCTGTGGCGTCAAGCCACAAGTATGTGTCAAAGACTTAACAGCTGTAAGTTTAAACGTCGATCCCACTTTCCTGTACAGGCTCTATATCAGTGCCAACTTTCTCATACTGTTCTGGGAAAGGAAAGGAAACAAAGCGTTTTTGAAAGTTTCTCCTGAAGCATACAAAATAGAAACTTTGGCTTAAACCCATTCCCTTGAAGGTATTTCAGGTGATCCTTCTTGTGAAAGCTTGTCTTAAGTTCCAAAGGCATTACAACTGCATTGATACTATCAGCTTCAACTTGTCATGCGTACTGAGAAAAAAGTGGGAGTTAAATGTAAAGACAGACAGACTAATTCAATCTATTGCCACATTTAACAAAACTGATTTTGAAATCTTAAAGTATCACCATTAGCCCACCGTATATTGTTCTGTTGAGGATGCATTAAATAAACACTGACATTTGAGTCAAAAGCTCTTAAAGGAATGCTTGACTATTTTATCCCAAAAACAATTGTGTGTTGTCAAGTGAACAAAAAACAAAAAATAAAACTAAATAATAGAACACCAACGAACGTATAATTAAGACCACGCACAATTAAGAAAAAGACTGGATCCTGAGTAAAATCGTAAAATCACTAAAAGTCCACTTACAGCTCAAGACAAAAGTATGAACCCGTACATAAGAAATATAGAAACAATCCAGTTGTTTAAAAACAAGGATAAACTAATATGAGTCTAGCTTTGGTCGATCTGATTTTTAGAATGAGCTTTTATGGCATCAGTCCAGAAATAGAAACTGATCAATTTGCTCAAAATCACAGAGACTTTTCTTACCCTGTATATAATGTATACGTGCCCATGTTGCAGCTAGGTAAGAATGTGTGTATGCCTCAATTCTGCGCTTCAATATGAATGTGAATATGTCCCCAATTTGTGTTTAGGTGATAAAGTGTGCATGTCTAATTAGGTAGGATAGCGTGTGTGTCCCCACTTTGTACTTCAGTAAGAATTAGACTTAGACTTAGACTTATAAACTTATTCATCCACAAGGGAAATTCCTTGGTCACAGTAGCAGTAATACTCTTAAGAATTAAATAAGATAAAATAAAATAAAATAGTATAAGCAAAATGTACAAATTAGCATATTAGTATATATAAATGTACAAGAAATAGAGATAGAAGAATATATATTATATACACAGGGATGATAGTAAGGTGCAGTAGTGTCCATTATCATGACTAACATGGAGTTATCTGTTACAGAAAGGTGAGTTGTTGTACAGCTGGACTGAGAATGGTATGAAAGTAGTCCTGTAGCGTTCACTGTGGGAGCGGAGCTGCATCAGTCTGTTGGAGAATGAGCTCCGCTGCCCCTCTATAGAGAGCCGAAGTCCCGCCCCCTCTACTTCCGGGTTATGGGACCTATCTTTCGAAAAAATATGAACGGCAGTCTATGGCAAAAGATAAATTATTTTCTGGTCCCGATCGACTTGTGCCTTGGATTATACATATGTTGTTTTTCAGAATAAAAAATGATTTTACATGTCAAGAATGTCACAGTTTGTGTGGAAACGCTATGGAAAATACGTAATTAAACGAACTACAAGTCCCGCATGCTGGCGCGTACAGAACCGACCAAAACTCCCTTCGTGTAACTACAGCTCTCGACATGACCCGATTTATAATGATTTTCACCTCGTTTGATGCTTCTGCCTTCGTCCTGGAAGAAGACGGTAAAGCTCAACAAGGAGACAGCCATAGTTCTCTAGTTACGTACATAGTTCGAGACGAGAGATGTAGTTCACTAAGCGATTTCATACAAAACCTAATGTTGTTCAGCTTATTTACGTCAAATAATTTATCTATTGACGTGAAAAATTATCTTTTAAATTCACACACATCATATGTGAAATTCATGCCACAATTCGAACAAAAAATAATTATGATCTCTCCATAGACTGCCTTTCATATTTTTTCGAAAGATAGGTCCCATGACCCGGAAGTAGAGGGGCGGGACTTCGGCTCTCTATAGTCTGGTGTCGTGGATGTGATGGATTGTCCATGATGGAGAGCAGTTTGTCCAGTGTCCTCCTGTCTCTCACTGAGACAAACGTCTCCAACTCACTGCCAATGACATGACCAGCCTTTCGGATTAATTTGTCGATCCTACTTATGTCCTTTTTGCTGGTGCTGCTCCCCCAACAAACCACAGCAAAGTACAGGGCGCTCGCAACAACAGTCTGGTAGAACATCTCCAGCAACTTGCTGCACACGTTAAAAGACCTAAGCTTCCTCAGGAAGTACAGTCTACTCAGTCCCTTCTTGTACACAGCATCACTGCTGTCCCTCCAGTCCAGTCTGCTGTTCATGTGGACGCCCAGGTACTTATATTGGTCCACTACTTCCACATCCAGGCCCTGGATGGTGATGGGCACTGCTGGTGTCCTCTTCCTCCTGAAGTCAATGACCAGCTCCTTGGTCTTGTCCACATTCAGGAGTAGATGGTTTGCCTGCGACCACTCTACAAAGTCTCCGATCAGTGTCCTGTACTCCTCCTCATGTCCATCACTAATACACCCAACCACTGCAGAGTCATCAGAGAACTTCTGCAGGTGGCAGGACCCAGAGCTGTACTGGAAATCAGAGGTGTAAAGGGTGAACAGAAATGGAGACAGGACAGTCCCCTGTGGTGCCCCCACATTACTGACAACAGTATCAGACAGGGAGCCCCCCAGCCGCACAAACTGGGGCCTGTCAGACAAGTAATCAGTAATCCAGGAGACAATGGAGGAGCCGACACCCATCCTGAGCAGCTTCTCAATCATCAGAAAGGGCTGAATGGTGTTAAAAGCACTGGAGAAATCAAAGAACATGATCCTCACAGAGCCCTTCCCATCATCCAGGTGAGAGTGAGCACGGTGCAGCAGGTAGATGACAGCATCATCCACACCAACATGAGGCTGATACGCAAACTGAAGAGGGTCCAAGACAGGGGTCACCAGGGGTCTCAGCTGAGCCAGGACGAGTCTCTCCAGGACCTTCATGACATGTGACGTCAGTGCAACCGGTCTGAAGTCGTTGAGGCCAGATGGGATGGGCTTCTTGGGCACCGGCACTATGCAGGATGTTTTCCACAGCACCGGTATCCTTTCCAGCTTCAGACTCAGGTTGAAGATGAAGTGCAGGATGCCAGACAGCTGTGAAGCGCAATGAATAAGAATGTGTGTACATCTCCATTCTTCAACTTCAACTCTTCTTATATTCTGAAGTCCATTTTGTTTTCTGTATAAAGCTGATCATACCACATTTTAAATATAAGGTACTCACTTCATATTGTTGGCAATGCAAATCTGAGGAAGGTCATTTAGTTTATGTTTTATGGTCCTGTGACAAAGTCCAACAATTTTGGGCCAATATTTGTAATAAACTGTGAGAGATTACAGAGATACAAATCCCATTTAACTTTAGATTATTTGTTTTAGGTGATCATTCATCTCTGACAGGACAGGATAAAAACATCAAAAGTTATGTCCAAACCAGTATTATGATCGGTAGACAAATACTTATCAGGGGTTGATCATCCGATCCTTCAGTGACACAATATGAAAGGCCTTTTCTAGAGCCACTGTGTGCTTTGTAAAAAAAACAAACAAACAAACAAAAAAAAAACGCTGTTGTGCACTATATTGCCAAAAGTATTGGTTCATCTGCCTTTACACGCATATGAACTTAAGTGACATCCCATTCTTAATCCACAGGGTTTAATATGACATCGGCCCACCCTTCCCTCTTCTGGGAAGACTTTTCACAAGGTTTAGGAATGTGTTCATTGGAATTTTTGACCATTCTTCTAGAGAATCACATTTGATTCACATTGATGTTGGATGAGAAGGCCTGACTCACAGTCTTCGCTCTAATTCATCCCAAAGCTGTTCAATCGGGGTTGAGGTCAGGACTCTGTGCAGGTCAGTCGAGTTCTTCCACACCAAACTCTCTCATCCATGTCTTTAAGGACCTTGCTATGTGTACTGGTGCGCAGTCATGTTGGAACAGGAAGGGACCATCCCCAAACTGTTCCCACTAAGTTGGGAGCGTGGAATTGTCCAAAAATTCTTGGTATGCTGTAGCAATCAGAGTTCCTTTCACTGGAACTAAGGGGCCGAGCCCAGCTCCTGAAAAACAACCCCACACCATAATCCCCCCTCCACCAAACTTCACACTTGGCTCGTTGCAGTCAGACAAGTACCATTCTCCTGACAACCGCCAAACCCAGATTGGTCCATCAGATTACCAGATGGAGAAGCGTGATTCGTCACTCCAGAGAACGTGTCTCCACTGCTCTAGAGTCCAGTGGCGGCGTGCTTTACACCACTATATCCAACGCTTTGCATTGCACTTGGTGATGTATGGCTTGAATGCAGCTGCTCAGCCATGGAAACCCATTCCATAAAGCTCTCTACACTGTTCTTGAGCTAATCTGAAGGCCACATGAAGTTTGGAGGTCTGTAGCGATTGACTCTGCAGAAAGTTGGTAACCTCTGTGCACTATGCTCCTCAGCAACCGCTGACCCCGCTCTGTCCTTTTGCGTGGCCTGCCACCTCGTGGCCGAGTTGCTGTCGTTCCTAATCACTTCCATTTTGTTATAATCCCACTGACAGCTGACTGTGGAATATTTAGTAGCGAGGAAATTTCACGACTGGACTTGTTGCACTGGTGCCATCCTATCACAGTATCACGCTTAAATTCACTGAGCTCCTGAGAGTGGCCCATTCTTTCATAAATGTTTGTAGAAGCAGCCTGCACGCCTAGGTGCTTGACTTTATACACCTGTGGCCATGGAAGTGATGAGAACACCTGAATTCAATTATTTGGATGGGGGAGCGAATAATTTTGGCAATATAGTGTAGATATGAAGGGCCCAATCATGAGTTTTTACAGTGGATTGCCAGTTAGAAAGTATGTTCGCTGCATTTAACCTATACATTTCTTTAAACTTCAGAGCAGTGGACAGATATGAGCGCTGCGATTAGGGGAAATGTTATCACAGTGATAAAGTCGTTTATTTCCACAAGGTTACATGTCGAGAAAACAAGTCGTCCCTGGGTGGGCTCGAACCACCAACCTTTCGGTTAACAGCCGAACGCGCTAACCGATTGCGCCACAGAGACATAAGCGCTACCTCTTCCTTATGCATTTTCCTGTTTTTATCCGCTGCTGCAGCAAATACTTTCCACTCTGATATGTGTCCCCTAGATAAATACTCATTATTCTTTTATGCATAAAAAAATATTAAAATGGTGTTTCCAGAAAATAACCTCTCTATAGAGGTGTAAGTTATATTCCATTGTAGAGATTATGGCATTGTCATATCAGTGATGCCAATAACAAACATAAATCACATCCTATTTTTTTCTTTTTTTTTTTTGTTAATTACATTTTTAATTTAAAAATAAGACAATTCTTTATGTACAGTGGGGAAATTTGCAGCAAGAAAAAAAATAATGCTGTAGTTTACTGGGCTGAACAAAAAAGACAAATGTTCTTCTTTGGTTGTATAACTTCCTTATTTCAGATGATAACTAACAGCGTGCTGCTTCTCTTTAACTGGGCTCCCATCAGTCTTTCTGGATAAGCTCCTGGTGGGAACTGAAAAGATGCCATTAATCTCTGTGCAGGGACTGGGTTGCAGGAGAAGTCGGTGAATCACACGGAGTGACAACATAACCCTTGCCCGGAGGAAACGTCTGGAAGGCTTCTGTCCAGCTGCCAGTGACACAGAAGGTCAACAAGATGTCAAGCACTGTGGAGAGAGACATGAAAAATCTTTAAAAACTTAAGAGGTCAAAAACACTTTCACTTGTCTTACAGTCAAAAATCATCACCCGCCTTGATTAACCGCTAGAATCTTTGAGTGGAAATTCTTTGCGTTGTCTTTCTTCACCATGTACTCGTCTATAGGCAGCCTCGCCGTGTGGACGCTCAGTTCTCGGGCTCTGGAGAAGCTCAATTTCTGCAGGAAAGAAAAGAAAAAGCTGACAGATCAACACAGCCAGCACCTAATCAATTATACCAAATCTGCCACAGATGCTTATGTTGTTGAGTCATAATCTCACCTTCTGGATGCTTTCATCCACAAGACCACCAAGGACATAAACTCTATCAGCATCTATTGTCTCCAAAGCTGAAACAAAGAGGATTTCTTTTGTTATCCTGAATATATGATTTAGTGAAGTCCTCTACAATATTAATATCACAGCAGAAGTAACACAAGTTACAGCTGCGGTAAAAGTCCTAGTTATTATGTTATGGTCAGATGACGCCCTCTGCTGGCCAAATGATGCACTTTAAAATCATGCACAATGCACCGAGATAATCTAATCTGTACTGAAATTAACAGAAATCCCACAAACCTTCCTCTGCATCTGGAGTGAGATAGACAACAGATTCCGGTGGAAACAGGTCCAGACAGCTTTCCTCTGTTATATCCATCTAAAAGAAACAAACACGATGAAAGAAAAGCTAATACAGGTTGCATTGGTGAAAGTTCAGACTATTTATGGTTCACATAAAGTATGTCTAAGCTTCTCCTTCATATATCTTTTTGTTTAATTTACTGTTTAATGTACCAAGCTCAACAAATTTGTTCTAAGGCCTTGTTGTTGGGTTCATACACTTTTGATAATTGGCTGCAGGTTAATTTAGACGTTTTTAAGGAGAGAAACAGGGATTTTCTGCTCTATTCTTTCTTTTAGAAGCTGTTACCAGTTAATTCAGAACATATAATAATCACCATGTAGTTGAGGAAGCCAGCATTCATTCGTATGCACTCCCTGTAGAGACGACTGTCCTCTCTCAGGTCAGTAAGAAACAGATGAAATGGTTGGGCTGCCTTCTTGTTCGACCCGTACAGCCGTCTTATTTGGCCGGCCAGTCTGCTTATTTCCTGAAGCAGAAAAAACACGCAAGGGTGAATTTAGGTGAGTAAATGCTTTATAAGCAGTTTTAACAAACGTTTCCCTTCTAACTGTGTCTTAAGGCTCGTTCATCTGCCTAATACCTTGTCAGACATGCAGTCCGTCATACTGAGGTCAACACACAGTTTGAGCCCTGTGGACTGAGCCTCAGCTAAACGCTCTTTGGTGATCGCCTTCATGACCCGTTTGGTGAACTGTGGTTGGTTGGTGCTAGACCCTGTATGAAAAAAAAAAAAAAAAAACACACCAAAAACAGATGATTGTAGAGGGACTTTCATATTCAGTCTTCTTAAAGCATCACTATTCTATTTATTCTCTTCTATTTATGTCTACCCGACTCCTGCTCACGATTGAGCTTCCTCCTCTGCTTCTCTTCTTTCCTCTTGCTCTTCTTTGCAGCCAGCTGCTTCTCCCAGTTTCGCTGCTTCCTCAGAACATTCTTCTGTTAATTAAACAGGAAAATCAACATTAACAATGCAGAAATCGTCACAAATCTGCAGATTTAGGACACAGTAGTAAACGACTGGGGTGCATTCAGACCAAAAATAGAGCAAAAATACTCAATGTTTACTGTGTTAATCAGAAATACTGTCTACATAAATGCACCTCAAAAGCTTCCTTGTGCAGTCATGCAACATTTGCTTTAAAGTAGTCCTTATTTAAAATGAGCACTGACTAAATAAGACTTACTGAACACAGTGCATCTTCTCTTCCAGATTTGTCGTCCACTACATCTGTCTCCACGTCAATGAGAAGCAGATCCATATGCTCTGAAACTCCATTCAGCGGCATGTCACATATTTCTGATTGAATATGAGCCATTTTCGTCTCTGCTCTACACCATCTGAAAAATACACACATCACTGCTTCATGTAAATGTCCAGACATTACTGTTGTTTTGCGGTAAACAGTACATTTGGCGTAGGGGTTGTTATCGTCCCAACCTAGAAAGCATTCTTGTGCGTGAGAGTTGAGGCATTTCAAAGCCAGAAGACATGTTGTTGTCTTAATATGTGTTATTTTATTACATACTATCCATGAAATCCAATCAATGACACATTAAAAGTAACATTTACATGCTTTAAATGCGTGGAAAAAGGACAAACACATGCCTGAGAAAAAAGAGCCGCTTCCAGGTTGCGAACACGTGAGTGGCGCATGTGAATGATGTCACTGTAAACAGAGTGGAGCCTGATGGGAAAACAGAGTAATTAACTTACATTCATCGCCCAACAGAGTTTCTAGCTCTACTTTAGGTGGGTGTAGGTTCAGCCATGTCCCAGGACTTTTCATCATTAATGTCATATTTTGAATATTCACAAAAAAATAATTTTAAACGAGATAGGCGCATTTCCTGTCCAACGCCACAAGAGGTCAGTGTTTCATGAAGGACACCACAAGGAATAGGCACAATCTTTGACACAATCCAACGGCGCTCACTTTAACTATATTAATAAGTGATGTCGTTCATGAAGGGTGAAAAGTGTACAGCAAAAAGGTAGATTCAATATAAATATCAACGTTAATATTAAAAATAGAGAATTTGATTAGTGTCAAACAATCAAAACTGTTAACTGTTAATAATAAAAATTTAAGCAGTAAATATAATAATTATGTATAGGCAAATACGTATGAGAAAAAAAGAAATAATTCAAATTAATGATGATGACTCAACAAGAAGTTGAATAAGTTGAAAAAGAAGTATACCTTTGTGAACTTAATTTTGTTGACGAAATACATGTATTACACGGTATGGGCATTGGTTTGGTTTGATTACATTTCTGGCAATGCAATCAGTACCGTTTCATTAACCGAAAGCAACGTGACTTCTTGATAAAACAAAGGATCCCTACAATTATTTTAGTACCAGAAAAGTACCAGAAAACAATGAATAACAAGCGCGAATAATTACGCATGCGCAATGGATACTTTTTATGAGGTAACTTTTGTGATCTTACAGGTGGTGAGTTTATGAATGCTTTTGTCGTTATTTGTGTTATATGTTTGTGTGCGAACAAAAACATGGGTAAAGTGTCAAGAGTGTGTACTATTTTAAGCCGAAGCGCCATTTAGTAAAGACAATAAAATCCTGTTTCAATTAACGTGTAGCTTTGCCCTGTTAGCATGGCTAGCTTAGAATTAGCCTGCTAATGTAGCCACTTAAGCTGTCACATCGAGACTATTCATTTTCAGACGTCTTCTGCGTAATAATTTAAAGCGTAGAAGACACAATTGTGATTTATTTCAGTCAGAATGGCCCCAAAAAATGTGTCAATGTGTGGACTTTAGCTAACATAGCGGTAGAAATGTTAATGTTAGCCACACTTAAAACTCAGGTTCAGCCATCATTATACCAGCAAAGGTCATTGTTGTTGCTCATCGTGTGTTGTTGGATAACTGTAGACAAAAAGACTCAACTTGAAAATAAATAAATAAATAAATAAATAAATGCTAGTAAATAATGCTAAATGCTCGTGTTGTTCTCACTGACAGAACGTGTGTCCCCGGCCAGTTGTCTTGATCTTACATTACTGAACATGTATTTAAATGACTTTATTCCTTACAAAAGACTAAACAGCTTCCTACTAGCTTATGACAGTGAGCCGTTGACTTCACAGTACATTACAGTTAAACTACTCGATCATGAAATCCCATTTGCTTTGGGGTGGTAAAGGTGATTGCCTTGATTTGTCAGTCTCCATTCTGTTGAAATCTGCAGCAACAACAATGTACTTATTTTGATAAATAAACCATGTGGTACTTTGCAAAATTCTACAAAACTTCATAAGGTAGATGACAGATGACAAGCAATGTTGATCCAGGGTCACACCTCCTGTCAGGGGCTCCTACTTTGAAAACTAACCTAATCTTCAGTGTGTGTTTGTTTCTTTATGTAAACGGCTGCATTAAAATTTCGTGTTGTGATTTTTCTATTATAATAGAAAAAACGAAATTGCCGTTAGGGTTAGGGTTTCGACCAAGGTACGTTTTAACCGTTTGATATTTTGGTATAAATAACACATTCAAAAACCAGAAACAGGTCGTTTTTTCGTTTTTCTAATTTTGGGCAAAAAACGGAAATCGACAATTCGGCTTGATTTTTCGTTTTTTTGTTTGTACTGACAAAACAAATTTACCACTCAATATTTCGTTTCCAGTGGTGGGTGGGCCTTCGGCACCCCATTGCCTCTGATTGGCTAGTGTGTTCCATCAATTATATTTGTGCTGTGCTCTTCAAAATAAAGGTCCTCGCGTACGTCTTGGTCTTTAGACAGTGAAATGTTAACACAAATATATTGCGACAGACAGACGAGACTACGTTATGATCACAGACCATACTTATACTGGCGGCTATGACGGCCTTTAGCTTCATTATGCTCTCACTCCAGCGTGTCGAATCAAGAGAAAAAGCTAGGCTAAATAAATAAAAACAATAAAGTAATGCAACAGCGTACTGTATTGACTGTTAATGTGCAGTTGATTGACTAAAACGCACCATGTCTTTTTTGAAAATGAAAGTACCATAGTATGTTTTCTGAGGATGTACTGTGAACAGTGATGTCTGCTCTCAGTAATTAGAAATATCACTGGCATAATTATGACATATGGCAAGGGGAAGCACGCCAAAGGTTAGTTGCAAAAAAATGACCAGCAGGTGTCGCACTATATGAACCTTTTCATCAATAGATTTGTTCTCTCAAAAAATATAAAGAGAAATATAGATATGTTGACAGCCACAACAAACAGAGACAGTGGGAATCATATGGAGCAACTGTTGTGCTGTAAAACTTTCCTTGACATCTCATCCAGATACTTTCAGTTAGAATCAAGCTCCCACTGGACTGTAGCCCCCACAGCTGTGATCACATGGACCCACTTGATAACAGGCAAAACACACTCACTGTAATTCTGCACACTGGTTAGAGATTCATCCTACCAGATATGGTCGAGTAAAAAGAACCTCCTAGTTTTCAGGTCTACTCAAGCAGGGTGACTATATATGTACTTAACCAAATCCCTGAGTAAGAAAAAAAAAAATGATTTTGCACAATTATGCCTGTAGCTGCTATCCATGATGCTACCTGAAGTGATTATGAAATTCAGAGAGGAAATAAAATTGGTATGTGTAATAGGTATGCGTATCAAATAAAATATTAAATCAAATTTATTTGAGTCCATCTGTATGTTTGCCCGAGTTAAAACATATTTAAATATACAGCCACTAACTTTGACTGCTGTAAAAATATATCAGATAAATATTTTTTTCAACTTTTTTTGCTCAGATCTGTTAATCAGCTTCAGCCCTGATCAAAACTACTAAATATTCAAAAATAAATCAAAATTTTAACCCTTTTAATGCCAATTTAGAAAATAAAGTCACTGATATGGGGAAAATTACACGCAAAATAGGAAACAGGAGATTTTTTACCTGTTATCACAGTCTTGGATATGTCAAAGATTAGTAACATCATTGACTTGGAAGCATATTTAGTTTTTGTGCAGCATCAGATTTTCATTAAAACTTCCTTTCATACTGTTTTTGCCCCATAGACTCCCATTATAACCACATTATTTGAATGCACAGAGATGACACTAAATAACAATGCATTTTACAATCTTGGTGATTCCCCCTGTTCAGAAGGACTCAAATTTAGCAATTTTACAGTTGACCACCAAATTGTGCCATTTACCCATTACATAGGCCTGTTGTACAAAAAGCTTAGTTTCTGTATTTGATATACGGAATTTATGAGAATATTAGTGTGTGTGTGGGTGTGTGGGCGTGTGGTGGTGGTGGGTGTGGGTGTGGGGGGTGTGTGTGGGTGGGTGTGTGTGGGGTTGTGTGTGTTCAGTCTTTAAAGCAAGACTTGCAGCATGTCATCCGGTGCACTTTGCATGTGTGTTCTCCACAACAAATGCAAGTGGCGACCGTTCTCCTTTTCAGTCCTTTGTACAACGTGCAGGTTCCCCTCTTCCCTCCTAAGCTACTGGTGGCTGCTGCTGGCTCTGGCTCTGACGGGGCAGTTGCAGCAACCCGCATCTCTCTCACCAGTGCCCCAATAACTGGTGCACACGGAAGGCACTCTCCTTAGAATTGCTGGAGACACCAAAGAATTTCCCAGCTCTTCCAAGGAAAGCCTCTTCCTGAAGTGCTTTCTCTGGTTCCAGTAGGGATCCACAGCAATGAAAATAACACAAGCATTATATGCTCAGACGTCCACCATGTTAAAAAATAACACCGGTGGCCACCGTCCTCCTTTTGATGTTATAGGTGCCGACAACCTTTAAAGAACAAGAAACCAATAAGTACTGATTTCATTAACGATAAGTATTTTTTTTGTTTTTCTAAAGCTGCACATAACAGTGAGAATAATCATGCAAACATTATCAACACACAAAATGCAAGCACAAGCACACAAATTCAGTAAAAATGTACAGGAATAGGACCCATGTGGTAAATATGTTCTGGCACATACCTTGTCCAGATTGTTGACACCATCTTTGCAGCGGTTGTAGGCGACGACGATGGCTTCTTCTTTGGGCCTTGTGTCACTGCTGGCTCCCGGTTCCTCGTGCTGAGCAGGATGACATTCCTGATGGATCCTGCAGCTCACTGGCATGGGGATTCAGTCTCCATAATAATTTTGAGAGCTTCTCTGATGCTGAAGTGCCTCTTTATGTTTCCTCTTGCTCTTCTCACGAGCGAATGACCACTGGGACCTTACATAGATTTACTTTGTGTTTACTCTACGTAGACTCTCTGTATTTCTGAATGCCAGGGCTACTCTTCTCAAGATCAAAAGGCCAGCAGGCCAGCAGGTGCGTAAAAACACTTGCACTCTGTTTTTGTTGACTTGTGTAGTTCTGAGAGCTGTTTTGCTTATATCAGTGTCAGTGCACAAAGGTCACACACATAATTTGAACTCACGCTCCTGAGGACAGCCCTACAGTCACTACTTTAACCCTTTCATTTCCACCCCCCACACCCACACCCACCACCACCACACGCCCACACACCCACACACACACTAATATTCTCATAAATTCCGTATATCAAATACAGAAACTAAGCTTTTTGTACAACAGGCCTATGTAATGGGTAAATGGCACAATTTGGTGGTCAACTGTAAAATTGCTAAATTTGAGTCCTTCTGAACAGGGGGAATCACCAAGATTGTAAAATGCATTGTTATTTAGTGTCATCTCTGTGCATTCAAATAATGTGGTTATAATGGGAGTCTATGGGGCAAAAACAGTATGAAAGGAAGTTTTAATGAAAATCTGATGCTGCACAAAAACTAAATATGCTTCCAAGTCAATGATGTTACTAATCTTTGACATATCCAAGACTGTGATAACAGGTAAAAAATCTCCTGTTTCCGATCATTTTTTATGTTGAAAGTAGGTCATTTTGCGTGTAATTTTCCCCATATCAGTGACTTTATTTTCTAAATTGGCATTAAAAGGGTTAAAATTTTGATTTATTTTTGAATATTTAGTAGTTTTGATCAGGGCTGAAGCTGATTAACAGATCTGAGCAAAAAAAGTTGAAAAAAATATTTATCTGATATATTTTTACAGCAGTCAAAGTTAGTGGCTGTATATTTAAATATGTTTTAACTCGGGCAAACATACAGATGGACTCAAATAAATTTGATTTAATATTTTATTTGATACACATACCTATTACACATACCAATTTTATTTCCTCTCTGAATTTCATAATCACTTCAGGTAGCATCATGGATAGCAGCTACAGGCATAATTGTGCAAAATCTTTTTTTTTTTTTTCTTACTCAGGGATTTGGTTAAGTACATATATAGTCACCCTGCTTGAGTAGACCTGAAAACTAGGAGGTTCTTTTTACTCGACCATATCTGGTAGGATGAATCTCTAACCAGTGTGCAGAATTACAGTGAGTGTGTTTTGCCTGTTATCAAGTGGGTCCATGTGATCACAGCTGTGGGGGCTACAGTCCAGTGGGAGCTTGATTCTAACTGAAAGTATCTGGATGAGATGTCAAGGAAAGTTTTACAGCACAACAGTTGCTCCATATGATTCCCACTGTCTCTGTTTGTTGTGGCTGTCAACATATCTATATTTCTCTTTATATTTTTTGAGAGAACAAATCTATTGATGAAAAGGTTCATATAGTGCGACACCTGCTGGTCATTTTTTTGCAACTAACCTTTGGCGTGCTTCCCCTTGCCATATGTCATAATTATGCCAGTGATATTTCTAATTATTGAGAGCAGACATCACTGTTCACAGTACATCCTCAGAAAACATACTATGGTACTTTCATTTTCAAAAAAGACATGGTGCGTTTTAGTCAATCAACTGCACATTAACAGTCAATACAATACGCTGTTGCATTACTTTATTGTTTTTATTTATTTAGCCTAGCTTTTTCTCTTGATTCGACACGCTGGAGTGAGAGCATAATGAAGCTAAAGGCCGTCATAGCCGCCAGTATAAGTATGGTCTGTGATCATAACGTAGTCTCGTCTGTCTGTCGCAATATATTTGTGTTAACATTTCACTGTCTAAAGACCAAGACGTACGCGAGGACCTTTATTTTGAAGAGCACAGCACAAATATAATTGATGGAACACACTAGCCAATCAGAGGCAATGGGGTGCCGAAGGCCCACCCACCAATGGAAACGAAATATTGAGTGGTAAATTTGTTTTGTCAGTACAAACAAAAAAACGACAAATCAAGCCGAATTGTCGATTTCCGTTTTTTGCCCAAAATTAGAAAAACGAAAAAACGACCTGTTTCTGGTTTTTGAATGTGTTATTTATACCAAAATATCAAACGGTTAAAACGTACCTTGGTCGGGGTTTCAACGGCATTGAAACTGTTTCCAGAAGTCATTAGCTCCTTACTGTATGCGGTATAATTAATTAATTAATATATTTGACAGCTTTCAATATTGTGCTGTAGTGGCATCGAGTTGTGGAGAAATCGTATGCAATTTTCTTAACATATAACACTTAGAAACCACGGCTGTTTAAAAATACTTCTCATTATCGTGTTGTCCGGGGTAGGAACCATCGTAGAATACAATTTGGATTCGGGACCTAAATATAGACGCACAGACAAGCTCGTACTAGCAACGTTAAATTCCTATTTTCTCTCTTTATACACCGTGACATTATTTCGGCATCAAATCATTTTATAATACGTGACACTAGTATTCAACCGAAGCCAATGTCATGGTGATTTTTTTAAACCTCGGCTTTAATTGTGCGGGTTATCCCTCTGTTGTTGTTAGCATCCGAGGCTAACACGTTGCCACGCGGCTTTACATCAACCAATGAGAGACGCAGAGGAGCGAAAAGCATTGTGGGTGTTTCAAATAAATCGTTTTTATATGTTATTTTATAGCTAAAACAGCAGTTTGTTCTGAAATTAACCGTCATATATTGCTTGTGTTTTGTATTTTTAGCATAACAGCGTGTAAATAAATATCCGGAAGCAGAAATGGTTATTGTTATTTATTTATAATATCTTTATATCCCACTAACAAACACCCATAATTATATATGTTACGCGTTTCGTGATATGTTGATTATTGGAAGGTTTATTCAGATTTATCTGTGTATATTTCCTCAATAAAAACATTCTGTGCGCTACGTGTTGTCCACACCATGACTGTGATGTTCGGGGCTGACATACTAGTAGTCTGGCTGGAGGAAGTGTTGGTTAAGACTATACTTTCAGGGATCATTTCTATAGTTTCTGACTTGAGAAATGTGCTTCTAAAGTGTATGGTCTCGCTAACCACGATGATGAGTTGGTGATACTTCTTCCTGAGCGCGAAGCGGGTAGAGAGACTTGATTCATTTCATATGTTCTCTACTTTTGATGACCGTTCATTGTCTCTTCGGGGACATTGAGGGAAGAAGTATGATCAGAGTGGTAGTGCAACGTTGTTTAATGCAAATATCAAACTTGAAATACTGGAGAAAGTATTGATGGCGTTTTTAATAGCGTGTAGGTTACATGTAAGATAAATTGTATTTAACACATGTACAGTGAAATGTAGTATTCTATATTAAGAGAGTACTACTTTATTATTATTATTCATTACACTATATGTCTGTACATTTTTCTTAGACCACTGCTAGGTGCAAAATTACTAATAATTTTAAGTCACTATTTAATATTCAAGGCGTTTCCTGGTGGTTTTATGTACAAAAACCCTTGTAGTTATATATATATCGAAGCATATAAAACGTTACAATGAAATCTAACGACCCAGTTACAGCGGCAATATAAAAAAAAGTATTGGTTTATTTCTACTACTGAAGTAAATTACATTTTCCCATCACTTGCAACAGCATTGTGTGGTTTTCTGCTTGGATTATTGCCAGCCATACTGGCGGTAGAGCTTGAATGAGCTTGAATGTTAAACTGTTTTTATGTGAAATGTGGGCTTTTTTTTTTTTTTTTTTTTTGGTCGTTTAGTAGGCGTTTTTTGGCTCCACCTGCCAAGAAGACAGCCGGGACAAATTCCTCCGTGCTGGTCTGTTGAAACACTCAAAACCTAAAAGGGAAAAAAAAAAAAAAAAAAGAGGCACCGAGGGCTTTCTGATCCCTTTGAATAGTGTTGCGCCGTTCACGACTCCGTGTTTCTGATTGACGTGAGAAAAACTGGGGGGAGAGATCCGTCCTGGTCCTGGAGACTCAGCCTGCATGCATGGCGGTGTTGATGCAGAGACTTCATACGCACAGGACAGACAGGAGGGATACATTTTGAACGATGGCTATGGATTAAGATTTTATTTTTATTTTTTTAAATAAGATTTAGCTTCCTGATTCATTTATTTATTTATTTATTTGAAGCTAAAAGGCAGCATTACCGGCGACGCTCAGCCAAAAACATGAGACACAAATGATGTTTAACATTTCTATAGATGGAGGTTCATTCTCGAAGAACTTGGAGGACTTCGACTCTATTCGCAGTGTTCTCCTTTACAGGTCAGTCAACGCTTATAAACTAATCATGCACACATCCATACGATTCTGTTATGTTTTTAAATCCCCGAAGTTGTGTGCATGAAGACACATTGTTGAGCTTTCCTAAATGCCGGAGGGGATTTAAAAACCTCGTGCAAGTCTGCAGGGAGGTGGTGGAGGTACACATACAAGTGTGAGTTTAAGATGAAGCAGGCGATTGATAATTCCTCATAAACTGCAGCATTGCTCTGTGAATCAGCCTGGTTCTTGTAATTATAGCCCTATAATGTCTATAATGACTCATTGACGGGGTTTCATATATTTATTGCATGCAAAGTTAGTTAATTTTAATTATTTCCAATGTGAGTACGATATGAGCAGAGTTGTGGTGTTGTCTGCGTGCTTTCTGCATTATTTAACGGGATGAGAGCTGCATGCTGCCAACTAAACTGGCACGTAGTGGCGGATACCTGGATCACCCCGGTGTTGTGTTCCTAAGCAGGAATCAAACATCACCTTTAACACCAGCTAGTCGTCTTCTGAGGTGCTTAGTTTTACCAAAAGCTGTTACAACTTCAACCACGTTGAAAGGTTTAGATGTAAAGTAACGTAAAGTAGATGTAAAGTAACTCGAGATAACTATTCGAACGGGGACAAACTTCGAGAAAAGACATGTTAGCCAGCTATGATGCTAGCTAAGCTTCTGCGTTGTCAGGGGCAACCGCGCCGTCCGCCAATCAAATTGCGCGTTTGTGCGTCACGTGACGCCACCAGAGCCCCCGTCAGCGCTTCCAACATGGCGAGCGGCAACCGCTGCTCATCCTTTTAGCTGAAGTTCAGCTTTTTTATGTCGTATTTTTTGATTGCTCGGGAAATAAATGCGTACCTGTGCAAATGGCCTTCGCGAATGTTCGCCATTGTACCGAAAAAACCCTTTCCAGCGGCCAGAGGGACGGAGATGGTGCCGGGAATGAAGACGGTAGTGACAGTGAATCCACATCATCGAGTTTCGGCAGCTCCGACTACTCTGAGTAAGAATATAATCTATGCAGCGGAGTGTTTCTATATATTTAATGTAAGGAAAGATATTTATTAGTAAATGCCAGCCATTTTTGTCAAAGAGGGAGTGATACTTGATCCATACAGTTCTCCTCCTCCTTGTGCTTTTCATAGCTTTGGGCAGTGTTTTCAACTTGGGAGGTAAAGCTTCATAAATAATTGTATGGTGTGTCGGTATATTTATGGGCGTCGTGTCTGCCACATGTTCTTTAATCCAGATTTAAAAGGATTCAAGCCAAAAGAAAATAAAAAAATAAAAATAGCTCCCACCCTTTCAGTCAAGCGAGGTTTTTTTTTAGTGGGCCTTAGTAGGGTGTTGTTTTGTTGTTTGTTTTGTTTGTATAGTTCAGTGCACATAAGGGAGGCACTAAAGTAGCCTAAAATGTACTTTAATAAAACTAAAAACATATTTTCATGGACATTTTCCAAAATACTGGAGTCATGTGGTACATTTTAATCATTTTAGGACAGAAATAACAGATTATATGGCTATGATGTGAGGTGTTTATTGTGTAACTAACCAACAAACCGTGTAAAATGATATAATTACACAGTAAAACTTGGCTTTAGCCAGCTTTTAAGATGAGGAAAGACAACACTTGGGCTCTTATAATCCATCGATTGCCATCAGTACATTGCTCATCTATCATTTTGCCTTTACTACCTTCCTCTACTCTGTTTCAGTGACTTGGAGCCAGAATGGCTGGACGATATTCAGAAGAACGGAGAGCTTTTCTACCTGGAGCTAAGTGAGGGGGAAGAGGAGGCTGCTTTGGCCCAGGCCGCCGCCAACCAAGTCGTATCCACTAACCATGTTCGCTTTAGCGAAAAGGAGGCAGAGATCATCACGGAGCAAAATAAGAAGCAGCGATGCGGATCACGGGCCAAAGGTGAGCCCACGCTTAAGAGGCTTGCCAGGATCCTGAGGAGGAAACGGCGGCCTTCTCTGCGCAGAGGAGGCAAGGATGGGGGCAAAGACAGCTCGGCTTCATCGCCACCAGCGTCCATCTTGAAGAACCAGCCAGGCCAGAGGCAGGGTGTGACTGTTCAGCAGCAGCAGCTGAAGGAAGTGTGCGTCTACCTCAACCCTAAACGTTTAGGAGGTTCCTCAAGCCCCCTGTGTGACAGCGTAGGCCTGCTGGAAGCTCTGCTGGGAGTGGTGCATCGTCCTGCCTGGAGCAGAGGTCAGGGGGAGCCTGAAGACATCAGACAGGAGGAAAGACTGACTGTTCATGGATTAATACCGAACAGTCCAGCCATCAAATGTGGCCAAATCCTAATTGGTAAGATCAGCTGTCAACTATTTTATAAAGCTACAAAATGTTATCATATCTTTTTGTGTCATTAGTCACCTTACATACCACTATAGTATTTTCTTTCTTGTTTCAAAAGATATCCAAACATAACCCACCATAAAAAAATACAGAGTTACTGGCTGGTAAGTAGCCTTCTATTGGATCTTTTCCTCTCTGGAGAGGGTTGAAAGCTATTCTCACCAGTTAGAAAGTTCCTGATTCCTGGCAGTGACATGCACACATATCCCAGAACACCAGGGATGCTGTTTCCTCTCATAAGCTTGAGCTTTTATTCAGATGAAAATAAACTACTTTTATTTAATGACCTTTTGCTGAGGCAACTTTCTCCATCCTCAGAAGGAACCCATTCCCATCACAGCAGGGGAACGGCAGCTATTGTGATTTCAGTAACAGTCATCTGTGGACTAGTACTGACTCATTCATTCCCGCACCACAAAAATGACTCACCAAAGCTAGGGCAGCAGTTATTACGAAAGATTACTACAAACTACAAAGAGCCCATGGCCTAAATAATAAAACATACAATGAAATCAAGAGCCACAGAAATGTTATTAACGTAGATGAAACATGATTTACATATTACATGTGCTTATTATGGGGCGGCACAGTGGTGTTGTGGTTAGCCCTGATGCCTCACAGCAAGAAGGTTCTGGGTTCAAATCCAGGCTGACTGGGGCCTTTCTGTGTGGAGTTTGCATGTCCTCCCTGTGTCTGCGTGGGTTCTCTCCGGGTACTCCGGGTTCTAAATTGGCCGTAGTTGTACCCCGCCTGATGACAGCTGGGATAGGCTCCAGCCCCCCTGCAACCCCCTCACAGGACAAGCGGTTACAGAAGATGAATGAGCATGTTTACTATTGTTATGATGGAATATACTAGAGCATTGTTATTCTGCGACAAAGGCAAACCACTGCAGAAACATTTCTGTTAAAACCAGTGTTCCAGTTGTTTATCCCAGAGATTTGCCGCCTCTGATCCGAGAAGCACCCGGTCCGTCTGCGTTCTGCTGAAAGATGTGCAAAGAACACCATAACAAGGATCTTTTTCATAGATTAAGCGCTGCAGATTGTGCAGTACCCCGGGTCCTGTATCAAACAGCGGCCTGTTTGAAAGCTAGGCATCTCTAAGGAGATTTTCTTCTTTCTTTTTGGGCTAATCACTGGGCAGTTTCTGCTCGCAAACACAGGAATGCCAATTGTGCTTTTACCACAAACGACTGCCTGCATCAGTTACTGTTTAGAGAGGCTTTTATGTAGTGCAGCTCCATGCTTAAACAATTAGGGCAGTTAAATACCTGAAATAGCTGTGTTGCTGAAACATTGCTGTGCCTCCCTGCTCACGAGCAGGTGAAGCTCTTTACTGGGTCTATGCAGCCAAAATACAAAGGTCAAGATAACGGATAATATATATAACTCTGAGGTAACTAAATATATAATAATATTCCTTTTCTAGCCTACTTATATATCTCTTCTGTGGGGATATAAGGTGATAAACAAACACTAGCTGTTGTATTTATTAATACTACCTATTTTAATTAATATTAATAAGTCCTATTTGACCCAAATTTGTTTGATAAATGTCTAATATCCTCATTCTCCACTCAGGTGATGTCCTCGTAGCGGTGGACGATGTCGATGTGACGTCGGAGAACATTGAGCGGGTTTTGTCCTGCATCCCAGGACCAACACAGGTTAGTGTGTGCGTGCAGATATCAAAATAAGGTTTTCTCTAGTCCCCAGCAACAGCAGTGAGGAACCCCCCCCCCCCCCCCCTTTTGTATTTCGTGGCCACATCGCGAGTGTGTTGCGTTTTAGCTCTCTGAATTTGTAGAGTAGTATTTATGCCTTCAGGATCCTGGCTTGTCACGAACAGCAGCCATGGACAGTAAATATAGATATTAAATTACTTTAAAATACATCTGTTCATTTAAGCTGCTAAAATCTGTGTAGGAAGCAGAAGCCAGTGCTGTTTAACATTAGAAAACCCTCAATTACTCAGAAGTGATCCTTTGATGGATAGCAAAAAGAAAAAAAATCCATAGTCTGCGCCTCAGTCCTGTGTATTCACCCAAAAACAGACCATCAAAAAGTAGGAATTTGCAAATGACAGAGTGCGTACAGGGCTGATGGCGAGCTCGGCGGATAAACAGGACGGCGGCATGACTCTTTTTTCGGTGCCACAGGAAGCTGTTGTGGGATCGAAAGCTCAGCTGATTAGAAGTCGGAGTCGGAAACTAAATTACATTGCAGGAAAACGGATTCTTTGGAAAAATACAAGGTTTTGCAGGCACCACGATGACTCTCAGGAACTGGAAATAGAGCTGTGTTGCTGACAGAGTGATTGTTTTGTGTGTGTGCTTACTGTACATGTGTTTTTTTTCTTTCCCCCCGTTTGCCAGCCTTCCCTCATGGAACGTAGACAGTACTTATTACTTCTGGAGAGACAACTATTAGTAATAAAATCAATCCACCGTGACCTTTTCCAACCCTAGACGAGCTACAGTCTACTCGTCCATGAACGAGTGGTTAATGACTGACATCAACAGACTGGAATTCTAGTGAGAGCACAATCCGGCCCAACCACATCCTTATTATTTATGATGAGAGAAAGTGCTGCAGTTAGTCCACTCTGTCCCTTTACCCAACGATTTGCCCAGTTTCAGGTCTGCCTATTTGGAGGTTTTCTACACATGTTTGAATTTAATCAACTCTGAATCATTCAGGGATATTATATCCATTGTATAGTTTGTAACACCCACTGCCAGGACTCGTTCATTCAGTCAGCATTACCAGTTAAATAGTACATCACACGGTGTTTTGGTTTTTCTTTAATAATACTCTGAGATTAGGATGAAATGGCTGCGAGCCCAGATGTAGACGCCTGCTGGAGAGGCGGGTGGCCTGTGGTTAGCGCTGACAGGCCTTGGAGAGTTCTGGGAGTGATCGTTGGATTAGAAAAATACAGTTTCGACATTTTTTCTTTTTACTGAAAAGGTAACACGATCTTTTCCCTAAAACATATTTGGTAGGCTCCATACGGTCTAGCATTGAGAAAATACAGACCTTACCTCATTTACTTCACTGAGCAGTCAACAGGCCCAGTTTGACAGCCTCCACTCCAGTTCCTGCCGTCTGTTCTGAAACCTGTTTAGCAAAACAATGTGAGCAGTTATGCATTGCTCAATAAGTCGCATATTTTGCAGCGTCCTGAGTCGAACACCAAATTATAGCTGATGTGAAGATGGAGTGGTTAAAACGTCTCCAAGGCTTCTGGTGGTTTGAGGTTAGATCTTTCAGAGCCTTCATGCCTTCATGCCTTTCTGCCTTTTAACCAAACGTCTCAATAAGATAGAAACTATTTAGAGCTGCAGTGTTCACAGTGTAGGACACCCACCTTGTTTTAGCACCTGTAGGCAACTTTTGATCAGAGAAGACTCTTAAAACTGTCCTGGACACCAAGTATACCTTGTCATATATTTTGCACCATTAGTTAGAGCAATGCCAGGTAAGGTTAATGTTTTGGATTTTCCTGAATTCTTTAAAGAAAATAGGGATTGGGATCTCCAATGGAAATAGTTGGATTCAAGGAGCATTTATCCAAAGACAAAGCTAAAACTAAGGTATGTGGACTCGTTGGGTTTTCTTGAAGACGCTTTATCCAAGTAGGTTCTTCCGTCCTAAATGACAGGTGAGAGGTTTAGTTTTTTTATTAGGAACATCTTTATGTGGTGAACACCTGAAACCCACATGGCTTATTACTCCTTCTAACCATTTTGCTTAACTGTCCACCAGTCTTTGGCATGGGATTGCTGAACTTTTTGACCACTCTTGAATAAAAGAGTTACATTTCGAGATTGAACCAGATCCTTACAAAACCCTCCATTTCTCCTTTTTTGAGGAGTGTTTCCGATAATCATCCCGTTGAAAAGCCCACTTCTGGTTCAGCTTTTGGACAGATGGCCTCACATTATCCTCAAGCATCTTTGATATGACGCATAGTCCACAGCTGAGTCAGTGAGCTGCCCCGTTCAACCCCCAAACCAGAACATTTCCATGCTTCACAGTTAATAGGAGGTTCTTCCCCTGGAAAGCCGTCTTTGGTCTGCATCAAACATGTCTGCTGCACTGTGATCAAACAACTCCTATTATTTCAAACAGCCTGGTCTTTGCCTATATGATGCAAACTGTAGTTTTGCTCTAATGTTCAAAGGATTTTTCCTGGCACGCTTCCCGTGCACTTCAAATATGCGCAGTCTTTTTCTGATCGTAGACGCACGTTGTTTGACATCAGCAGTTGCAGATTTACCTGCAGATCTGTGATATGGCTTTATGGTTCTTGGAGACTACTTTCTGCATCAAACAGTCTGCTCTTGGGTGGAATTTACCGGGAAGGCCAGCCCTAAACAAAGTGACAGTCGTTTGTAGATGATGTTTCTGGGATTAAATTGAGTTCTGACAAGTCGTTTTAACAGAGGCGCCACAGAGTTGTAGTTTCCCATCCCTGCTTGCATCTTGAACTCATATGTTTTAGTGTGCATGATGGTTGGATTTCCATGCAGCTCGGTGTCTGTTTCCATCGTGACTTTCTATGAATGACAGTGAAAAACGGAACAACACTGCGGATGGAAAGTTAAACTGCTGCATGAATGAGAGAAGATAGGCCGTCGGTTGTCTCGACGCTGCTCCGTGGGCTGGCTGGCGGTCTGGTTTTAATTTAGTCAGACACACTCATAAAGACACACACGCAGATCCCTGCTGTTTGTTATGCTGCGGTTAGGTCTAGATGTCCGCGTCACTTTCTCTCCCACAGTCCTGCTTTTCGCTTTTCTCCTCGGTGAGCGTGTAATGATTGAAGTTTTTGTACCCATTTTGGAAACACGGCATTCATGCGCACGTCTTATTTTCCTAAAACAGATCTGTGAGCGCCGTTAAAATCCCTTGCCAAGCATAATCATGTGGAGCCACAGAACTTTTTAGAAATGAATGAAATCTCTGGGTGGGACTGGTAGACTGGATTTTTTTCCCCCCCAATTCTCCTCTTTTGTCACTGTTTTCTGTTTTCCTTTACATTTTTGCCTTATTTCTTTTTTTTTTTTTTACCTCCACCAGGTGAGGCTTACCTTGGAGACGGTGGCCCCGGTGGACAGGGGAAGCGCTGGTGACACGTCTTCGCTCCACAAGACAAAGGCTTCTCCGCCAGTCAGCCAGCTGGTGCGTCTGCTGTGGGGGGAGGACACAGCCGAACTCCAGATGTCCATCAGTCACATACCACATGTTGTCATGTACTTGTCATTGAAACTGGACTCCGCATCGCCACAGGACGAGGTCAGTGTGTAAAGTCTACGGAAAAATAAAGGCCTACGTTTAACCTGTAGACTTCCTTTTCATCCAGGAAGTATCACGTGATCTAAAATGCTCCCAGAAAGGGACAAAATCTTATCTGCAACAATACAGTTAAACCACAATTTATACAAATATACAGATACACAATGCACAGAAGCTTAAATGTACTGTTTTAAATTATGATTGAGTCACTGGTGGGAAACAGATTTGCTGCTCTAGAACAAGAGATGCGAAACAATAAAATGTATTTCTATATCTGAAGATCTGAATCATGCGCAACCTTTCATTTCACATTCATCCGCCACAAAAATGCTTAACGACGCCTAAACCCCAGTCCAGAGATCGTAAAACCTACGACTTGGCTCCTTTGTGGCTAATTTTGACCAAAGAGCTGTGAAGGAAAGAAAACACCATGTTTTCTGTGAAATACGAGTAGAGCACTTGACCAATTGGTGACATTAAGCAGGGCAAACTCCACCATAATTGTTCCACGGCCATGGAAAAGTACTGTCACTAAGGCAGGGATATTTTATATGGTTACTCTTATACTAGAGCCTCCAGCTGAAATGAAAGTAAAGTATCCAAATCTCTAAAAAGGTTTCTGGAGGTTTTCCTCCAGTGGAAAGAGACTGTTATTAAAGAGCAATACACATGTATAAGGAGCCCTGAAAAGAGACAGCCATCTTCTGTGGCATTCAGATGTGGGTGGGTGCTGAGATCGGGCAAACAAAACTTCTATAATGCCAGTAAATTTAACTTAAATGAAAATAAAAAGAACACGGAGGCTGGATGAGCACATATTTTTCCATCCCTCCGCAAAGTTAATGGGTCTCAGGGAAGCCTGATCAGGACTTTGTGGTCAAAGGGACCCTCGACGGTAATCAACCCTTATAAAACTCAATTTAAAACATTTGAAAAGCAGACTGATTTAATGATCTTCTATCACGATGACAGAGTGCTAAGAATGACCTTAGCTGTGGAGGAAATCCCAAGTGTTGGAGTGGAAAGCTTTTTCTGAGTATCTCTGATGTGAGTCAGACTCTTCAGAGGGCTACTGCTCTGGACGGCTTCCAGCGACTGTGGGTGATACTAACCGAAACCAGAACGACGAGGGCGGGGGGAGACGTTAAGGTGCTCTGTAAATTATTTTAATGGCGTGAACTTTATTCTGTCTAGAGTGAATCCAGACATCATTTTGACTGAAGGTTTAGCGGCGGTAGTTTTTTTTTAATTAGACCCGTGTTCTGGACACCGCTTTACATCCTATAAGGTGGGACGCAAACGTTGGAATCCCAAAGTCTGTCCTTGCTATGAAAAGAAAATTGCGCTCATTTGCTGACCGACACCTCCAACACTGTAATCACGTCTTCCCTGTGGACGGCTCTTGGCAGCTCGGTGTTTTCTTTATGGTTGTGCGTCCCTGTTCTGCAGTTCCTTTTTCTGTATCTGGAAGCCAGATTTCTTATTTATTTTTTTTTAATCTTGACCTAAGCAGCGCTGGAGATAGAGAGTACTGGTTTGTCTGGAGCCACATCAGCCGGCGGTTGATTTTCTAAATGACAGTGCTGAGCAAGAACCCGCTAAACTCTGACTTTGATTTTTTAGTCCTTTGATTGCAGGGTAGCAGAAACAGGGAAGGATCGGCGGTGGTATTTTTGAGTTTTAGCAGTGATGATTATTTTCTTCTGCGTGCATGTGCGGAGAAAACTTAGCTGAAGGTTGTTCTTGAGCAGCGCTCGCACACTTTAGCCGACTCCCTGTTCATGCCTTTGGCCCCAGAAGGTGAATATCTTCCATTGGCAGTTGTTTGGGCCTTTGTTCTGGTTGCCAAGGCTATATGAGGCCCTTCATTCAAGGGTTTTTATCCCCTCACCCACCGCTCTGCCCTCTGATCCCCTCTGTTGCATGGCTCTTATCCTTCAAAGTTAACAGCATGCTGCGAGGAATACTGAAATCACAAACAATACACTGGATCTAGACGGGGTGGTTTTTCCTGCACATTTGGCTCTGTGAACTTCAGAAACAAGATCTGCACAACATCAAATTAAATTAAGTAAAAAATTACATGTGCACAGATGAGTTTAGTTGAATTCCACAGTGAAGGATCAGTTAGACAGTTGGCAGAATAAACATCCAGTGGTGCGTCCTTTCACTCTTCTTTTATGTCCGTAATTTAGAGGAGACATAAACTTTGGTTAACCGTAGCATCCAAGAGCAGATATTTCACATTTTTATGAAACGTTTTTTTCTGTCAATCGGCTAACCAGAGTTTTTTTTCTCTTGGCTGCGTGTGTAATTTTGATGTCGCAGTGCAACACTTAAACCAGACACTCTCAACTATGCTGCGTATGTGTGTCTGCAGGAGGAAATCTTGTACCAGTACCCGGTATCTGAAGCATCCAGCCAGCTGAAAGGAGTGAGGGGGATCTTCCTCACTCTGTGTGACATGCTGGAGAACGTCACAGGAGGCCAGATCATCAGGTTGGGAAAAGAAGATCATAAAATAGCATTTTCAATCATTACTGAGTCGCTATAAAACTTCAACATATACCGATCAGCCACAACATTATGACTACTGACAGGAGACCATCTTGAGACAATCCAATGTTCTGTGGGAAACTTTTGTACCTGGTATTCATGTGGATGTTACTTAGACATGTAGCACCCACCTAGACCAGACCAGGCACCCCCACCCCATAGCAATGACACTCCTTGATGGCAGCAGCCATCCCCAGCAGGATGCAGCCTGACACAGGCACACACACAAAAATGGTTTAGGAACAACTAAAAAAAACACGAAGAACAGAAGAAGGTGTTGACCTGGCCTCCAAATTCACTAGATCCCAAACTGATCAAGTGTCTGTGGGATGATCCACAGAGGCCCCTCCCCTCAACCCATAGGACCCAAAGGCCCCCCACTAACAACATCTTGTTTCCAGACACCACAGGACACCCTCAGAAGGACCATGTCCATTCTCTGATGAGTCACAACTGTTTTGGAGGCACAAGGGAGACCTACACAATATTAGGATGGTGGTCATAATGTTATGCCTGATTGGTGTACCATTTTACCAATCTAACAAGTACTCCTAAATATTTTTAAAAGCAGTGTTGTTGGTCTGGATTTGCAGAAGTTTCGAAGACCACAGTATGACAAAAAAAATCTAAAAGAAAACGTGGAAATCTATGCATATGAAAATTTTCTGAACAAACAAAGTATTTTTGAAGAAGACTAAAGATTTAAGTGCGCAAGCTGTAAAAACAATCAGACACTTTGACATATGCTTCTCTTTGCTTAAGGACCACATTTCATTTTTAATAGAACAGCACTGACGATGACAAACTGTGTACGATTTGGCAGTAGCTAAGGATCAAGGCACATTTGGATCCTAGTGCAAATCTAATCGAATTTAAATGATGCAATTTGTCTTGTTTAGACTAACAAACAGTCCAAAACGAATGGATGTAATTAAATTTAGAAATTTACTGGAGCTTTGCTTGAAAAGAGATTATCAAAAGGTTTTATAATCAGTTGTTTCAGTGTGTTTCAGTGGGTGTGGTAATCTTTCATTCATGAACATTTTTTATAGCAGACCACACTGGCGGTATACCGGACCAAAGATACACAAAGAAGAGTTGTGTGTATTCCGAGGCAGCTTTCTCTTTTCTTGTCATGAGCAATTTTTTTCAATTAGTTTTATCTTCTTCCTGCATCTGCCTATGAAAATAACAACATCCAGACTGCACCAAATGGTCTCTAATCAAACCTCAAAGAAAGATGTAGTGTCAAAGTAACAATTTTTTGTCGTAGCTCTTCAAATAGCTGTCTGTCATACGAGCTAAACTGTTGAAAGTTTTGAATATCAGCACAATTCATGATTGAGTTTAAAACAACGGAGACATTTCTGCTGTTTTAGTGTTGCGTAACGGCTAACACTGTATTCATGTTAACCCCACCGGCAACTGTTTCTGTGCAGTTTCTCCTTCTCAAACTCCCATATTTATCCCATTCTCTCGTCCCCTTTCAGTTCGTCTCTCCTGCTCGGGAAACATCTGGTACATGTTGGCTACTGGAAGGAAAGCAACAACCTGCTGGTCATTGGTCTTCCTGCTGAGAGGTAGCCGGAGGCACCATCAATCACACACGCTGCACACAGATTATTCGACTGCGAGATGGTTTCAGAGATCAGGAGATGAAATGCAGACACACATCCAGAACTCTGAGTAGACGTTACGATGAAAAGAAGTTGATTCCACATGGCAGATGTAAAAATTTGACTGCGAGTATTCATATTTAACATTCAAGGCACTGACAGCGCCGTGGTAATAAACTCCCAGAGCCTGCACTCTGGAGATGAAGTGTTTTTGGAGAAGGCGAAAGATTAAGGAGCACGAGCTGTAAAAACAATCGGAAAGAGCATCGGTTTTCCTCAATTTTAACTTGAACATGTGCTCTCTGTCTGTTTTTGGCGAGATAATGCCTCCTTAAGAAACATGTGGTTCCTGAGATGAATCATATTAGCCATCTTTTCATTTTTATCAGCCAGATCAGCCCAATCAAATCATCATCATTCATGGTTTGAGGAACTCCCTCAAGTAGTAAAATGTATTACAGGTTTTTTCTTTGTTGTTCCTGGCTGTTAGTCCAAATATTTGATAAGCAGTAGATTTGCTGCAGCTGAAGTTTTTCCAAGTCTGTATTTTTTCTTTCCATTTCCCTCCAGGGTCCCTCTGCTGTATCTGCAGACGGTGGTGGGAGACGTAGTCCGGACATTAAAAGTGATGTACGGCTCGTTAGACAGGTAGGTCAGCCTTTGCTTTGATCCCGCTGACAGACTTCATTTGTCTTTTATGCTTAACGCAAAGTACGCTAAAGCAAAAGTGTCCTCATAGTCTCACTTTAAATGTGACTAGCTGTCAAAGTTAACTCTTCACCGTGTCCCTCGCAGGGCGTTCTGTAAGGGGGACCACGCTCCCAGGTTGGACCACTTCTTCTGCCTGTTCTTCCAGCAGCTCATCCAGCCGTCACGTTTGAGGGAAGGCGCCTCGGCGCCGCCACTACCCGACGTTTCAGGGACTCTTTTCCTCGACGGACTGCCGGCGGTCCGATGGCTCACGCTGCCTCCAGAAATCAAGGTGTGTTTCTGTGTTTGTACAGATGAAAGTACAGTTGTTTGGCTCAAGTTGTTTTGCCAGAGTCCAGCTCTGGCGCCCTCTTGTGTTCATTTAGTCAGACACGTGCTGGATTTACACTTGCCAGTTCATTAGGTACACTAGTGAAAGAAATACATCCTAACAGTCCTGCACTAAATCATAGCTTCATGAAGGTTATTGTGTTCAGCATTTGAGAGCTGTTGATTCAACGGTGTTTTCATTTTGGAGGTTGACGCTGTTTCTACATAAACTGAACATTATAACAGCTATGAAGGAGAATTTACTACAGGACTGTTACATTATGATGCACCCTTTTTCACTAGTGTACCTGATTTGAGTGTAAAGTTTGATAATCTTCATTAAGGAGTGAAGAAAATTTAAAGTTAAGTCAAAGTTAAAATTAAAGATATGACATTTTTCTTTCTGTTGTTCTTTTATCCAACAGATGGAGGTGGATACTGTTCTTTCTGACTTTGAGTCTTCGGATTTTGGAGAAATGGTGAGTGACAACATATCAGCCTAAAACTTTAAATTCTTGCAGGTCTGAACTGTCCTAACATATACAGCACCTCTACCTAAATGGCCCAACTGAAGACAAGAGCCACATCGTTGCCGCTGCGATCTCTTCTCTTGTTGCTTGTTAGATTGCATACAGTAGCTGAGATGCAATCTGTCTTCTGGCCTCATCAAGGGAGAAGAGAAGGTTAGCCTATTTTTAGAGGCGTCCTCGTGTCTATGTTTGTGTGCCCTGTTTTGGATGTTTAATGAGAAGCTACTGTGGTTTGAGCGTTCACTGATAGCGATGGATTTTTGATGGTGGGTGAAGCAGTTTTGAAACCATTCACTCCACTGACTTATCATCAATCTCACACTGGAGGCTGACAACAAAATGTGCACACTGATCGAACCCTATTCTTTCATCAGGTGAAACTATCTGCTCCCTCCATCTTTACTTACTTTCTTGTATGTATTTTTCTCTTTTTATTACAGTCTGAGGACTTTTTCGGTCTGAGGCGTCTGTATGTGATACTTGGCTCCTGTTTGTTCTACAAGGTAGGTATCTTAGTCAAACAATCACACGCGTGCTTCAGTGCCAGCGGCCTTATCGTATTTATATCCTCCCGTGGTGGTACCCTACTGTCTAGACAGCTTAATGTCAACAAGAAGCGACCCAGATAACGGTGACTGTTTACAGAAGATGGCCTTTTTCACACAAGATAACATGATGAGCCTTATCTATAGTTTAGTGACAAATCATTAACCTGAATAATCTGTTTAAATATTAACTGAGGAGAGAGGACGTTGAGCAGTAGACTCGTGTTGCATTACTCTCCCTCTTCCGTCCCAGTCCTACCTGATCGCCAATCACCTGCCGAAGGAGGACCTCCTGGATGTTTGCCTGTACTGCCAACACTACTGCCTGCTGCCGCTGGCGTCAGAGCAGCGAGTGGGTCAGCTGGTCATCTGGAGAGAGGTGTTTCCCCAGCAGAGAGCTAGCGGAGGCAGCGACGCCGCCCCGGGCTACAGCCAGCCGCAGGGGCGACACTTCCTCCTCATAGTGGGGCTGGTAAGGAGACGAATCAGGGCTGCTTTCTAATTCATGTAAAGTTGTAGCTTTCCTTTACAAGAAACGTGTTCAGTTAGTTAAACTCAGATTTTAATTTTAATTAGTTTATTTTTTTTGTTTTTGGCCCTGCTTTTAGCAAATTATGGTTGTCGTTATAAGCTAGCCAATTAAAAAAACTTTCATTCTGTCTCATTTCCTCTGTCCGTACACATGTGTATGTCATCTCCTAAAACCCAATCATAGCAGAGGGATAACAAGTGCCATTAACGTGCAAAGTGGCCGTTCATAAAGTTGAACTTATCTCAGCTTTGAGGTGATGTGATTGAGGCAACGGCCAATGAGAGCAACTGATCTAGATGATAGACACAAGGAAACACCATCCATGATTTTTGTTCCTACCACCAACTTCTTCACCATGCTAGGCTTGGAGCGTTGGGTAATCCCAGATGAAGCGGCTTACATTTGGGGTGGGATGCATAGAAGAGGGTTACCTAGGCAACCAGAGCCTTGAACATCCACCAACCGTCAGCTACAAAGTCGTGGGGGACGAGTGAATCAGTTTATTCAAGGATGGAATTGATGCTTCTTTACTACACAAATTATGTTTTCTTATTTTTTGTGCTCTTTATTTATCTGTCCACCTCAGAGGCACTTCATGCAGTGTGTGCTATTAGAAGCAGGTGGATGTGCTTCGCCAGCGTTGGCCTCTCCAGGACCTGACTGTGTCTACGTGGATCAGGTGAGCTCCTATGAGGCATTCCTGCTTCGTTCCTCCTGTAGCTTGATCAACATTGAGCTAAAGCTCTGTCACGTTCTCAGGTGAAGGCCACCCTGTTGCAGTTGGAGGTGTTGGAGGCAGGCATTGAAGAGCGCCTCAATGCTCCACCTGCCCCCTGCCTGTCCTGCGCCGACTGGTTCCTCCCCGCTGCAACGGCCCGCGACCGTCTCGACAGCCTGGCCTCCTCCTCCCCGGTCTTCAGCAAGCTCGCCGGGGCCGTCAGGGGCTCCTCGTCGGGGTCCAGGGGCCGCAGCCTGTTCGGGGAGAAGTCCCGGAGGTCCAGCCCGCAGAGGAGCTTGTCGGACAGCGGGAGCGAGGGGCAGATGGACGCGGGGTCAGGCCTCAGTCCGCATTCCACCCCGGACTCAGCGAGGAAGCTGGGGGGTCGGCGGGACTCGCTGGGGTCCGGAGGGTCTGATGGCAGCGGGGGCAGCGGGGGTCTCTTTAAGGTAGGATGTAGTCTTTTCAAGGAGTTTATGCTTGGTCCAGTTGGTCTTTGTCAGCAAAGAAGACACATTAAACCATCTTGAATGAAAATGTCCATCTCCACTAATTATTTCAAGTCAAAACAAAGATGGTAAACCATCAGACTGTGGCGAGATTTAATCCATGAACCAAATGCACATAAAGAAAGTCCAGCATAGTGAAAGCAAATTTCAAAAATGCTAGATTAGTTGCATGTTACGTAGATTTTCTGTGAAACTGCTTGTGTGAATGTTCTTATAATGACCCCAAGGCTACCCAAAGACTTCTTTAACACTGTGCTTGTTGCATGCTTTTACATCAGATACCCAGGATGAAGCACCCAAACCCTTTCTACCTGGGCACCCTGAAGAAGACCCTGACTGAGAGGGAGACGGAGGAGATGTACAACACCATGAAGTAAGCGGTGGGGAATAATCTGTTTCCTCTCTGGGTATTTGTTGACTCCAGTCACAGACGTCTGTTGTTTGTGGCAGGCTGACGTCGGGTGCGGAGAACACCTTGTTCCACTACGTCCTGATGGAAACCGTGCAGGGAATCTTCATCGCTCCCACTCACAGAGAAGTGGCTCAGCTCAGCGGCTCCATTCACCCACAGCTCATACGCAACTTCCACCACTGCTGCCTCTCCATACGGGCCGCCTTCCAGCAGAGTCTGCCAGCCAGGGTGAGATGATTCACACAGCTAGAAATGTTAGATCAAGTCTAAACCACGCATTAATGTGTCTGTGAAGGTTCTCAGTCATCCACGGCCAGTATTTAGTCGTTACTAACCCAGTCTTGTGAGGATCAGGTGTGATAAAAAAAAATCTACAAGAACCCCAACGAGTCCAGCTGAGTTTTTTTTTTTTTACATATGCACTAATGTACCAAATGAATCTCACTGATGGTTTATGGTTTTCGTTCATTCAGGGCCGTCGTGCGGCAGACAGGCCTCAGAGCGCCGGTTGGGGTCTGGGTCCAGTTAAAGAGCACGGGGTTCTGTTTCAGTGTAAACCCGAGAACTGGACCGACCAGAAGAAACCTGCTCCCACCATGACTTACTGGGTCATAGGGTACGTCAGCTTCCACTTTGATAAAAAGAGTGCAGAATGAATATTCAGTGTGAGCAAGCAACCTGTTTTAGCGGTTAGGTCCTGAAGAGCGACGGTATCGTGGGGCTGATACCCTGACGATGAAGGCAGACAGGGGGCGGTGAAGGAGAAGCAGACGAAGACAGCAGGTGGCCGACGCAGACCTTTTAAGTTTTAATTCTCCAAAGCACTTATAGCTCAAGTACTCATTTAACTTTTTGTTTTAACCTAGAATGATCTTGTAGCAGCAATAATAGAGCACAGACGTAATGAAGAAGATTACTAAAGCATAGGAGCAGACTCTACCTGCTAGAGAAACTTCTGACTCTGTGGTGGCATCAGCCCTCCACCATGGAGTGGTCTGCCGGAGTGGCAGGATCTCAATGGCAGACAAGAGACTGAACAGACTGGTGAAGAAGGCCGGCTGGCTCTGTTCTGGGCTGGCCTCTTGAGCCTATAGAGGTGGTGGGTGATCAGACGATGATAGCAAAGCTGTCAGCCCTGGTGGAAAAAACTAAAATGTATTGTATTTGCTTAACGTTTTCTTCTTTTTTTTTTATCTTTTGCTGCTGCAACACTGCATATTTCCCCACTGTGACATAATAAAGGATCATAATTGTAGCAGTTACTGAAATGAATACGACCACTGTACTGTGTGCCGTCACTTTAGCCGACACAGAACAACCTACTCATGGTACTTGTATTTATCCTGGAAAGGCTCCCAGCTTAAAAAGTCAAAAAGGATCAGATACGGAGTTAAAATAAGGATTTAAACGGTATAAAAATGTGCACTTACCTCCATCTGAGGTCTTGTACTCATGCCCCAGTCTCATTTCCTTTCAGGCGGATGTTGCTGGAGCCCGTTCCCCAGGAGTTCTACGTGTGCTTCCATGACTCGGTGGCAGAGGTCCCCGTGGAGATGGCCTTCAGACTCTCCTTCGGTTTGGCTTTGTGACGCCATCGTCCTCCCTCTCTCTTCGGATCCGGTGAAGCGTCAGTTGCCTTCTCAGGAAAATAATTCAAACTCTGATGCTTGAACACATGGGGGGGGGGACTGAGTGGAGTAGAGATCAGTCAGTAGCAGGTTGACCTCAACTTCAAACCAGGCCGTTTTTGTGCCTTGTTGCTCACCAGAAATGTGTGCACGATTCTTTGTGTGGGAGAAGCCTCTCAGTCAGCGAATACCTCAGGCTCCAAGCTGTAAACCTCTCGTAAGACCAGACCTTTGCTGCCTTAAAGTCTACTAAGCTGGACCAGTAAAATGATGATGCTGCTGCAGACGTCTCTATCACAGCAAATATGGTTGTAACGAATTGTTGTTTAATTTAAAGTTTGTACAGTTTTGTATGGAAACATGGACTCATTTGTTAAATAAATGAACATTACTTGACATTAAAAAGCACAACTCCTTCTCTTGTTTCAAGACAACTTTACTTGTTGATGAGCTTTGTCAGTCTTTTTTCACATTATTCAAACTAACGGTGCTGCTCTTTCATTTTCTGTTGTACATAATTGGATTGATGAGCAACACTGCAGGGAAAAACATCATTAATGACACAGCTACAAACAAAAAGGCGTGTTGATAAAAGGTCACACTGCATAAGGATTCCATTCATCCATCTTGGACAGGTCGCCAAGTCTATCGCAGGGCATAAGGGTTCCAGAAAAGATTAATTGAAGTTCAAAACCTGTCCACTGTATCTGCTTAGCCATGAGTGTCCAGTGCAGTATCAACAAAACCTAAGCCTATTTTAAAGACGCGTCTCTTTGAGGATCAAGCCACGCTCTGCACCAGCAGCAGGTTCCTCTTGTAACAGTCGAGGCTGCAGAGAGGAACCCCCGTCTTTGAGCAGGAGTACTTCTTGAGGTTGCTGCACCCGCTCACCCCGCAGTTCACGGCGGCCGGAGGCGGAGGACAGGGGGGTGTTGGAGTTGGAGCGGGGACGCCGGTGGGGAAGGAGATGGCCATTCCCTGCGCCGAGTCGCTGTACCGAACCATGGGACACTGACTCTGCTTGGTCTTCCTCTCCCTCATGCTTTTGATCTTGGCCTTGCTGGTTTTTGTCAGTCTCTCTATTGTCTGGTTCTTGCTGTCTTCGGCCTTCTTGGCGGCCTGCAGGCGTCTCTTTCGGGCGCGCTCCTCCCGCTTCTGCATCATCTCTGCGGTCATCTCCTTCTCCTTGTAGCCCATGGGGAGCTCCAGGAGAGGCTGAATCTGCTGCTTGTGTAGCAGGGCTTTCTGAAGAGGAACAACAGGAACGTGGGCACATTAAGCAGTGTTAGCACAAGGCTGATTACAAATGCTAGAGTTTCAGAGAACCGAAATGTCTGCACACAGCAACTCAAAATGTATTCTCTGCCTGTACTGAATTCATTTTATTGTTACATATCTTTCCCGATCCCGTATCGCTTCCTCACCTGTCTGGCAGTGAGCAGAGACTCGTCGATCTCCTTCTTGAGCTCTCCGTTGTCGTCGAGCTCTCCCTTCTCTAAAGCGTCGAGCCACTTCTCCTCCTCGTCCACAGGCCCACACAGCATGGAGTCCGAGTCCATGTCTGGCATAGGAGATGTGGCCAGGTTGCTGTCTTCGTCTGATACACAAAAACCTGAGAATTAGCTTTATTATTCTCGAATGTTGCGCAAGAGAAGTTAATTTTCACTTTCGCTGGTTGTTGACGCCTAAAGCCGCTTACAAAAATAAATCTCCAAATGTTTTATCTGCCGTCCATATGCGACACCAAATTGTGTAAGTTTGTGATCAAAGAACAATCATACAAGAAGATCAGATTCAGTATTATTAATGTATTCAATATTTACTTGACAGAACAATTAATTTATCAGGTTCTAAAAATCTGAAATTAAGACAACAAAAGCAGCAAATCCTCACAAAAGAGATGTTGACATGAGACGCTATTGACAATTTAAATCCAGAACACCAGCCAAAACCCCAAGGCTAGTGATCACTTAGAACAAAGTACATGAGTTGTGAGCAGTTCAACAGATAGATACGCATCCAGTATTTCAGTTTTCTTGTTTTTGTTTGCCTTTCACGCATCTTGATGTCCAGATAATGCCTGATTTTGTATTACAATATAAAAACACAGTATATATCATCTGCATTATTTGTAACTTACCCAGCCAGGCCCGATACTGCTCCAGAGGTACAGAGGGCTCCTCGTCATCATCGTCGTCATCGTCCTCATCATCGTCGTCGTCGTCATCAACATTGTTATGAATGATCATCAGTGGTGAGGGAGGACGAGCCACACCGGGGTGGACGGTGAAGGTGGGAACACTGGCACAGAGAACAGCCAATGAGGTGATTGTTGTTCACAGTGATCACTCGACGTGGATATTTAAAACTCGGAACAAACGGCTCACCTCTTGGTCCCCAGCGTCTGTCCTCCGAGCTTGATCTTGAGCCTGAGCTGCGGAGGAGGTCGGGGAACCATGACGGGCTCGGGCACCGGGGCCTTGGCGAAGCTGTGGTGCTTCTTCTTGTGCTTCTTGTGTTTTTTGTGTTTCCGTTTGTGAATGCTGTGAAGGCTGGAGCTGCCTTCACCTGCAGAGGATGAGATGAAAACGCAAGATATAATCTGTGGTTTTGTTTTAGAAACACAAATGACCGTATTGTTTATAAAACCCATTGCCACTTCCTGCAGACGCACCAAAGTCAAGGAAAACATCAAATCATTAGTTGACTGAAAATATTACAATTTATGAGATTGTTTTGTATTTGTCCAAGTATGGCACATGTTAAAAAAAATGTACTTGGGTAGCCATAGTAACTGGAGATTAAATCAGTAGCACAGAGTTTGATCATATTTTCAGTGTTATGTATCTTAGTAAAATGCCTACTGACTTGTCTATTGGCAGGAGCCACCTCTGAGGATGTCTACTCTAAATATAGACACACTTACCAAAACATTAGGAACACCAGCTGAATAAACAATTCTCAATTTCAGTATGTTATATTTAAATTCACCCATTTTCTTAGTGAACCTGGTGAACTGACAAGTAAGTGTATTTTTAAGTTGAATTTCAATTAAATAGTTTTTAAGGGAGACTCAATCCTCAGGTTGTAGTTTGTACTAAATAACAGATCAGGAGAACTTACCAACAGGCAACTCTGTGTTTATTTTGGGCGTAAGATATCCACAACTATAGCTTAAACGGAATGTCTTGAATACTCACCGAGAAACCTGGGGTGAATCATGTCTTTCCTTTTCCCCATTGAATCAACAGGGATGTCAACCAAAAACGCGAGGAGAGCCAAGTATACAACGCTACATAGCGGCACAAATCTCGAGGTTTCCAAGAAAAACGAAGGTGATAACTCCGGACTGGCTCTGTCACTTCACATCAATATCAAACCTGCTTGTTGGTGTTGTATTGTTGTTTTATGTTAGTTTGTAAACACTTCCTAACTCAAACTGTAAATGACCTTATTTAGACACATTTGCTAGCATGCATTTAGCATCTGTAGCTAACGTTAAATAACTTACAGCACGGTAAAAAACTTGAGTTACCAATTTGTGAGGAAAAGGTTGTAACAAACTCTGCAAAACTACATGATTTTTAGACACGAACTACGCGGCTATTCGAGGTTAGCACAACTCGCTAAAATAACAACACGGAAGTTACCCTACTTCGACGTTTCCCCGTCACTTCCGGTTTGCGCCTATGAAAACGTTTTACTGCACTCTAGTGGAGAAAAGTAGAACACACCGGTTTTGTCGCACATCATTTTAAACCTGTAAGAATGAATAACTGCCGTGTCCTATATTGAAGAAGAAAATCTGTCAGCTATCCGTTCGTAAAGCAGAACAGCAAAGCGTAAGTGTGTTGTTGTCTTTATATTTTTACAGTTCGGGTAATGTAGTTCAGGTGACTGGCTCCGCCGTTGACCACTGCAGGTGTGTGCGCGTACTGAAATACATTAACCAGAAGCCCCCGGGGCGGTCGAGCCACATCGAAGGTCAGTTATATATCCGAGCGTGGTCGAGTTTATTCCGCCGCTACAGCTGCATTTAACACGTTTGTTGTGTATAATTTGTGTTCACCTGTTCACCGTTGTGTCACACAGAGCGTGTATTTACGCTTGTGTCCGCTGTAGCTCACTTTAACGTAGTGTTGTGTCCATAAGCCTAACGTCACTGTTTACTGCACTGAGGCATTAACGTACAGTGGTGACTTCTGCTGCTACTCAGTTTAACAAGTCGTAAAGTGTTTTTTTTTTTAGTATTATTATTAAAATTACTAATTTATTCAGTAATACACGCGTATGTCACGTTACAAACATAAAATGCACTAAATAAATAATGAAACTCAATAAAAGTTAACTTGTGTTTTTGATGTTATAATTTGGCAGGAACTATGAATTACGCTCGGTTTTTGACAGCTGTGAGTGCAGCCAGAAAGCCCTCCCCCATCAGGATGCTGAGTGAGTATCTCCTTTCATCATAACCTGAACAAAGTCAAACATTTGTAAAGGCCTTTAAAGAACACCTGGTTAATAATGAATGCAGTAGAAGTGGCCTTACTGGATAGAAAGTTGTGGCCCCCGGGTAAAATAATTTCCTGAGCACCTGTGTAGTTTGTACAGTCTCCAACCTGTGTGACTTCCTGATTGAAATGAACAATCAGGCGATCAGCTGGAAGCTACAGCAGCTAGGTTTATTGTTTTGCGTTACTTTTCAAGCAGAGGTGCCAAACAAAGCTTAATTTCATCGTGTCTATTGAGAACACTTGGTGCTTTTCATTGCCTTTTCAACTGCTGACAGGACAAAGACACAATTTGAAGATAATATTGACAGTTTTTCAGTGAGCTTTTGGTTTAATTTCAAAACATGCGACAGGTAATAAGTAGTATTAGCAGTACAAAAATCCCACAAGCAAATTGTACTTTTTATATATAAATGTATTTGTTGCACACCAATCATGATAATAAAAGAGACATACTTGATTTAAGCTCTTGTCATATTTCTCATCATATTTCCAGTTTGTCAGAAGTTTACCAACACTCAGTTAGTATTTGGTAGGATTGCCTTTTAACTGTTTAACTTGGGTCAAACCTTTTTGGTAACCTTCCACAAGCGTCTTGCAATAAAATGGAAGAATTTAATCCCATTGTTCCTGAATGAACTGATGTAACTTTCTTTGTTATGGCCTCTCCAATATTTCTTCAATATCCGTAAGTGTGCTTAGCATCATCGTCCCATTTGGAAAACCCATTTGCAAGCTTTAACTTCCTGGCTGATGTCCACAGGTGTTTCTCCTGTATGTTCGTGTAATAGTCCTTTCTCATGATGCCATCTGTGTTCTGAAGCACACCAGTCCCTCCTGCAGCAAAGCACCCACACAACATGATGCTGCTACCCCTATGCTTCACTGTTGAGATGGTGTTCTCCGGCTTGCAAGCCTCTCCCTTTTTGTTTTAAATATATGTTTAAGAGATATTTAAAGGAGACCATTTAAAAATAACTAATGAACCTGTAAAATAAATAAATATAGGCCGTAAAAGTCTTCAATAATCAATAAAACTCCAAAGCCTTCGATTAGTAAATATTTCTTTTGGATACCTGTGATTAACACACAGAATGTTTCCCTCCTAAATTTGAGGTCCTAATTTCCGGTGTAGCTCATAGGCCATAGCGTGATTTCTGCATTAGCATGTTGTTGATCAAACTGAAACCTCAGCGTCTTCTTTGTCTGCACCTTCGTGAAGCTGAGCTGCAGCAGCGGTCACCTCCATCCCTGATTTCTTTGGCCGGAGGAGCTCCAAACCCAAACACCTTCCCCTTCCAGTCAGCGTCCATCGCGGTGAAGAACGGGCCGACGGTCACCTTCGATGAGGTGGCGATGAAGAGGGCCCTGCAGTACTCTGCCTCTAATGGGTGAGACATCGAGACAGGGAAATACATAGAGCTGCACTATAAGATGTAGGAACTACAGGAAATACAGAGTAAATTATGGACTTATTTGGCTTTCAACTGTAGTGTTTTTTTAAAATGCGTATCTTATCTTTGAGTTACAAGAAGGACATCTTTGCAGCAGAACATGGAGACTATAATTTATCTTATTTGTTGATAATACTGCACAATGTCAGTCAAATAACCTTCTCACTACATGTTTTGTATTCCTGTCTATTATTTCCTGCGCTGTAAAACATTGTGTAAGACATCCAAATTATAACATACAGAATTATGTTGCAAACAGAAAAAACGCATATAATAGTTTTGATGCACGTAACGGTAAAAGAAAAACAAGTTTATAGCTGTTCTTTGTTTGGGGCTTTCTTCGTTTTCGCCTTTCAGTCAAACCATGTGGGCAGTAACATATTTTGTGGTGCTCTGTTCTTTGTTTATTCACTATAACAGCTACTATTGAGGATAATTACCCAGCGCTTCCTTTGTTTTATTCAAACTGGATATTTTCTTTTGAAAATCCATCTGACAGCAACACAAAGAGAGTAGCGAAACAGAAATGTACAGTATTATGTAGAAATACAACAGATCATTATGTGTTAAGTTCTGAAAGAGGCTGATTTACATCCCTGACCAGAATACCCGAGCTTCTGACGTGGATGAAGAATCTGCAGAAGAACCTGCACAACCCGCCGACCGCCGGCTACAGCCCAGAGAACGGACAGATGGATATGTGTGTAACAACAGGCAGCCAGGAGGGGCTCTGTAAGGTACCAGCTGTATTTTCATATGCTTTTCATCTGATGTCAAGACAAACATGGAGATACAAGACATTGTCCTATAACACATATCCAAAACCAGAAGAAATACGTCAGTGATATCAATATAGACTCCCTGGTTTTCTTATTAGGTACACCTTACTAGTACCTCCCCTTTGTCTTCAAAACGTTCTTAATTCATCGTGACATAGATTCAACAAGGTTCTGGAAATGTTCTTTAGAGAGTCTGGTCCATATTGACATGACAGCATCATACAGTCGCTGCAGATTTGTCCCAATGTCCGATTTCCCATTTCAAGACTTCCCAAAGGTGCTCTGTTAGTTAAGATCTGTTGACTGTGGAGGCCAGTTGAGTACAGAGAACTTCAAGATCATATTCAAGAAACCAGTTTGAGAAGAGTTTAGCTTGCTCCATATATCTGTCTGAACTTCTCCAGTTATACACACCCTCATGTACTCTCAGATCCTCCTCAGCCACCCAGCTTGTTGCACCACCTGCCTGACTGTTTTAGAGTATTCAGACGCTCAGCTCCACGCCTGACAAGTTTCAAATCCGGACTCAAACTCTTTTTAAAATAGCTTACTCCATTTAACCCACTTTCCCTTTGATCTATTTATATGTACATTTAAATCTGCTTTTATTATATTGCATTGTATGTTTTATTCTTATAATGTTTTATGTATTGCTGTTTTATGTAAGGTGACCTTGAGTGCACTGTGGTCATAAAGGGACGAACATGGTCATTAACAATACTCAGGTAGGCTGTGGTATATAAACAATACTCACTTGGTACTAAGGGGCCCAAAGACTGCCAAGAAAGTATTTCCCATACCATTACACTACCACCACAAGCCTGAACTATTGATACAAGGCAGTGTCCATGCTTTCATGTAGTTTATACTAAAATTCTGACCCTAACATCTGAATAATGTTTTCTCCAGGTTGCTGCCTAACTTGAATGGTTGTATGAGAATAGAAAACCGTCTGAGTCTTGTGTGTTTACCAATTTCTGTGTTTTAGGTGTTTGAGATGCTGGTCAACCCTGGAGACAATGTTCTCCTGGATGCTCCCACGTATTCGGGCACGCTTGCAGCGGTGAGAGCACTTGTCTTCATAGCAACTAATTCGTACAGCGACTCAACCGGCTGCACTCTTCTAACTTACTCTTTACCTCTAAAGCTTCAGCCACTCGGCTGCAACTTAATAAACGTTCCCAGCGATCAGCACGGCATGATACCTGCTGCCCTGAAGGAGGTCCTGTCTCGGTGGGATCCGTCAGATGTCCACAAGCCTGGCAGCACCGTGCCCAAGGTCCTCTACACCATCCCCAACGGAGGAAACCCCACCGGTGCTTCCATGACGGCTGAGAGGAAGAAGGAAGTGTACGAGGTTGGTCAAACAAGGATAGAAGATAAATATTTGCACACTCTGCAGATTTTAGGAATTACTTTGAGTCAGATTAATGCAGCCAGTGAAGCGCTGACTCTTCTCGCAGTTAAGGAGCTTTCCCTGCAGATTCACTCTTTTCCACTACAACCTATTTCTAACAGCTGGCAAGGCAGTACGACATGCTCATCATTGAGGACGACCCATACTATTTCCTGCAGTTTGAAAAGGTACACAATCACTTCCCTGTTTTTGTTATTTAAAGTGCTAAAAAAAAAAGTTTAATCACGTCCTTTATTCTTATTCTGATGTTGGTTCCAAATAAATTCAGGTCACAATCCAAACTGGTTGATGTTATGTTTTTTTTGTTTTTTTTTATGTGGCAGCCGTGGGCTCCCACGTTTCTCTCCATGGATGTCGACGGGAGGATCATCAGGACAGATTCGTTCTCTAAGATCCTGTCTTCAGGGTTAGTGTCGTTGAATCTGTACGTGCGTACGTGTGTGTGTGTTGGAGGCTGAGTGTATTGATTCGTCCAAACAAGCTCCTGACTCAACACGTAAACAGGGTGTGTTTGGTTCAGCTTGTACGTTTTGTCCTTCCCTTCAGGAAGGCTGGTGTTTGTGCGTGCAGGGTGATCTGTCTGTTTGTACAAAAGAACACCTATGCCCTTTGGGACGACACACATTTATATTAACCTAAATCTGTTTTTTTTTAACCAGAGTTTGTTAGAGCCGGCTTGTAACAGGATGTTGTCGATGGAAGACATTTAAAGTTATACCAACTAGTTTTGTTTATATTTTAGAGTGAAGTTCAGAATCCAGATCCAGTTTCGTGCACAGCTGCACATGATTACTGGTTTGTGTGTGTTTTGTTTTTTTCTTCCAGGCTGAGGATAGGTTTTGTGACCGGCCCCAAACCGCTGGTAGACAGGGTGGTGCTGCACATCCAGGCCTCGACAATGCACACAAGCACCTTCACACAGGTGAATAAAACATCCGCCACTTTTCACTATCACCTTGCTAAATCAACTATTTGCATCATCGGCCCACACGTTAGTAGTTTCCTGCTTTCTGTGATATTCATCCTACATCAGCTAAAAGAAACTATAAAATCAGAAGTATAAATTGAGTTACATTGTGTGTTGTATATTAAGCTTATAGATTACATGTGGGTGAACAATAGGAAAGAAATGTGAGTGCTTTAAGAAGTTGCCTGACAAGATTTCTTTAGTGTCAGAGTAATCGAAAGATAGTTGTCAGTACATCCAGTAGTCCACAGAAAAAAGTAAATATTTAGAGTTATTTTAGTTCATGACGCTCCTATCTATGCTCAAGCTGATATTCATTGCATTAAATCAGTTAACACTATTGGCCTAATATATATGCTTCATGTTTCTCAAGTACAAGACATAAAGAAGAAGTCATAAACTTGTACTACCATACTAATTGTAAAAATTTAACAACAAAATCAAATTTATTTTTAAACCCATAAAACTTAAAGCTTCTAAGTTTATTGTGCTCAACCTATTCTCTGCTGAACATGAAGAGAAATGAAATATAGTTTGTTTAAAAGGCACCACGTAAACCTCCATGCCACAGTTATGTATTGTCTGAGCAAAAATTGTCAACAGTGAATCACATTTGCGAGGCGAGTCATCACAGACTTGTGTACTCTGCCTACTTCGATTCCTACCCATTAGGCATGGCCGCTGTGAACGATTAATTTGGATATACAAAAGATCTGCTGCCTCCACTAATTAAATTCTTGTCTCTGGATTTTCCGCTAATCTCAACTCAAAATGTTGTTAACAATAATGTGGTTCCACTTAATGTTGAGCGATGCCATTATATAACCAGAGTCTCCTGCCTCCGTTCAGCTGATGGTGTCTCAGTTGCTGCACAGCTGGGGACAAGAGGGTTTCCTCCAGCACATAGACGGGTGAGCCACTTCCTGTCTAACCAGTTTGACTGGTTGATAATTATGACATCTGCAGTAAAAAAGAAAACTGAGAAAGCGTTTCTCCTTGCAGGGTGATTGAGTTTTACAGGCAGCAACGCAATGCCATGATCAGCTCTGCCGACAAGTGGCTCAAAGGTTTGTGAACTCATTGTTGAGCAGAACAACACACACCAAATCATAAGTGTGTATCCTTTTGAGTTTGATAAACCGAAAAAAAAAAATAACTGAGTGTGAAATTTCTGTGTGTGCAAAAGGATGACACAATACATATTTCAGCTGCTAGATTCCTGTGATTGACAGCTGGAAAAGTGAGCTAATTAGTTTCACCCTAGAAAACAAAGGGATTAATGCTGCCAGCTAGTAGACATGTAAATAAATGTTGTGGGCTAAATTAACAGAATCCTTCAAGACATATTGTCTCATTAAGCAAACTGTTGAAGGTCAGATACGAGAGGATGATTCATTCAGATGACGTCATGACCACAGACAATAAATTAGTTGGTCTGGAGTTGCTGAGAATGAAAATCTTGGTTAATTACTGAGATTACACTTCTCAGCACGGTGAAAGTACTTAATACTGGAGCTAATTGACAACTGTAGATTTGTTCGGTGATCATGTCCAGGCCTGCTGCTTCTATTTTGTTCATTTTCTTGCACATGTCCCTGAGTGACTAAGTTCAAACCTCCTGGGAGGTATTTGTGAAAAGACCGTTTTGACGTCAGGTGAAATTTTGAGTTGTAAGTGAGAAAAATATGAGAAAAATCGTGACAACATGGCTCTGTTTTCACCACATCAGCGGTAAATGAATAAAAGCACTGGATATTTAAAGCATCCATTTTTCAGTTCACATTTATTTTCTTATTCGTTGTTGTTATTGCCAACCAAGCTTCAAATGTCAAGCTTCAACTTCAAATGTGAACTGCAGTTCCTCAAATGGCCACTTGAGGCTGGGGTTAAAAGTGAGTTAAACGCCACTGACCACTTTGTTAAAATCTTACAACACAAATATAATTATGTATGGTATGCTGAGTACCTGTACATTGCTTCTGCTAAAGGCTAAAAATAGTGGATAATAAAAGGTGTATTCTCCAGTGCCTGTTTTTGGATTAGCCCACAGTAAGGTGGAGTCAGGCATCGCCAATTAAAAAAAACATCTTCACTACCCCTTGTGGCCATTTAAGGAACTGAAAACCTTTGTGACGGTGTTATCTGTTTAATGGACTGTACTGCAGGTTGGCCAGATTCTGTTAAGTGATTGAGTAAAGTTAAAGACGGTAAATCCTCTTATGAATCAGAAAGCACTCACCCAGACTTTCTCTCCCTGATTTCTTTATTTAGATGTAGCTGAGTGGCACACACCATCAGCTGGCATGTTCCTGTGGATGAAACTAAAGGGCATTGCTGACACCCAGCAGCTCATTATGGAGAAGGCTTTGGAGAAAGAGGTCAGCATGCGCACAGTCAATATCTCAAGTATTGTTACATATTTAATGATTCGTCTTCAGATTAGCACATACCTGCTGTCTTTCTAATACTTACACTTAATGTACAGTCAGGTACAACAGAGGCTTCTCTGTCTTTGTTTGTTTGAGAAGAGATGTTTTGCTCAAGGGCCGAATCAGAGTGTAGGATGGTGCATGTGAAGCAGCCATTGTTTGAACTGTGAGGATTTTCACTCCTACACACACATACACACACACACACACACACACACACACACACACATACACAGGATCTGTAAATCCCTGCTGACAAATGGCTGATTAGACATGTAGAAACAAGAGTGGGTACAGTCAGGCCTGCTTCAAAGTATCTGCACTGTAGGCTTGTCTTCTCTGAATTCTAAATATTTAAGACCTCTACACAGCGGATAGTAAAGAGTTGGTGCAGAACAGGACATGTGCTTTATTTTTCTGCTTCAAACGTTTAATGAATATGTGGTATACTGTCTGTCAGACCACGACAGAAATCAAAAGTGTTAATACATGATCTGATCAACTCAGAGCAGAGTTGGTCATCATGTTTCACAAGCAGACCAGATATTGTTTTACTATGGGGGTAAACATTATAAGATCTCTGAGAAGATAATTATACTCACTCACTTCACATAAAAATTGCCATAAAGAGGGAGAAATATAATCCTCGGCCTCTCTCTGACCGCACTCAGCCAGCCAATCACAGCTTCAAGTGGGTGTGAATATCTGGTCACTGGGTCCATAAATTGTTAGACAATGACTCCTCTGTTCCGATATTGGAACGGTGGTTTCAGAAGATATTTGAGATTTAGGTCAGGTCAGATTCAGGAAACTCTGAAGATATAGACACACCAAACATCAAAGAACCACCAACAGCAAAGGCCGACTGTGATGTCACATTACGTTGCCTTTGTCTTGATCAAAGATTTGCACTTGAACACACCACAAAGACTACAGCCAAAGGCCAGCTGGGAAATACATTCTGCACCTGCGTGAAAGGAAACAACTCTCCACACCACCAGGTGGCAGTACCCTGTATTCGTCATTCAGAAAGGGAAACCAGAAGAACTCAAACTAGTTAGGAAGCCAGGAGAAGCTACAAATTATTGTACAGAGCTGGCTTCTCCCAAATCATGCTGATCTGTTAGTCCAGAGTTTATTTATTCTAGATGATCATGTGATTGGGAAAATATGCAACATACTGAATTGACTGAAAAGACAGTCCGACTAGTGCCGACGTTGCAGGACACACTGGAAAAACTAGGGCCACAGACACTAAGTGTTGAATAATGGATCAATGGATTTGAGTTGCAGTTATTTTAAGTTACAGTATTTCCAAAACCCTTGTTCCCTTTTTAGCCAAAAAGTTATTTTAGAGGATCCATATCTGCTGGTTAAATATAAGGCTGTAGCTAACAGCTAATTAGCCTAGCTTAGCATGGAGACTGGAAGTTGAAAGTAAAAAAAACGCTATTACCAGAAAAGTTTGATGGCTTGTTGAAGCGGTACCTAAGATGGAGGAATAGTTTGTGAAGTAATGAAGAATTTATATAAGACAGAGAAGCTGATTTGCTCCCTCAGACTGGAAAAAGACAAATTCACTAGATTGTAGAAAACTTTAATTGGTTGTGTAGTGCAAATCAGTTTTGAGTACGCTTGTGGTGTGCCCTGGTTGAGGCGTTGAAATTAAATTTTGCTTTGGGGCTGTGTTAGTGGATTTAGTGTATGAACTTTGTTTAGAATTAAATGTAATGAAGTGTCTTACGTTAGGTCAAGACTCCCTCCAGCTGGTGTTTACGTAAGTCAGATAGCCTCTGATTACAACAAAGACCACTTCTGTTCTCACAAAGAGGATTATTCAACATTTCACCCTCTGTCTGAGCTTGGATGCACGAGGTAGTCAGTTGTGTAAAAACTTTGATAACCTGATGAAATTGTTGCTAATACACGTTGTATGTGCTCGTGATTACCTTCATTAAAGGTGTTGCTGGTTCCTGGAGGTGTCTTCATGATCAACAGTAGTGACCCCTGCCCCTACGTCAGAGCGGCCTTTTCTCTTTCTACACCGGAGCAGATTGATGAGGTACGCACTAATGCACTATCAATTAAGAATAATAAGAATAAGAAAACCTTTATTTGTCCCACAATGGGACAAACAACAGCCGACTCTAATCTCTGTCCTTAAATTTAACAGGCTTTCAGAAGACTCTCTTTGCTCATCAAAGACGCTTTGTGATGACAGATTTATTTTTCACCAGCAGATCCTATCGTTTTTAACTTATTGTTGAAGATTTTGATGATGTTTACATGTAGTAGTATGTTACTCATACCACTACATGGTATTACCGCTTGAGGCTGGCTCCAAAGTAAACCAATCCCCGCAGACCTCATGAACACGGCCAACTTTACAACAGAAATAAACAAACCTCTGTAGCTAATTTCCCTATTTATCATCATAAATAGGCAAGGTTAATTTTCATATTGATCTCTTGTTTAATTTGTGTTAAGGTTTAAATTCATACATAATTAAGGAGGTGGCTGCTTTGAGGGAGAGATGTGAGCAGTCTCAGGTAGCTAACTGTCCTGTGCCGAATTCACCTTTTTGCCCATTTTTGAACTGAGCTCCACAACCGCTCTGCAGAAATCCTATGGGTGACGTCACAGATGGTTTGTCTGTCTTTATATGCAGTCAATGGGGATCACAGATGGTTTTTAGTCTAGTACAGCAACACAAAATCATGAATGTAATGGACTGCAATGAAGAGTGATGACCCCGAAACCCACGGTTGGTAATGTCATAAAATGTCAACAACTCCACCTTTGACAGGTGTAAAAATTGTTATTCACTTGACTCAGTGGTTTTAATGGCGTGGCTTATCTGTTATATGTAAACCATAGCCAAGAGAAGACAGATGTTCATTTCCGTTCAACACAGCTTTGTGCTGATGTTTGATAACACTAAGAAACCAAGAGGAAAAAAAGACAGTTTGCTGCTACGTCATTGCACTACACCAAGGGTGTCATTTTACTTACATACAGCCTGATTTTATCTTTAAGGAGCCACACCAGTAACATAATAGCATGATAACTTATAAATACCAATAAGTAAAAAATTTCTCCTTTTGTTTTAGAGTGTTGAAGAACAAGTACATTATGAAAACAGTGCATCCGAGTGGAAAAATGGGAATGGCAACTATTTTTATTGAAAAATTGCTGTTAGCATCTTCTATGTAATTTTAGCACTTTGCAAGTTCATCCCAGATTGGACCCTTTTGGCAGGTCGGTTTTGGCCCGTGGGCTGTATGTTTGACACCCCTGCACTACACAATGAAGCTGTCTTTATCTTGTCTGTGAACAAAAAAGTAAAAAATAAAATATTTTGTCATTTTTTGAGTCTGCATGTTTTGTTTTGTTTTCTCCTAAAATGTTTAACGGCAGTTTTAAAAAGTTGTTGTAGGTGTAAACTTTGGCATTAATTGAATTAAACTTGGTGGGGAATGGTGGAAGAGCTAAATTAGAGAATAGCTGAAAATGTCTTTTTATCCAACACGAAAACTACAATACTACTACCACTTATTATGAATATAATTTTACATGAAGCTATGTGGTTTTTACATTGTGGACACTCCATTTATACCACTTGATACCATTAGTTAATGTATTACTTGACAGTACATGTAATTTCTGGGGTCATTATGACTCCAGAAGACAAACAACAAACCATCATTGTTTTATCCCCCATTGCGCACAAAGCCACCACAAAGGAGGATTAACAATTCTGTTGTCGAACCAATAAACGCCCACTTGACTCAACAAATCAATCTTCTCATCCTCTGACTGTTCAAAAGTCTAGCAACACTTGTGGTATGAAGAACAACTTAATTTTTACATTAACAAAAGGATCATTGTTTTGAAATTGTAGAAGTGGTACATAATCTGCAAGTGTTGTCTTGGGGGACATTTTGATTTGCCAGAGCAGAGACGGGTGTAATAATGTTGGCTGCATTTTACCTAGAGGGATTCTTGCATTTGTCCATGCTGGTTCCTTGTAATGGACTTACTAGGAAACGGAATAAAAATTTCTCTGCTGTGACAGGTCTATATGTGTGCTGTGAAAAAAGGTACATTATGCACTTGTGGCCGAGCCACAGTGATTCAGCTGTTGTTCTTTGAGGAACTTCTAGCAGCTACATACAGATGGGTTTTACTTGTAATATATGGTGACAACAACACAAAGCAACTGCTCATTAGAAAACAGCTATGCTGTGTGCGCCTTTAATGCACAAATCACCAAAAAATCTGTTGCATCATGTGAAAGAATCATCGCCCAACATGCTAACAGTGTAGCTACACTGACTGCTTGCTGCCTTACAAAGCTTCTCAGGCTATGTGTTTGGACGGTGATGGACAAATTGTTTGTACAATCATTAACCAAGCTTTTTTTTTTTTTTAAAGCGCCTACTCTTTCCAAACTGTTTTCCATCTGTATTTTTACATCCCGTCACAAACTGGCTCAGATGAAAACATTTAAACTCGACATTCACTGTGGACTTGACAATCTGACATATACCAGTCAGCCATAACATTATGACCAGTGACGTGTAACGGGAATGACGATGATTATCTATGGAAAACGGTGGCCTGGCTCATTGTGCTTGTTGAATGTGAATGTTTGTTTTTACATCACGTGAACAGCCAGTTCAGTGTGTGTCGCTTACTTGGTGAACACATGGCGCCAGGATGCACTATGGGAAGAAGGCAAGCTGGCGGAGGCGTGATGTTTTGGGCAATGTTCTGCTGGGAGACATTAGGTCATGTCATTTACGTAGATGTCACTTTGACTTGCACCACCTGCATTGTTACAGACCATGTACACCAAATGATAATAGAAAAACCATAATGTTATTGTTGTTTGGTGTATAACTGAACTAATTATTCACAAGATAGACTTTTTTTCTGATCACCTTATTAAATCACAAGTTGAAGTGGAGACGTCATCTTTCCATGAAGCCTGCATGCTTTGGCTCTCACGCAGGCGTACCTGCTGACAGCAACAGGGTCCATCTGTTCACTGTTTTTCTTTCCTTTGTGCACACTTTCTCCCCGCTGTGTTAATATGTAGCACTCTCCAAGCAGCGTGACCGAGCTCTGAGAAGTGTTTGTGTACAGCTGAAACTTTCATCTGTAAAGGATAACGGGGTCAAAGAGAGGGTTAAGGAATAAGGCTGCTGTAACAAGTGTACCTCTTACTGCAGTAGAGGAGAAAAACATTAAAATCTTCAAATGAAGGCTGAACAACCGTGTCAATATTCTCCTAGTAGGCTTGTAAAAGAAAAGCATGCTCTTACTAAAATGGGCACCCACAACAATATCTTAGTGTAATGTAACAGCTTGGGTCGTTGAAACTGAAGAAACATATCACATTTTGTTATGTTTGGATGTGAAAGATTAATGCAGCATCTGTAACTTTAAACTTCTCTTGCGGCATCAGATAATACAGAACGTCTCGTGTTTCAATCTGAAGTAGTAATTGCACTGTCCACACAAACAAAAACACAAGCAAACACACATATACCCCCTTAAATATCCATAGCTTCTACTCACAGATGGAGCATTATTGACCCAATTATTGACTGTCTGCAGAGGCCCCAGTACATTGTGTCGATTTCAGACTTTCACTGCGGCTTCAAGGTCGTTAGTTATCAGGCCTGGCACATAAGCTAACGGTCAGAACAGCCTGAATGACCCTGACTTAGTCTTTATTTAGAGGTGCTTTTTGTTCTACCTTCATTTTTTTTCCAGGAATCATTGTTTTAATTTACTAATTGGTTTGAAAAGGAAGCAGTTTTTCGTTTGTCTGCTATCTGTGGCACCAACGTCCGGGGTCTTTTCAGAGTCCAAGCTTTTTGCCGGAATGGGTTTTGACCACAGTCCATTTACTTGTCAGTATATGCCATGTCTTAAAGCAGATGTGCAATGAACAGTCTACTTACTCCACCACAGAATTAAATAATTAAATGCACTGATGCTTTATGTGAGCATGTTTTTTTTTTTTTTTTTAGTTTTTGCACTGGGGAAGTGCCCAGACCTTACTCGTGGGAGTCTCAAGGCCAGCCTGTATAAACAAATACAAATGGGCAATGAAGGACAAACCAGCGTAAATATGTTAGCAGATATGTTCACTTGAGCTGAGATTGGGAAGCTATGAAGGCCATCTATTTTGTTTAATGTATTCAGGTTTGTCATTTGATTTGTGATTACCTGTTTATGGAGACGAAATATTACCACATAAATATAAATTTTATCATGTTATGGACAAGTTTTAAATGTTTTTGAATCAAATGAGAAAGTGTGATATGAAATGATTCACTTATACAATGACTAGGAAGAAGCCAACTGGAAAATTTCAGGTTCCAGGCGCCTCCAACTTTTGGACTCCTGAATTCGCTCTGTTCGGACATCATCTGAGCGCTGTGGAGCTGATTTTGTTTACAACAAAATGGCTGCCGTTTGGGGGTTTGAGATGTTTTGATTCAGCTATTAAATCTGTTGTGAAAATATATTAAAGTACAACATTTTACAATCTCATAGACACATTTTTTTATGTTTTTGTCAACAGTCTCTCTGTTTAACTAAAGGTGACAATAAATTATCAATGATTCATATGAGGGAGTCTGATATGAAAGTGGTCACTCATAAAATGACTCTGAAGGAATGGTAATGTACTTACGTATTTGTTTGATTTGCAAATAACCGGTAGCCAACTTTTTTCTTATCAGCTTTACAGGTCATTTATTTGTTAACATCTGACGGCCCCAGGTGAACCATAAAAATGTCAGCTGGTGCAGCTTTGTGGATAAGGGAGGTATTGAAGAAACTCACCGTTAGAAATAGAAAACACTACTTCTGTCGTAATTTATTCCTACCAGCACGGCAATGCAACGCAAGCAACCCGGCGACGTTGCCTCCCAGTGTGCCCTGAATCGGATTGGAAACTATAGTTGCTGGTTCAGAGCGGACAGGCTGCCGGAGGAGGAGGATGGAGAAACAAGAGGAGATATAGCGGACGACAAAACACCGACTTAAGGGTTTTTTCACCAATATTCCGACCTTGAACGGCAATAAACCACGATGTGAGTATGAAAACTGGATTATATTATCGAAAAATGTTTAGTTTTATTTCGGTTTATCGGCTTTCGTCGACGCCGAGTTGGCCGATTCTCGCACCGTTGCGTTTTTCTCTTATGAGGTTACGTTGCCGCATTTTTCGGTATTAATTCAGCTTCTTATACTCCCTATATCCATAATTCTACTAATGTCAATTGTGGCATTTAACGTTAAATATTGGTTCACATTGGTGTACAAAGTAAAAGCTGCTTTTTAATCCTAAAAAAAAGGTTGGTGCAGTTCTGAAACGGTCCTCTCATATAATAACGCTGTCCAGCACTTAGCCAGCTCCAACGCCCTTGTATTTTTCCAAGACTGTCAGCTTCATGGTTAACCTTCACAGCTCGACATCGTGATAGCTCCATTACATGAGGCTAATATGTGTGTCTCGCTGTCTACACTGGATTTAACGGGCTCACGTAAGGCGGCTGATAATGCCGTCTTCGAGGCTGTGTGTTGCAATGGAGCGAACTAGGAAATAGACGGAGCCCGCTTTCAGCCCCGTTATGTGGTAGCGTGGCATTGTTTTCGTACTTATCGAGCCAAATAGCTGCTGTTATAAAAAATGAAAAAGATCCCTGTATTAACGTAACGTTAACCATGATCCCTTTACACATTATTGTGAGCTACTGACACATAAATACGTGTTTCTGTGTGAAGTAACGCTAACGCTTTAGCTGTATATATATTAGCTAGAGGCGGCTTCGGGCAATAAGACTTGTCTGAAATGCGATGTTATTTTAATGTGTCTAGGAATTTAAACCGCTAGTATGTTAGTTAAATAGTGGAACCTGTCATTGAGGTGACAACTAAAATATTTAGGTGATATTTATTAAAATAAAAGCTCGTTGGTTGTCTCGTACAACCCTACAAGACTTTAAGGAAATGGTCAACAATGATTGCTTTCATTGTGCACCACCAGCTGTGCACCCGAAACACAGTGTTACATTTATACACACACAAAACTGGACGTTTTCAGATTTCTAGCAGTTTTACTTGACATTTTATAAACTCAGTAATTAAAACTGAAATATAGCTGCAAAATATACAAAAATGCAAAATAAACATTTATGGATGTTGTTATTTTACCAGCCAATTAATGATGATAATGACCATTAGCGGCTGTGCTGTTTTCATTTTATGGCTTGAACCGCCCTCTTATCAGTTTATTCCAGCTGCCGAGCGTCAAGACACATGTGTACTCGGTCCTGCTCTGTCTCTGATTAATACATGTCAATCACTTGGTTGTTTCAGTGACATGTTTCACGCTGCGGAGCCAAATACCAAACTGCCTTCCACCACCAAGAGATAGCCAGTCTACAGGATGGAGACCCAGGAGGAATGACAGAGTCCCTTCTCCTTTGGGTGATGCACCGACAGTTGGACAAAATGCACTGGGCCGATGGATTTGCTTTTCTGGTCCTGGCGTCCCTTATCTCTTGTCACACCGCCGGGGCCTTATCAGTGGACACGGAAGGAAACCGCACGGAAAACGGCAACGCGACAGACGGTGGCTTTGTCCCGGTTGTGTTCACGAAAGTAAGCCAGATAATTGCCCGGGAGGGGAGCTGCGCACTGATTGATTGCAATGTCACCGGAGACCCGTTCCCCAGCGTTCAGTGGTTCAACTCTCATGGAGATCGCCTGGACACAAGTGGTGAGACAGAGTGCTGTTACTTTAAACCTGGTTTCCTGTTCTCTTTGTCACCAGCAGCTGCCCGCCGGTCGATTATAATTTCATTAGCAGCAAATAGAGAAGGGTGTCAGGTTTGTTATTCACTATAAATTATAGTGTTATGGACTAATAAATATATAAAAGTACTTACAAACCAACATACACACTGAGTTTCCACTAAGAAAATGTTGTAGCAGAAGTGGTGAGCCAGGCACTTACAGCTTTCATTCAGCCTAAAACAAATAGCAGACTCATTAATATGTGGTGTGTGAAATCACAGTGCTGCACAAAACGCTGATTACTGCAAATAACCAGATTAAAGGGGATCATTTTGATGTAAATTGTAACAATCCAAATATCCACTCAGCCATCAAACATGAATCAACATGGATCACATACTGTATTCCACAATGGTTAGCTGGAAAGCTATTTTAGGATTTGGGATATAAGAATATCTATACATCCTCATAGATATGAAAGAATCCCACTGTGTTTAGATCAGGTGGAGCCATTCTGTGGAGCCTTCTGGTTCAGCCACATCGAGGTCACACGACAGTGGACGTTGATTAAACTTGATTTTGTCACATGTAAACGGGGAGGAGAAGTAGTAGCTGACCTTAAAGCCTGTTTCAGAGAATGTTTTAAGGATAAATCGTGACAGTTAACGTAAAAAAAAGGAAGAGTGTAAAGACGAGACGGGAAGTGAAGACCATGAGCAGTTGGTTTCAGGGCAGGTTTCATTCTGATAGACCGCAGACATTTGTTTTTTGAATCTTTTCAGTCAGGAAATTAAGTGGAATCCGACTTCTGAACACGAGGACAACACAGCCGTGTACTCCTGAGGGGAATTTGGCACAATTATTGCACATTTTTGTCTGGCAGCACTGATTATTCTCTTGCTGTGAAGGGAAGTCTTTGCCAGTTAGACTCGGTCAATTCTACTAATGATTTTCCTTCGGGCCGAGCCGTCTTTGTCTGTGTTTGAACGCGTGAGCCGCCTCAGAAGGAATGTGGAGGGGAAAAGTTATTTGTGTTGATGTCTCTCCTGAGCCAACCTGTTGAAACCTGCCGTCAGAGAGGCTACCGCCGCAGTGTTGTTATTACGACCGACCAGCCCAAAACAGCGTCTGTGAGCTTCTCCCCTGGGTTGCACTCAGGAATATAATTAAGAAGGAATATAGTTTCCACAGCAGTGTCACGAACCTGCAGGTTGTCCGTTACAGTGTTTTCTTTCCCTGCATATTTGCTTGTAGTGCTGGGCACCACATCAGTCGCGTCATGTGACCCGGTGGTGGAGATATAATTAGAAACCCTGCTCTCCTGAAAAGGCGGATGGGTGGGACTCTGTTTGTTAGCCAGGCTTCATTTCCTGACATCCCATTCATCTCCTCCTGAGGATAGCAGTGTGGGATATTGATTGCGACTGTTTCTACGGTCTACAGACTCCATAACACAGATTTAGAGACTCCTTCTGTGAAATCTGCCCATCTCTACTCCCACACAGCGCAGACAGTAGGTGGCTGAGGAGGGGCTCCCGTTGAATTCACTAAAACCTGTGGAAAAATCCTGCCTAGAGAATCATCCTAACAGCGTCAGCCGACGGTAGAAAACTGTGGTGGATGTTTAAGGTTATCTGACCGACCATGACACGTTTTGTAGAATGACACATAATCTTTGTTGCTCTTCGGATTTAGTTTTGCTTTGAACAACAAAACCACATCAGAAGAAAATTCTGATAGCATGTACACTAAGAATCAGGGAAAATAGCTTGTTTGATTCTATCTAAAGGTAACCACATCTACCTGTAATATTGTTTAAATTGTACAGAAATGTCAGTGTAATTACTAAAGTGAGCTTTAGCTATGATGATGGATGGATGGTCTGTATGCTAAGCCATGCAAACTGAATGCTTGTTGTACCTGTATATTTTGCAGTCAGTCTTCAGAGTGGTATTGAGTGTCTTATCCAGCTGTCTACACGAAAGAACATTTGAAGTTATTCTATTAAACTCCACAAAGTCCGTCCATTATTGATCTATTATCAGCTGTTTCCAGTCAGACAGCTGATAAGAACTGGTTCAGAAACGAAGCAGGGGCAGAACCAGACTGCAAACACACACAATGCATGCGCTCATTCCAACATTTAAATACATTTAAATATTTAAAACATTTGATTCAGTCACTCCTGTATAACTACTACTGTGGATGCACTCGCCACAGTTGTTGCTTGACTGATGTTTTTGTTTTCGTGTTGAAGCGAGTCACTAGAGCTTCTACTTAGATGTGCTGTGATTTATAAGACTGGCACTGTCTTTACAGTTAACATTACATGATTAGATATTTTTGTAATTTGGGGAGCTGGTTTTAAAAATCAAATGTTTGAAAATAATTAGACACTGGATTTTTTTAACTGACCATATAAACCTTTACAAACATGTAAATAGATCCTTGTTGTCCTGATTAGTGATACAAACCTCAGTGCACAGAGCAGTGTTTCCAGATGAAATGCAGCCTTGTGTTTAAATATTGAAAGCTTGGCATGAGTAATGGGGTCACTCCTGCTCTCTGGTCTGCACTGACATCTTCGATTTAGATCGAAGACTGGCACATATGCTCGGGATACATGAAACCAGCTGCTGCTTTAAGGACTTTGTTTGTAGCTACACTTAAATGTGTTTTTATAAATATGTAAGGTGCGACGTGTGTTCTCCTGAGTCGTCAGACGCCACAGAAGGAGTTGGAACAGTACAGCGTAAGCACATTTGAGAAAGCGAGTTCGTTTTAAAAGTAGCAAGCGTCAGGAACACTGCAGAGGAGTTCGCTGTGGAGTCAGTGAGCAGGAAACGGATGCGTAAAGAGGATTTTCAGGGCTTAAACATAGACTTTAGAGTCAGTCACTTAGTGGGTCATGAAGTGTCAGCGATTATTCATGATTCTAAAACGAGTCAGGACGTCTGTTCTCCATTTTACAGCAATAATTCAGGTTTTAAACAAACATCAAGTTGTCAAACTTATTAGAGGAGAACAACTAAGACAAAATCCAGATAATGTGATCAGGAGCTTTTCTTAATTCTTTTGTTTTTCTTACTTGGTGTTTTCCAAACTCATGACCGTCTGTGTCTGTAGGTGGGAAGTGGTGGCTGCTGGACAGCGGCATCCTCAACATCACCAGCATCGAGTTTGCAGACCGCGGCAAGTACACCTGCATGGCGTCCAACGCACACGGCACCTCCAACTGCACGGTGACCCTGCGCGTGGTCATCACTAAAGGGGACATGGGCGTGTACTACATGGTGGTGTGCTTGGTCACCTTCACCATCATCATGGCCCTGAACGTCACGCGCCTCTGCATGATGAGCAGCCACCTGAAGAAGACGGAGAAAGCCATCAACGAATTCTTCCGCACCGAAGGCGCCGAGAAGCTGCAGAAGGCCTTCGAGATCGCCAAGCGGATCCCCATCATCACCTCGGCCAAGACGCTGGAGCTGGCCAAGGTGACGCAGTTCAAGACCATGGAGTTCGCGCGGTACATCGAGGAGCTGGCTCGCAGCATCCCGCTGCCGCCGCTCATCATGAACTGCCGCACCTTCATGGAGGAGATCCTGGAGGTGGTGGGGGTGGAGGAGATGAGGCACACTTTTCTCAGACAGGCTCCCGAGGGACGGCGCGAGTTGGCGGGCAGGGTCGCCGCCATCGGGGCGAGGGACGTCTTCACCATCCTGCAAGAGGGGGAGGGCGGGCAAGGTCTGGAGCGGGAGCGGAGCGAGTCTCCTGCTGCCGACTCCGACAACTCCTCCATTCACGATCAGCCGCAGCACATCGCCATACAGGTGTCGGTCCACCCGCCGCTCGCCGTCGGAGACTGCTGCAGCATAGAAGCTCCACCGCAGGCAGAGGCCACTGGCTCCTCACTCCCCCCTTCCTCCCCACCACCACCACCACCACCACCACTGGCTCCTGTTCACCTTGAGGAGCAGCCTGAGGCGGAGGGCGTGCTGAGCGCCGAACCGGCCGCTCCCGAACCGACTGCAAATAAGACCCCTCCCTGCCAGGTGTTTTATGAGAGCCATGTGTGACGAAACCAACAAGAAGTTCTCCTGCTATGCATTTCCACTTGAAGACGACAAAAAAAAAAAAAAAAACGATCCACCAAACATTATTAATTTCACATTTTGGAAACAATCAATTTTTATTTATCTTTTCAGAAGGTAACAATCTGTATAAACCTTTGTAGGCTGATCTACTGAGACTAAATCAGAAGGTTTTTAGACTCTCTGGACTTTCATGCTTGAATGTACACTAGAGGAGTAATCAATATTATTAATGTAATAAGCAAAGAATTGTAAAGGGACATTTCCTGATTTTCATAGCTCTGATTATTATTTAAATAATTGGGTACTTGGTTTGTTAGTTTCTTACAGTGCTAGGGTTTTTATGACTTAACTCCAGGAACTTGCCTCAAGCTGCTCTTCATGTTCCTAGACTTCCTTCACTCGCTACAGACGTCACCTACAGCTACGGTCACAGCCGCTCCGCTGTAGGAACACTCTGCTCACACAGAGGTGCATGCTGTCGAGAGTTTGGTCACGTTTCATGATTGTACGGCCTTCTGCATTTCTATAGAGATTACGATTAAGCCAGGTGAACCTGCAGTATATATCCTGACTGGAAACACACCTCTGGGTGGAGTTTGTATCTGTTTCCCTCGAAATGTTTTTATGAGTATTATTCTATGACCCACTGTGGTGTGATTTCTGTCCCTCGGCGTGTTTAGTTTTCCTCAGTAGAGAAGAGCAGCTCCTTTTCATTTCAGTTTTCAGTTTGACCCCTGACCTGATCTCAGCACCATCTTGCTTTTGTAGAGCCTTTCCAGTAGTCGTTGCGTTTCCTGTTGCATGTGTTAAGTGGACGGTGAAGATGTCTGGCATCTTCCTCCGGGACTGAAAGGACTCCTTTTGTTTCCTCCTTTGTTTGGCTAACGGTCCAGTCTGTGGCAGAGATGAACTGTTTTGCTTTCACTGGTGCTCTTGAGACGACTCTTTTTTTTTTGTAGTGGAATAAAATGGAAGTGCTGTGCAAAAAAAAAATCTGGTCACAGACGTGTTTTTTGTTGGTCGTTAATTACTGTTCATGAATTCCTTCATTTGAATTAGTTTTACTTTGAAAAGAAATCTAAGTAAATTATCGTTTAGGGAAACAAGGACATCATGAATGTTTAATCCTACAGTTGTATCAAACCTATAGCCATAACAAAGATGTTTCTTATTTTATCTTGGTCTGTAATAGGCACATCATGGGACTTGAATGCTTCTGCAATCATTTAATAGCAAAGTATCTCAAGTTTTTACTCTTCGGTCTCTTCAGACTCGTGTGTTTTCTTCTGCGTAGCTCCTGAAGCCTCCATGTCATTAAAGTTAATAATATAAGGCAGACTGTCTATCGTCAGGGCAGCAGTAGCCATGGCTACACGGCCGTTTTGACGCAAAGGTGATGGAGGAAATGGATCTTTTATCCGAAAACAGTGACGTGGACAGAAATCTCTTTAAATCTGTGAGTTAACCCCGACTACGCACACCGAGGCAGAAAATAATCATGGTCATGTACAGAAACGTCTTTAATACCAACAAAGACCTTGAAATCGGTGATTTTTTAAATGAAGTCTGGTGTGTTTTATTTCATGCTTTTAAAGGCTTTCTAAAACCAGTGTGAACTAAAGACGTCTCCTGTAGATGACCGGTCAATGAATGATAGATGTGTAACGGGACACGAGGAGAAGAAGTGGGCCACTGTGACTCTTTTAGCCTCTGACGTGTCTCTGAAATACGTCCAAACTGAAAACTAGAGACTGTTTACAAAAGCCGCTCCGCTGGGGAGCACAAACTCGGCACAAAGCTGCCTCTGTCCTGTCATACCCCTGAGACAAAGGTCTGAACGTCAGGGGACAACGGGCTCAGAGCAAATGTTTCTCGTTTGTTGAACTTGTCAAGAGGTGTTGATTCATCCAGACGTTGATTCATTCAAAACAAAGTCTCCACCTGGATTTAACTAAGCAAATAGGTACAAGCCTCCTATTGGATAATTACCGCATGGGCGATTATCTCGTCCAATCAGAGGACGAGAAAACGCTGTCGTTACCGTAGGCCACAGAGAAGGTCTAAGAGCACTAACTTGAAATGTGACTGGTTAAACAGCGTCATTACAAAGTGTTTCAAGCTTCAGCCGCCTGCTGTTTTAAAATTGCTTTTTAAAATTTGAAAACTAATTTAATTAGCAAATTCACTTTTTTGTTGAATTAAAAAATGTCTTTACAAAAACAACAAATAACAGCAAATAAGTGAATCGTTTAATTATTTGTTGATGGATCAATCGTTCATTGGTCATTTTTTTTTATAGATGACCTATTGGATGTCCATTAAAATATAAAATAATAAATTAAACTTTGTAATTTAGGTATATTTGTAATCAGATTAAGTAATGCCTGTTTATATTGTACAATTAATTATTGGTTAGTAATATATTTTCATTTCACTTGTGGTCCTCCATACAAATACATACGTTTAAAAACCAGACAGAACTCCTCTGCTCATCTCTCTTACCTTCTTCATTCTTCATCTTCGTGTACTTGCCTATCGAGGATTTCCTGAGAGCTTTTACACGTTTCATCCGTTGTCAGACATTCGTCGTTGGTTTGACAGTTTAGTCAGCTCCGTATCAGCCACGGCATTCGCTGAAGGAAGCAGAGGCATCTACGGTCCCAGCAGGGTAAGGACCAGTTCAGTTGTTCTTTAGTTTGATTCTAAACATTTTTAGATGAAGTTAATACAAAATAAGAGGAGAAGACTGATCTAATGAACAATTTGACCTTATTTCCACAGGTGTTCTTTGACACCATTGTCTTTGAGCGGTCTCTTCAGAACTGCTGGCATCTCGGCTAAGTGATCCTCTATAGTTTCAAGTCTACTATAGCCATCTCTCTCTATATATATATAATATATATAAGCTAATATATCTGAATTGTGTCCTTGTCTTGCATTAACCCATCTGATCTCTGGTGTTTTATTTAGATTGCACTTACTGCTGAACTTCTAAAGCTTCAGCAGAACAAACAGCTCTCATGTAACGTATCTGTTGAAGATATGACTGAGCTTCTGATAGAGGAGAGCAACTACACACCACATCTGACTTTTACTCTGCTAATAAAGAGGAACTGTAAAGATTAAACTCTTGTTTTCTTTGTGTTTGAAGGATGTGGGAATTTGAAGTGGACGGCTTCCATAAGACCCATGCCAGACCTCTTGTCCAGCTGGTAAGGACACGTTCTTGAAAAGACTGCACACTAGGTTTAATTGATACATATGTTCAATCAGCTCAACACCTCTCTTCTTTTCTTGTTTCAGATGTGGGAGGTGATGAGCCACTTTAAAAATGGAGATGTGGAGTCTGAAGCCAGGAGGCTCCTCCACTCTTCAGAGCCCATTCCTCCTGACTTCCAGTAAGTTCCATCTGCTGCTCATTTCTTCTCACTTAAGTTCTCTGGTTATGATGTTTGTGTTTTAAAACTAACCCCGAATAACTGTAACCCACAGACATCCCATGATCATCAGCCAGGCCCAGGAGTATGCCAGGAGGCTGACAGAGCAGCAGTTTGTGGCCCCCAGCTCCAAACTGCTGAAACCATAGGAGGTGGTGGTGGAGGGGGTCCCAAAAGTCCTGCAGGGCTTCTGGGTTCATTCTCCAACCGCTTCCATGAACATGCCCTCCAAGAAGCTGCGCAACGTTAGACAGGCCTACACCCAAGACGTCCTGGTCAAGAGTCTCAACAGTTTTGCTGCAGACCTGCTCAACACCATCGTTGATGTTGCAGCAGCAGAGATCTGTTCATCGTTTCCTCCATCTTTCCTAAACACCGCAGTTGAACCACCAGTGCTGCTGTACACCTGCCTGGATGCAGCGGAGGAACAACGTTCATCCAGTCAAGATTTCTTTGTAATTGTTTCATTTGTTTTGTTGTCTTGGTTTTATTTCAATACATTTTTGATGATTCTGATTAGTAATTTGTTTTTCCGTGTTAGCCCGGTGATATACTGGCAATCTGTCCAGTTCATTTTGAGACCATAGCAGAGTCAATTAGACCCTTTCGGGCCACCATAGTAGTGACATTATATGCATGTTTTGGTTTTTTTTTGACCGACTAGTCATTACAGTAGTTGATGACTAGTCGAGTATCAAGATAGTCGTTAGTTGTAGCCCTAAACTGTTAAACACTACATGACCAAAACAAAAGTCACCACCTTGATTTAACTAAGGAAATAGGTACAAGCCTCCTATTGGATAATTACTGCGGTGATTATCTTTCAACCCCAAATGATGCAACGAGTAGCTTGTCATTTCTTAAACAACCATGTTGAAAAGTTGCTAGTCTGTTTGAGAAGGGTCAAATCATTGGCATGCATCAAGCAGAGAAAACATCTAAGGAGATTGGAGAAACTATTATAATTGGGTTAAGAACTGTCCAACGCATTATTAAAAACTGGAAGGATAGTGGGGGAACCATCGCATCAGGGTAAGAAGAGAGGCAGATGAAGTGATGCACCCATCATGCCTAGTGTCTACTGTACAAGCCTGTGGGGGCAGTGCTATGATCTGGGGTTGCTGCAGTTGGTAGCTCGAGCTTCCATCAACAGAAAATTAATAATTCAAGGCTCTTAAGCACTGAACATTTTCTGTTTTTATCTCCCAAATATTTTTGGGACATGAAAGTCAGAGATGTTTCTTTGAATTTTACACTAATGAATAGTCAAACATGGGATAGGAAACCATATTTAAGACTTAATGACACTATCTAAGACTTAATAATTACGTTAATAATTGTTTACTTTTCCTAAATTAAATTTTTGCGCTGCCTTTTTTTAAAACTTCCCTTTTCCTGTTTATTATTATTTATTTTATTTTTTTTTAACAAACTTTGAACTTACTAGATCTTTTCCAGCTTGAGTCGAATACTTGGGATGTTAACAGTTGAGCTCAACCAGGTGATGAGGAGCTTTAATAAAATCTGTGGAGGAGATTTGGAGAGAGGAAGTTTGACATGAGGCCTGAACCGAGACCCAGAAGTGGAGCAGGAATCGTTTTTTTTTCTTTTAATTTAAAACAAAATTTAATCTTTACATACTTTGTTTTAAATGTACAATCAAACAATCAGTGTAATAATACATAAAATTCTTCTTCATAATAATAATAATAATGCACGACTCTATCGACACTACCCATAAATTAAAAAAAAAGAAAAAAAAAAAGAAACATCGAGATCAGTATGAAATACAATGTTAGGCAACACCACTGGTTAACAAAGACGATGCTCTGCTCCCCGTCAGCCCACAGCAGGACAGTCACTGCAACGCAAAGACGTACACAGGACGACACACACCTTCCTCTCACACACACACGCGCGCGCATACATTCTCTCTCTCTCTCTCTCTCTCTCTCTCTCTCTCTCTCTCTACAGGTAAGGTGCTACTGTTTGTCCACGCCGCTTCATTTCCTTTCACCGTGCCCACTAAACGTGCCAGGCGACAGAAAGGGGAAACACAGATGAGCGTGAGAAGCCTAGAAACGTTTGCCAGGCACTTGGCACGTGGAGAGATCGGAAACCAGCTGCATACGAGAGCAGATGAAGACAGATGTTTAGATTTTCAGCTTTAGGGGTCCAAGATGGGGAAACTTTTTTAAAAAAAGCTGTTGTATGAGAAATCTATTCAGTCTTCACATTAAAAATAATCTCAAATGTCTGCTTTATCTTTGATTTCTGAGCTTTTCTTGACCACATATTATTGTTTTATTTAATTTTTTTCTAAAAGGTCAAGGGAAAAGGAGAACAATTTGAATTATTTTAGTTTTATTTTTGAACTGTGGAGCTGGAGGACATCTGGTTTAGCTTAAACTGTTGATGATCAATCATTTCAGATGTTTATAAAGCTGAATATTTTCTGGTTTTCATCTAAAATAAAAGGATTTAGTGTTTTATGATTTAAACTTTCGGTCGAACACAATTTAAGAGAGATTATTTCTCATCTAAATCAGGCTTCATTAATTGATTGGTTAATAATTACACTTTTTGGCACACAAACCAAATATTAGATCAACTGTGAGGAAACAGGATTCAGCTGAAGTGTGAATCAGATCAAATATCCCTTTTCAGCGAGGCCTGGTGTGAAGCTCAGTCTTTAATGTGGAAATTAGGTCAATCAAAAGAAGACTGGCTTGTATTTACTTAGCTGAACTGAGGGACGGTACCTACGTAGGCCAATCAGCCACAACATTAAAACCACCAACCTGTGAAGTGAATAACACTGATGATCTCTTTAACACTTAATGTTCTAGTGGGAAACCTGAGTCCTGGATGTTATTATGATACGTACCACCACCTGAACACCGTCACAGACCAAGCCCTCTCTCAAGGCGAGGACGAGGGGTTGTCCTTTGCATCCCAGTACCATATGTTCCCCAGATAAATGATGCACTCTGCACATTCATCAGACAGACACCTTCCATCACTCCATGGTCCAGTCAGCATGGACATGTCAGCTGCTCTGTGGCTACACAGCCCCGTACAAAACAAACTGCCTGCTCTGACACCTCTGTATTACAACCGCTGTTGGATCAGACCAGCCTTCACTCCCTGAGAGCATCACTGAGCCCTGGCTACCCGCGACTCTGTTGCTCTCCTTCCTTGCACCACTTTTGATGATAGTGACCACTGCAGACTGCTAACACTCCACAAGAGCTGCTCCGACTGTAGCTATTAAAAGTTAGGCTTTTTCAAAGACGCTCAAATCCTTCAAATATCACACTTTCTGAGATGCAACAATAACGAGATAATCAGTGTTAATCACTTCATCTGTTAGCGGTCATAATATTTTGAGTCATTATATAAAGATGTGGACAAAGGATAAACAATCCCCGTGAAGCGTTACAATCACCCTCCCCAAGCTGTAGGTTGTAGAAATAGTAACGGTTTTCTGTGACACAGTAGAACTCGACCTGGACGCTCTTGCTTTTATTTTACGTACACACTCAGCCTTCCTTCACACTGAATGAATGAACAGGACACACACACACACACACACAGCTCAAGCTGGCTCAGACATGAAAACACAAAAAGGTCTGTGTCACTTCTTTCCTTCAAAAGGGGAACTTCCTTTTTTGTTTTGTACTTGAAATACAGCACCCTCTGTGTCTCTCTACCTCCCTCTCTCTATTCCACACACACACACACACACTAAAGCCATCTTGTTTAGATCGAAACCCGGGGGAGCAGCCATGTGCCATGACGCGATCATGGGATGAGGAGCAGCTGCACATCCTCTCGGTTCCCATGGTAACCTGGCTGGAATGTAGCGGCGCTAAGGTAACACACACACATTCTTCTCTCACACTGAATTCACAGGTAAACAACAGATTTTTCTCTGGAGGACGGACGGGTCAGGTGTGTGCAGGGGTGAGGACAGTGAGTTTTTTTTTTTAAATTTTTTTTAAATTTTTGTTTTTAAACCTGGAGGTTTCGAGGTCCCTCATCGCGTCCCTGATCATCGGCGGTTCATTCTGACCTTTGACCCCCAGCCTGGCGACGGCGTCACCACGACCTCGGCGGAGACAGGACAAAGGGTGAGGCACGTGAAGAGTGCAAATGGGTGTCACTTTACAGGATAGGGAGTCTTGTGTCTGTGTGTGTGTGTGGAGAGACAGCATGCATGTTTGAGTAGTGTGCGAGTGCAAAAGTGTGTGTTGTTGTGTTTTTTTTTTTGTGTGTGTGTGTGTGTGTAAAAAGTGCATTCATTGTGTGTGTGTGTGCCTTCGAGCCGTGACCTCCGTGTGTCCTCAGCAGCTAGACGAAGATAAACAAAGTCTTTTATCGTCGTCGTTTCCCTCTTGTGGCTTGTTAAGTCTCTGGAGGCCACAGTCAGTCCACAAATGAAAACTAAAGTAAATCAAAAGAAACGCGGTCCGAATGTCAGAGATTGGAGCCGTTCAGGAGGCACACCTCTTCTTCCTCCTCTTCTCCCTCCTCCTCCTCCTCTCCCTCGCTGCCGCCTCTCCCTCGCCCCCAGCCGTCCTGGAAGGAGCGGATCAGTTGAACATGATGGACTCTGGATCTTGGTTTGCCATTTGAGCCATGTGACGGAGGATATCTTTTTTTGTGATAATACCAAGAAGCCGCCTGTAGGGGGAGACAAAGGAGAGGAGGACAGAGACAGAGACAGAGACAGAGATTTAGAAATGTCAGGGAGACTGGTGGTCAGCAACCAGAGCAAAGGAGAGAAAACAACATCGCGTTTTTGTTGGCAAGGAAGTTTTCAATCAGAGAGGATGATATCAGTTTGGTTTATTGGATATGAATGATTTTTTTTTAAAAATGGGCCAACAAAAATACGAGTTCCTGAGGAAGCAAAAGTCAGCAGGAGGAGAGGAGGAGGAAGAGGAGGAGGGGGTGAGTGAGTAATCCCGGGGAAAAAAAAGAGATGAAAGCAGGTCAGAAACAGCACCCAGCTGCTACCCACTTCAGAGCAGGGTGTCATTTCGGAAACTGCTACCTCCCCCCGGACCTTTTTACATTTTCGGTCCGGACAAGCTGGTGAGAAAAAAAAGAGGAGCTGGATCCTACAGGGTGAGACAGGAAGTAGTGAACAGGATGTGGAGACGAGTTCGATCCTCCTGAAGCAGGAAATAAAGGGGACGCACCTGTCGCAGGAGTCAGATGCAGATCCCTTAACGTTTCACTTTTCATGATTTAATCTCCAGTTTTTGTCTTTTTCTTTCGTCATGTATTTGTTCACGCAGCAGCCAGAATGGATATTAAATCTGTAGCAAATCTAATTAAATCAGCGAAGAGCATTTCTAGTATGTTCTAAAGGGTAATTCCAGTTTATTAAAACTATTGCTCATCATTTCTATTGATTATTAACCACTCTAAATTAATTGCTGAGATCTGGGAACACAGTGACGTTGCCAGCAATTAATAATAAGTATTATATATACTAAATAAGTATTTAGTTAGAAGTCTTTCCATAGTTTAACAATTTTTTTCCCCCAAAAAGTTAAATTCATAGACTTTTAAAAGTTCCCTACGTAACTGTTTTAATTTTGCATTATTTGTTTTTGTATATTTAGACGTTCAGAGCTAGGGAAGCCGTCCCCTCCTCCTGGAAAGCCCAGTCTGCTCCGATTGGTCAATGAGCAGGTCCGCCCACATAGATAATTAATACACGGCCATTAGTTCAGGATGAGTCATCAACATTTTTCAATACTTTTTCAGGAAATTACAAACTCCAAAATACCTTTAATAATACCGTTGAGTTCCATAGAGAAATGTTCTTTATAGCGCTTTATGATAATGTTTTTCTTTGCATGTTTATTCCAAAGAAGGAAGAACATCAACTCAACTCAAAAAAACAAAGTAGCCCAAGTCTTTTTAAATCCTTAGTAATGTCTGTGGGTGTTAATGGGGTTTTCAATCCCCAAAACAGACATGGCAGCCTTCACATAGCCTAAAAGATAGGACCCAGGGTGGAAAAGATGGTTATGGATTTCTCCAACTGGACAGCCAGAAAACGACTATCACAGAGGTGTTATACTTCTAGATTTAAACGTTTAGCTGTTTCTTGCTTCATCCGATTACTTTTTAGAGATGGCGCCACATTCTGCAGATCTCAGCATTTAACTTGGTATTAGTATCATTCTTCTTTTAATTATTAACAGGAATCCAAATAAAACTACAAAATAAGAGACATGTTGTGATAAACTGGAATTGTGATGTGAAAATAAAAGCAATAAGACCCAATTTCTGACTCCTGTGACAAGATGGTCTCCATCTCTTCTTCTCCCGCTGCTAAAGCATAAAGAACATTTACTTATTTGCTAAGTATTGAGTCAGTGAAGGTTATTCCTGCTGATTCAAGAGCACCAGCGAAGCTTATTATCTGATTTTAAGAAAATGCTATTTGAACTTTAGGAGTGATAACAGAGTGCTCTTGAATTCAGCTGTGAGTGAAGTGTGAGTTCAGGTGAAGAGAAACATCTGAAGCCAGAAAAAGCTGCTAGCAGTGAGAAGGTGCTATTCATCTACCAGAGAGCTCAGATAGTGCAGAGCTGGGTCCAAAAAGCTTAGTGAGATTTGTTTTTATGCCGTCAGGTGTACTGTTGAATTTGAACCCTAAAAGGCAAACAAAACGCTGCAGTAATGAGCAGAAGGAAACGTTTGAACCCAGGTCTGAGTGAGAGGAGATGACCTGAGGGGGGGTTGGAGCTACAACTACTGAGCAACAGGAGGCATGAAACACTGGCGACACATGACAAAGATCAGACCCGGGTTCCCCAAGAACTGCTGACATCCAAGACTGTTGACTTTCTGAGCAGTCACAGATGCTTGGGATACCAGGTACAGATCAGAGTGTATTGGGTGAAAGGGGTAAAAACACAATGTTTCCTGTAAAAACCAGCAGGATCCAGTCCTGCCCCATGTTTCTGTTCCAGATAATGACTAAAAAGGCTTCAGACTTTTTAAACTTCCTTTTAAAGTCCACAAGAAACGCCTAGTGAAGTGCAAAATTTCTCTTTTGTCTGTAAAAACCCAAAGCTATGGAGGGCCCTCCCAGTCTGCTCTGATTGGTCAATGGTTTGAGTAGGCTCCGCCTAAAGGGAGGGAGGGAGTTGAAAATTAAAGAAAGCATGTTATTGGATAAAATTAGTACACACCCCTAAGTACAGGATGAGTCATCAGTATTTTTCAAGATGACAAAAACTTTTTTGTCATTGTTGGGGCTAATACTGCTGCATAGTGGACATACAGAGCAAGATATTTACATATATATATATATATATATAAACTGTTTGGGGACTTAAAATGCTACAGTAAAATGATATTTAAAACCTATTTACAGGGTATTAATTAATCTTGTAAATCTTTAGATTTTCTCCACTGAAACCAACATCCAGCATACGGCTTAAGAATTCCTCATACATACATACATTCATTATATATACACTGATTTGAAGAACCCAAAGGTTTCTTGTGGAATATAAATCTTTGCAAACATTAGTGTTTGTCGAAGGCAGGACACTGCTGGTTAAGAGGAAACATTGTCAGGTTAAAGGACTGTATCAGTCATTATCAAGGGATAACACGCTAACTAGCTAGCAGCTACTAGCAACAATCAACACACCAACGACACTCCACTGCTACCACTACACAATGAGGGGAATATATGAATGATTCATTTGACTACAGAGCATCTCCCTCCCTTCTAACGACAAATACCACCCTGTATATATATTAAAACAACCGTTGTCCGCTTTCCCAAGGCGGCTAACTACTCGCCAAGTGGTTGTTAAGGCGACGCATCAGATGTCGTCAATCTGTGGAGACCCAGGGTGAAACCGTGGGGTCGATAGGGAAGAGGGGTTCAAAAAAACAAAAGAAAACAGAGTCGTTAATAAAAACAGAAAAACTAAAACAAAATAAAATGTTTTGAGAGGAAGATGGGAGGCAGGCATCATGGTTACATGACTGCAGACATGCTGAAGAGGTCAATCTCTAACTTATTACACAAATCCAGCTATACATACAGTAAAGCTAAACGGTGACCTTAAATAAAAGTGCCGTAAAATGGAGTTTGAACGTGAAGCAGCTGACACAGCACTCAGATACAGTAGCTACTAATGCAGTTTAATGGGATGAGCTGCGAAGCTGCACTGAGTCTACGGAGCCCCTTTCAGACATGGAAGGTGCAACGTCACTGGCTTCTTCTGATAATGGCTCTTTGAGTTGAACTAGTATCAGTTAAAGGGTAACAACACGTTGAGCGTGGCAAATGACGTTCAGATGCTGTTTCAGATTCTTTTGTTTGAAAACCTTTAAAAAAGAAAAAAGAAAAGCTTTTTATTAAACCCTGAAAATCTGCGAACAAATAATTTTTGTGTACTGTCTAAAGACACATACACAATTACTTAGTTTATTGATTTATTCTTTTCTCTATTTTTTGTTATTATTATTCACAATTTCTACTTTTTGTGTTTAGATTTGAACTGCTGTTTTATCAGTTATCACTAAAACACTTTAAATGCCACTGATCTGAACACAGGGTGCTGTACAAATAAAGTTTTACTGACGGGGTAATTTATAATAAATTTTATGTTTTGTCTCTTCTTATAGCTAAAAACACAAAAGTAATACTTAAATCATTGCTACAAATCATTCTATACAGTTTAACTTATTTTTAAAAGTCAAATACAGACTGCTGCCACCTGCTGGTGTGAAGAGGTATTTCCTTTCACCCAGATACAGAATCTATGTGCCAGCCGGCTGTATTCAAGTGCAACTTTTTGGCTCAGACACCAGAGGCATGAGGTGACGTCGCAGTCGGACATTGGTGCCGGAGGTTTTTTGATGTTGGTTTAGCGTGTTTGTACCTTTAAGGATTTTCTTGGTGGTTTTAATACCTTTCTAAACTCACTGAACGTTGAACACCTTTAGTTACATATTTACTACATTTCATGATTATTTAAACAGAATGTTTTTGGAGCTCCATCAGCGGGCTGCTTTAAGTTTTTATCATTAGCATCATTAGCATATTGTTAGCTAGTTTTTTGGTACTGCTGGTGTACAAGGTTTTGGCAAATTAACATTGTGCTGCTGTCCACTTAATGTTTGCGAGGTCCTTTCCCAAACATGAGATGAGCCTTTTGAATGCCAGCACATTTACAGTAATGATGTCTGAAAGGGGCTCTGGAGTGATGTGGGTGACAGTTCCCATTGAGGTCCGACATTACAGGACCCGCTAAACGCCACACAGCTTTTCTACACTTCAAAACTGGACCAGCTACCATGAAGATGAAGGTCAGAGGGCGTCTACCTACAGATGACGTCATTAGAGGTGAATCCACGACAAACCAAACCCACGAACAACAGAGTCAAGTAAGAAAGAGGAGCAGGAAGGCTTCATGGTTCAACAGGGAACTGTCAACAGTTTTTCACACCACGTTTCATGCATCCCTCCTGAGAGGCGGAGCCTAAGAGACAGGTGCGAAAGTGGGGGAGAGGAGGTCACGTGTGTAAAGGGGCGGGGCTAGTCACCAGGGGCTCCGTGTGCTGCTTGAGCTCCTCCAGATGCTCTAATATATTCTTCTTAGTGATGATGCCCAACACAATCCTGAAACACACACCCGTTACTCGGTAAACTGCCCAAAACAACAAATAAACAAACAAAAACAGAGACAGAGAGAAAACAGACAGCAGCAGCACAAAAAATACATAACAGGGTGTAAATTAAAACTCAATGTTAACACAAAATGTAACTCAAAATTACACAATTAACACAAAAACAATTAAAGCTGATGTTAGAAATGAATTAATAGTACGTAACTGATAAACTCTTATTAAGTCTGGTTATATTCTGTATTTCTTCTGTCAACAAATCACATGAAAAGACCAAAAACAATCATAAATAGATCGACATTAGATCATTTTTTCATGAGATTTGTTAAAAAACAAAACAGAATAAAGCCAGTCATTTCCATTCAAGACATAAAATCAAACAAAAGTTAACCATAAAAATGTAAATAAAAACAAACACTGCTGCTCAGCTCCTCTCTAGCGGCCGTCACAGCAAACTGACAGCACAGTCTGTCTGGTCATTTCTACGTCACACCAGCAGGCGGCTGAAGTGCGCACCAGAACAGAAGAACTTGGTTCCACTTAAAAACCTCTATCTCTAAACGTTGTCAGATTCAGACCACCCATCAGCTGACTGTATTCACTATGTTCTCCCTTCGTGATACCTGTTATGTACTTGTGGTTAGTTTTAGACAGCAGCTCAGTCTCTTCTGCTGAGGAGACTTCTCTGTTATCGCTTGGTAGAAGGATAAAGGAAGTGCAGCACAGCGGTTAGGCCAGGCCATGCAGATTACAGGGTAAATCTGAGCGCCCATGCAACACCAGACAGTGTGTACATGTGTTTGTACGACGTTTGTCAACCTCAGACAGGTTAAGCAACCGTGGAAATGAGGATGTGAGGAGGATTCGGCGTCCTTCCTCCCGAGACCAAGCGTTCGCTTCCTACTTACCCATTGTGAGTGACCAGGCACTGGCGCAGCCCCAGCTTTCTGAAAATATCCACCACGATCTCCATGGGGGTGTGATCAGTGACGGTGAAGGGGCTCATGTCCAGGATGGAGCGCAGCTTGAGGGGCCGAGGGCTGTCGGCCGGCAGGGTGGGAGCGTGCTGCGTGAAGTACACCCTGGAGTTCAGCATGATGCCCTCCTGCTTGCGGCGAGCATTTTCTGTTGGAAGACATGCAGGCAGGGAAGGCAGTCTTTAGAACTATACATATTTTGGTCGATCATCAGAATATCTTCCCTGCACTCTTACCTATAGCGATAGTGATGTCCCTGCGCAAAGCAAAGCCCACCAGCCTCTGGGACTCCTTGGACACTATCACAGGGAAGCCATTATAACTGGTTTCATTGATGACGCCCTGCAGCTCCTCCACCGTCAGGTCGTCCTGCGTCAGCACCGCTAACGGAGGGTCACTGCGTCGGGGCCTCATCACCTCTCTGGCCAGCGTGGTGTGTGTGAACTCCTCTTTGGCGTCCAGGAAGGGGTATCCGTTCAGGCGGATGTGAGCCTCGTAGATTCCCTCCCGGCCAAACGCGTCGCCCACCCATTTGCTGGTCATGACGGCGGCCATGAGGGGGACGATGTACTCCAGGCCACCGGTCAGCTCGAACACGATGACAACCAAGGAGACAGTCATACGAGTCACGCCGCCTGCAGAGGGAGGGCATTAAGAATATACACATATATTAACAGGCTTCCAAGTAATAGAAGCAGAGATTACAAATAAAGAAATATGTTGTGAATGTTGACTCACCCAGACAAGCTGCTGCGCCCACCATGGCGTAGAGCCCTGGAGTGATGCAGTCGGCTCCCACCTCGCACCACTCTTTAAACAGGAACCAGTCATGGTGGTAATAGGCGAGCTGCTCCACGGCGATGCCAACAATTCGCCCTGCGATCGCCCCGATAGCCATGCTGGGGATGAACAGGCCCGACGGTACCTGAGGATGATCAACGGATTTTTAGCAATGATAAAAAAAAGAAAAACTGCATTATTAGTAAAAAAACAGCTCACCTTCAGTCCAAATGTGAATATAGTCATGATGATTTTAAAGATGAGTGCCAAGCAGAGCTGCCACATGGCCGCGTAGACGCCGGGCCCTGCCGGCCGGTTGGGGTTGTCTGTGAAGGCTCTGCTGCCGTTCATCTGGCTGCGGTACTGGCAGAGCTGCGATGACTCCAGCGGTCCACAGTCGGTGAAGAGCTCCTTGATCAGTTCGCTAGTGTTCTGGCGCGTGTAAGGGTTTGGGAAAGCGACCACGGCGGTGATGGCTGCCACCAAGATCACCTCCAACACCGGGTACTTGCCTGAAGAGAGAGAGATGATTACGTCAGACTGTGCATCTGATTTGTCCTCCCAATCTTCCACACAGACCTATCAATCGCAACACTCGACACATCTAAATTTAAAATCCTGCAGTCAAAGGACTTGCCGAAGCGCGTCGACTTGCGCCGCCGGCACCAGGCGATGTTGGCTCGGATGAAGAAGGCGCCCCAGAGGCCCCCGAAGACTCCCAGCAGGATGAAAGGGATGAGCTCAAACAGGTACCACGGCGTGTGGTACTCCACGTAGAACAGCACCAGGCGGCTGTTGCCAAAGGGATTAATGGAGCGCAGGACGAAGGCCGCCACCAGGGCAGCAAAGAAGGAGCGCCACAGGGTCTTGAGAGGGAAGTAGTAGCTCACCTGGAGGAAAGACAGAGAGTTAAACATTCAATTTACTCTCCTGCAATTTCTTTCAGGATTATGTTGTGGTTGCTGAACGTAAACATTTTCAGTAATTTGATTTTGTACCTCCTCTAAGCTGAAGAGAACTCCTCCGATTGGCGCTCCAAAAGCAACAGACACCCCAGCAGCCGACGCAGCAGAGAGAACCTGAGAGGGCAAAACAAACACACCTCAGCTGATTATGACATGCACTTCCAAACAACTAAATCATTACCATAAATGAATTAATGCTTAAATACAAGGATAATGAGCATATCTCACCTCTCGTTTCTTGGCCTCGTTCTTGCTGTACTTGGGGAAGAGGTAAGAGAAGATGTTCCCACAGCAGCAGGCCACGTGGACCAGGGGGCCCTCCTTCCCCAGGCTGAGGCCAGACGCCACAGCCAACACCAGAGTGATGGTCTTGATCATCAGGGTCCACTTGCCCAGGTATCCCCGGATGATAAACCCACTCAGGATGGTCTTGATCTGGAGAGGAGAGCGGCGAGTAGGAAGGTTAAACTGAAACTGAGCTGCAAGGAGGGGTTTGGTTCCTACTGTACATGGATCAGAGAGGAAACATCTTCACAGCAGGGTAAGGCTTTGTGGAGATGTTTACCCGACAGAACCTCACAGAGAGAAATAAAAAAGAAAGTATCAATTAATTGTCTCTTATTAGGAGAAAAATGTTTTGTGAAGGAACGTTGGTCTGGAGTTGCTCCGTTGGGAACCGATTACGCTCCAGGAACGATCTGCCGGGCCAATCAAATTGTTTGGGCGGGCTATATGTGGTGATGGAAAAAATTAATTCAAATGGCTAAATTATCATATTCATAGTCGGATAAGAACACGATGCCTGAATTGTGCTCTTTTCTTACATTTACTATTAAACTTGTCTGAGATTTAGTCATGTTTAACACATCAACACATTCTTCTATTCAAACAGTTTCAAGTGGTCTTCTCAGGTGCCCTTTCTTCTATTCTGTTGTAAACATACTCAAAGTCACCCACTAACACCGGCTTTGCTCTCCTCTAGCAGCTTTTATGTTCCCATGGCAACTAAAAGGACATCTCTTTCAAAGCTCTGAGCACTCACCTTGAAATAGCTTTTTCATAGCAAACCTTTCACATCTCAACCGCTACCCACTGAATTAACAGCTCTAAAGCACTCTGAGACTTTATAGTCCACTGAGAGTGGATCCCTGAAAGTGCACACAACCAATTAGGCCACTTCCACGGCGTGTTTGAGGGCGCTGCAGAGAATTCTACACTTTTTTTTCTGTATTATTTGATGTGCTGCTCTGGGACATTCACAGCAAATCGATCAGAGGTTGAGAAAACAGAAGATAAATAGTCTGGAGAAATCCCAGAAAGACAAACTCCTCACTCAGACACAGGAAAAAAAATCTGTCAAAGTTTGGGCTTATGTCACTGAAAGAAAGATGTGATCTTTCACTGGAGGAAGATGTTTGGCAAAAATACGATGCCGTTTCAAAGTTTCCGGAAAGAACGGCAATGTATCTTTAAGAAAAGGTTTCAAAATGGACCGTTACTAAAAGGTGTCAACCATACATTTGAAGAAGGGATTTACAAAAGCGAAAACATTTTCCTCACCTCGGGTATCCCTGAGCCGCAGGCGTATGGAGCAAACACCTTGACCAGACAGACGGCCAGAAAAGCAAAGGACAGAGCCCAGTAGATGTACATGAAGTAGTTCATGATGTAGGAGCCAGGACCCTGCAGAGAGGAGGAGCAGGAGAAATCAAAATCCAGTGTGTGGACGCCTGAGACAGCGTCAACTACTCCACAGTAAGAAGTGAATTATCTCTGAAAACATTCTTCTTTATCCACTGCTTTCTGCTACAACAAGCTGAAGTCTTGTTCTTTAACACTCAAACCCATAAACAGTAAAATGACTTTTAGGGTGGTCCAGGTAAATGAAAATAAATCAACACATTTTTGATGGTTAGATGTTAGCGATAAATTCAGACAAAAGTTTGGGGATCTACTACATGGTTGGGGAGCCAGAAAGTGAGTAGTGGCTACACTTATTTAGTAATACAGTGATCCATTTAGTTAAATGTTCGGGGAAAAAAGCTTTCATATGCCTGCGCTAATCTACCTCAGCCTGCCCCAGTATTAGCTCAGCCCAGCTATTCCACTGAGGACACTTGTCCCTCTCAGCGAAGGTGGTCTCATTGGAGGTCCAGCAGCACTGCTCGTGGTTGAACCACATGGCGCTCAGGCACACGCCCTCCTTCAGGTCGTTCAACCAGTCAGCAGCAATGTCAATCAGGCCAGCCAAAGCACCTGGCAGGAGGAAGGGACCAGGAAGGAAGGGAGGGGCAAGGAAGTGAAGGCAGGGAGGACATAGAAAGAGAAAGGTGTTTGTTGGTACATCTTGGTAGTTATACTACCACGTGTTTTATGAACCTCCGCTTGTTACAGGCTTATTTAAAGAGACTGGAGAAATACAAAATAAAACCTGATAAACCACCTCCAATATCTGTTAAGTATCTGCGTGCTAATTCTGACTAGAATCATGCTCTCTAAGGCAAAGTCCTCACCTGGTATTAACATACGTCCAAAACAGTCAGATCATAAGTACGCTCTAAGTACAAAATGTGTCTCCAAATGCATCTTGAGCCACCACATTTCAGTTTTGCTCTGTATGTGAATAAACTCCATCATCTTTTGGGACACAGCTGCTGCCTCTAATGAATCTCTACCTACTCTTGTTTCAGAACAATGAACACCGCTCTTCGTTGTGTGTCCATCCAGACATGGGGATCAGGGGTCGCGTTAACCAAATATTTTCCGTCATCGACCGTATTTTTAAAACAGTGACGGAAAAATCTGAAGGCCATCTGTCATTTTGACAGATTGCAATTCACACCCCTGACCACTTGGTGGCGAGTGACGTCATTAATTGGCTTTTGTCTCTAATTACAGTTTGCGTTCCAAACATCGCAGAACTTTTGGCAGTACACCATTTCCTGGTACACCGATTATACTAATGCACACGTCAGAGCTTGGCTAACCATAACAAATAAATATGCAATATATATGTATATATGTCTATGCGGCTAACGGCTAGCAAAATGGAGGACTCGGATGAAAGCACGTTGCTAGGACTGATGGAAGGCAAATTTTATTTTAAAAAACTACCTGATGGAAACCTCGATAAAAGCAGAGTTTTGTGCAGATTGTGCAAAAAAAAAAAAGTTTGCATACCATCAAAGCACAACAACCCTACGCTGCCATCTAAGAGCTGTTAGCGATAGCAGTCCCGGTCCGAGTACGGACAAGACGTCTTTTCTGGCGATCGTTATGAAAAACACATTGTGTGTTATATTCTGAATGAATGAGGCAAAACTCTGCTTGTGTTTTCACAGCGCTAAAATAATGTGGTCGCAAACGGCCCAGACCATCTCCAAATACAGTCTGAGCAATTTGAACTGCAAATGCATCCCCGATGTGCGTTCACACCTGTACGGAAACTGGTCATTTGTGATCAGATCACTCAGGACATGTTAAATGCTAGGGCTGAATAGGGACTAAGGCTCAACCTGCAAAAACTTAAAATAGATGGTTTCATAACCCTGAAGGAGAGGCTTTAATCAGTACAAAGGCTCTGCAGACTCATTTTAGGATAAATAAAACTACAGATTTTGTTTGAAACAATTGAAATCCTTAATTTCACCAGTGAGGCTGACATGTTCCAGATCAAATTAGCCTTTAAGGTGCTTTTAGGCTGAATAATGCCAATCTGTACCCCAGACAATTCATGAGTGGAGAACAGTAAACTCAACTGGTATGTTCTGAAAATATCTCCCCCTCTGAAAACTGGATCTTTCCTTCTTTTCATTAGCAAGTCAGCAGCTTGATACAAAGGCTTGTTGATGTTCCCTCTTTTAATAGTCATAAAGACATAAATAATTGAGGCTTAGAGAAATCGGCTCTGTCTGGTGAAGCTCCGCAGGAGGGACCGCATGCTTATGAATGGTGGGCAACAGACAGAGAGAGAACAGGAGACAGAGTGAGCGTGAGCTGCCTGAGGCGAAGCATGTGAGAGTCACCAGCAGAGCAGATAACAGCTGAGTGCGTCTGTGTTTTTGTACGTATGTGCGTGTGTGTGTGTGTTACCTGATGCCAAACCAGTGAGCGTGACCACCAGCCAGCCAGACCAGGCATCGTACAGGCTCTTGGTGAACTCCCATGCTGACTCCTTTTTCTTACTGTTGATCTGTGCATGGAAAAAAAAGTCTTTAAGAAATGTTTCATTAACTGAACATACAGTAATGGAAGTAGGTCAAAGGTTTCTAACTATCGAATGACAAGTCATTCAACAATCTAGTCTGGTGGCAGCATTTCCATTGTTGTTTCAATAAAACGGCCGATTATCACATTTCCTGTACGGCAGGTAAGACCAGGTTACCAGGTAAAATATTTAAATAACATTGGAATAAATTCTCAGAGCTGTTGCTTCCTGTGCTATAACACTTGGTAGGGTGCTATAAAACTGAGTCAATATTTGAACAAAAGTGTTGACAGAGGGAGGTTGAATCAGAGACAGGGAAATGAAGGGCCGAAGGCCGACAGTTTATTGTGCGTCCATCACGTTCTACGAGTGGTGAAAACATAAAATATATCTAGGCAGTGGATATTTGTAATGTGTGAGGAGTTTCTTTATTTTAATCTAGAAAAAACAGTGGTTGTCTCAAATAATTAAAAAAAATAATAATTTTAAACCAGTGACATTTGATATTGTTTTGTTTGGCTTTTCTGCTTGCGAGCTTTTCCTGCGTATGAGTGGTGTTAGTTTCTTCCTCTGTTAAAAGTGCTGATTCAGTCAACACAATTCTGTTTGTGTGACCTACACAAACTGTTGCTGCTGCACAGGAAGTGTGTAACACAATGCTTCCTGTGCAGCAGAGGATATTTTTTGCTGACACTGGCTAGATAAAGTCACAAGAAAATAAATCTGTTGAGTGCTGTGGATTAGTTTGAATCACTTCATAGAAAGAAAACCGTCCATATTTTGTTTACTAGAGACTTCCTGTACACTTAAAACCATAGACTGTATAAATATGGACAACAAGTATGTTGTCCATAATCAGAATCAGAATACTTTATTAATCCTTCAAGTTCCCACGTCCTTGCATTGGTCAAACTGAAGCTATTTTTGCTGGGATACGGGCAGCGCCATCTTGCGACTTTGGAGCCAGAGCCTGCACAGTACGGTCTGAGCCACGATATCGATGACCGAACCACACTTCCACCAAATGCACTCGCGTTTTCATTTAATTAATACTGCACTCTGCTCTATCTCCACCAGTTGCAACATTTTTTTAAATTTTCTTTTATAACTCTCACAGTCCCACGGGACCGCTTTACAGCACGGTTGGCATGGCAGCTGGTGGTCAACATTAAGTCACATCCTGTTTCCATAGCATCAAATAACTAACTAAAACCAAACGTATCCATAATCTAGGGCTGCTGGGCAATAAAACGATAACGATATCTATCGCGATAGACATGTGATCAATATCAATAGAAAATACGTTCGACAGAATGTTCGATAATTTCACATGAACTCCGTTAGAGCAAAATAGGAAGAAAACTCTGAGCCAGAACTGCGTCATTCTGGGGGATGTAGGCAGAGGAAGGGCTTTAGCCTCTCGATCTATCACGGCCCAGCTAAGCCAGGTTGGTGGCATCAACAACAACAACAACAAAAAGAACGGCGTGGAGTGAAAGGAGAATATGAGTGTGACAGCGCGAGAGGAAATTGTAGATAAAAAGGGAAAGGTCACGTCACCAGTTTGGCAATATTTTGGTTATTTTCTGCAAACTTGGTGACGAGTGAGCGTATTAATTGGCTCTTGTCTCTCTTGATTAGTAGTGTAAGAGTCGGTTGAGTTTCGTTTATCTGCCAGCGGAGTGAGTGGCTGCTGACTTTCGGTTGAGCAGGGATCCACAAGCAGCGGTTATGAGTCGGTTAAGTTTCGTTTCTCTGCGTATTGTGCGTAAGAGAGCGAGTGTCTGAGTGCCTTAGTTTGCAAGTGGTCAAGTTGGGTAGTACGTTTTGTTTCTCTGCCGAGTGAGATGAAGATGTTTGAATTGTGCCGTTTATTGATTATATATCAATCAAACGTGGTAGGACTCAAGAATCATGAATCTAGAGTCTCAGCTGATGATTCTTGAGTCGTCTTTGATGGCTGGTTATATGAGCTGAATCTTTTTTTCCACTGCTACTGAATATTAATTAAAAATGACTTTTAATTACTTGAACATGCATCAACCTTATATTAACTACTTAAAATGACAGAAACCATCTTGAAAAAATAAATTTTTGATGTGTACTTCAGTGTTTTAGTTCGGCGCAAGTCCCATCCACTAACATGGAGGGGGTGGAGCTTATGACCTATACTGCAGCCAGTCACCAGGGGGAGCTCTACTTGCTTTGGCTTCAGTTTTAAGGAGCAGTTCCGACGTCCATATATTTATGCAGCCTATGCTCAAAACCAACTACTGGCAGACCCGCTATCGAAGTTAGCTTCTTTAAGGCGTCCTTGTATTTTAAGTATACTTTAAAAGGTGTAACATTGCTCTCTGCGCCCTCACCTTCCGGTGTCTCTCGCGATCCTTGCACTTCTCACGGACCCAATCTATGGTGTGGAAATCGTCGTAGGTCCCCACACCTGGAATGGGCTCCTCTAGGAAGTCCAGCAGGTGGGTGGTGCTACTCGGGGCCCCGCCTCCGTTAGACATGGCGTAGTTAGACGCTGAGGAGACAAAACAGGGAGTAATGAGCAAAAAAATTAGCAAAATTCCATAATTCTATTTCCACAAAAACAGTGAGATTCATTTTTTAATTATCACAATATATAGCTCATCCTTTTAAAAGTATAAGCTAGTTTCTCAGTAGGCCTCAGTGTACATGCGAAAATCACCACAGGTATTTATTCTGAAGTAATGTCTGATGTAATATCTGTACTATTTGTTTTTTATTTGATTAAATAATGCGCATCTGGAAAAATATGCATCTTGGCACAAAAGACTAATGTCGGTAAATTATTCAGATGATAAAATGATATCTAATCGATGCTTACAACAAGGACAGACATACTGTATTTTGGCCATGCTGCTCTGCCGTTCATCTGATACTTAACGATACAGAAAAGGAAAAGAGCTCCTTCACAGTGTTTCTTGCAGCTGGCTGCACATTAGAACTAAACCACCTCAGTAATCCAGCCCACTGGAAACACTGCAGAGCTAACTGCACAGTCACCACTGAGATTTAATGAGACCGCTGGAAACAAAGTCCATCATCTGCTGAAACATTTTACAGAGTAAACCCAGCTGAAATGCCTGGTGGAAATCTTTATCTATCAATAATCACACCTACACTGGATGCTTAGGGTGAAGTAAGAAGCACGTATGCATTGTAGCAAAGCAGCAGATTCTCTCTGCAGGTCTGAGGTGCAGATCAGTAGGTGTGGGTGGACGCTTGACATTTTGCCACAACTTTGCTTGGGTCCTTGTCCACTTGGAAGACCTATTTGCGACTAAACTCCAACTTCCTAGCAGCTGTCTTGAGATGTTGCTTCAATTTATCCACATTTTCTTCCTTCCTCATGATGCCATCTGTTTCCTGAGGTAGACCAGTCCCTCCTGCAGCAAAGCAACCTGAGAACACGATGCTGCCACCCATCATGCTTCACGGATGGGACGGTGTCGACTTGCAAGACACCACATATTTCCATCAGACATAACGATAGTCATCATGACCAAAGAGTTCTGTTTTTGTTTCATCAGACAAGTTCCAGAGCAGTGGCTCGTTGTTAATAAGAAATCAGTTTTAATGAGTTTTAAAAAACTCCCAACTTTGACTGTAACCTTTAAAAAGGCCAGCTCAGCGACTACAACTCAAACCTGTTTCTGTAAAAAACCAAGCTGGTTATTTCTAAGAATTCAAGTACATGACATTTTAATAACATTTGTGGCATTTCTCAGAGCCCTAAATATGCTCTATTTTTACAAACTCTTTCACCCTGCTCTATCGACAACAGACTGCAGAACGATGCCACCACTTAGAGACCACATAACCATGTAGAGTCAGTGAGAAATGACTATGTTATAGCATTTATTAAATGATGAAGAAACAAAAAAGAAAGAAAACATTGTCCACTGCCCTTTTCATACATTCAGTACACTGACTAGAACTGCCGAGCATCAGTGGTTAAGTCTGATATGTTCTGCATGGATGCACAGACTAAACAGAAGAGGCTAACATCAAAACATACTGACTCATATCTACACACAAACACACACAGACACACAGGGTGAAGAAAAGCAGCCAGGGGGCTGGTTCTCTCTCCATCTTATCTGAAAAACACCACTGCCATTTTGCTTTGGCGACGGAAGTTGGAGGATGAGAATTTTCTTTCCATTAAAGCAACGGCAACGATACGACCTGTGGGATGATTAAAAATCCTTCCACATCATCCTCGTAATGCAGGAAGTAATGCAATTCTGCTAGCTTTAAAAAGCACTGCGCCATGTTTAATCTGCCCCAAAGCCTGTTTGATAAATGAGGGAAACCATCCTCTGACATTTGAAAATTTCTAAGCCTCCTACTCCTGATGTCACAAATATTCATCTACAAAGGCAGTATTGTCCCACTGAGATGAAATGAAAAAAGCTCCAGATAAACACAAATTGCTGTCAGTCTAAATACTAAAGTGGAGCCTTACATGTTCAACTGGTTTCTGCTCCTTGTGCACAATCGAAGACATCAGATTAATTCATATGGAGTAATTGCTGTGCTTGTTGGTTGCAGTCAGGTTGACAAATACAATAAGACAGCTCAAAGAGCTGTAGGGTACGTTCAATGAGGAAATTACAAAAGAGACAAAAGATAAGACCTGGTATTTTTTGCTAACTTTTAGAGTAACGGAGCCAAAAGGAACAGTTTCACAAAACATTTCTACATGCATTGAGGGGCTCTGCTGGGTGTGGTATCAATGCTGCGAGGTGAACATTTCAACTGACAGAGCTGAGAAACTAAATATTGCCCGATGGTGTTCCTCTTCAAATATCTATAGTGCACAGTAGAAAGCACATTTAAGTTTCATCTCCACTTCCTCTGCCACTATCATTCATTCATTCATTCACTGAGGTGTGACCTCACATCACCCAGGTACGCTGAATTCCTCAGCATCGTGTGATGAGACACTGTTGGCAGCAGAGGCGATTACTGAGGGTTTAACAGATCCTAGAGAACAGATGATACAACTTTAGAATAAAACCTTAGAGCTGCAGTAGGACGGTTAGTTTCTGAGGGGCGCTCTCACACCACATCAACCGAGTCGACAACGGTTAGAGAGAAAGTCTCAGCCCGCTTGCAATCACACGGATTCAACCTAGTCTACTATTTATACGCTTACACTGTAATTGTATAACCAAGCAGCACACTTGATGTCCCAATCAAGGTTAAGCTAAGTTGAAGCAGAGGCTACGGCGACAATGCAGAGACCTACGCAGAGCCTAGTGCTGTAACTGACGTACATCTTGCCAGAAATGCAACTACGCGACGCATAGCGAAGGGCTGTGATTGGTCCGCTTGGTAATAGCGTGTTTCCGCTTTCGTATTTCCAACTGCTTCTCCATCTCCGAATTGATTGGTCTGGATCAAAAAAATCTGTAAGGTTAACTGAGGAGGTTTGGAGATTTGGAGACATTTCTATGACTCGTGTTCTCCAAAATTCGGTCAAAATTTAATCGAAAGCTTCAGTTGCCATCGTTGAAAGTGAAGCAGGAAGTGGAAAGTGAAGCAGGAAGTAACCCGACTGGCAAAAAAGACACAGCGCCGACGAGCATTTGGGTGGCTCAAGCCAGTCATTTTGAAACTGCCTGGATCAGCCCTGATACATCCTTAGTTGTACACCTCAAGAGCACATCTCCTCCTTCTGAGATACCTGGCAGCAGCAGTGAGACTTCTCAGTATATACGCTACACATACCATAGATGCTCGATCAAACTGAACATGTTGTTCATGCACAGAACACTAGTACATGAACCACAGAACAGCAATAAATGCCAGTTCCCACAATTGCTACGGATTATGACCAATCACTAAACTGTTTGCAAGCACGTTGGGTTGACAGCGGGTCAGAACTTTGTCTCGATTGCCCTCTGAATATAAACCGAAACATCGTTAAATGCAACGTTGCGACATATTGTCCACATTCCAGTCCACATTATATACTTTCACCCACGTTTTTAATCCCCTGTGAACAACTGGGACAGGGCCGTGACTATAAAACAAAGGTTTGTTCATAGCTGTTAACCCTCTGTGACCAGCATTAAACATAAAAACCCTCTGAAGGTTTTGAGTGGGGCTGTAAAACAGGTCATAAAATGACATCAACACATCTGCATGATTTTCCTACTAACACTTACTCAACTACAACATCCGTACTACCACTAATAAAGGTCATGATGGAGGCCGTAGACGGAGCTACTTATTAGCTCATATAACTCCCTTTGATGCTTGATGCAACGTGGGAGCGGAGAAATAAGTCAAAATTCCATTGGCAAGAATTTCACTAAGACTCAGGGACAACGTGATCAAGAGTATCTTTCATCTGACTAGGCAATCTATATCCTGTGTGGCAAAGAGAAAAGAGAAGTGAGTGTATTGTAGCTGTTGCGGAGTCAGCAGCAGTAGGGGGGGGCTGACAATTTTACTCTACAGTTAAATTCCAAAGCAGATGGTGACAGTGAATGAAGGGGAGCTGGGATGAAGATGATGACTCAGTTGTTGACCCAACAACAGCAACCTGATACAGAGATCTGGGTTTAGTTTTGTAAAGGACTGATATCTGACATTGCCTCTGCTGTCAATGAACCAAATGCAATTTTAAATAAATAACCATTGATTATAGTACACTGTATATTTTCCTGTTTCCTTTAAGCCATCTAGTTTTACATCTGGATAGTAAACACAAGCGAGCGACTAAGGACCAACAATCTTTACACAACATCTCTTGAAAAAATTTAGTTTAAACACCGATCAGCAGAAGTTGGTTTCAGTTGAACGCCCTGTAGCTACAGCAACCACAGCTGACACAGTTCAAATTTAGTCAACATTAGGCCTTCCTCAATAAAGAGTACGGAAAGATTGAACTCAAAAGAATGGACGGATGCAGGATACGCTTAATTAACCTTTTTGGACAACATGGTCAGATTGCACTTTAATAAAACAGTAGCGGTGAGATGAAGTCAGAACATATTTCTGTTCTCTCTCATATTTGTATCTGCACTAACAAAAAAAAAAAGAAAAATTATTAAATTCAGATTTGAAAATTACTTTGAAGGGACCGGAGTTTCAGTTTCTGTTGTCAAGTCAAAGAGAATCAAAAAGTTATGAGGTTGTAACAGGCCTTTCAAAAGCATTGACAAAAGGAAATGGTGGCATTAATGACTTTGCAGACCATCTTAAGGGGTGTACACATGGGAAGAGACTAGCAAATGATTTGGTGACAACCAATAAGTGCTACTAATGCAGTTGATTGACACAAAGAAAAAGCTCCACAAATAATTTACAGTACAACACCGTGCATAACTTTGGTTCACCCACCAACTTCACCAAGGTGACAGCGAGCTAGGATCGTCCGGTGAACCCAGATGGAGCAGCTAGCTCTGTCCATGGACAAACACAGCTGACATAAACAAACGTCAGTCTGACAAACGCAGTTAATTTTGGCCAGTTATCTCACTCTAATGATGACAGAAAAAATTCTCCTGAAGGACACATATAATAAGATAAATGCTCCGTAAGCTTCAACAGAGAGGTAAAATCCCAACGATCCAAGCTTCATTACTGTTCATCGTGGAACCACTGTAGATAATTTATGAGATAGTGGAACTAACCCAGTTGAAGAGTGGCAGAATATTCACGAAAAAATAAATGAATAAAAAGCACATCCTGACACCAACATTGCAGTGTCAGTCTATGACGACAACATATGACCAAGACTTCTGCTTCAGAATGAACGTATGTTATTTGGAAAGGAACATTTTCAGCTGCTATAAAGAAAACCACAAATATGTCTGATGAGATAAACCAGAAAAGCCCATCCTGATGACGCTGCGCTATTAGAGACCCCTAAATTGAATCAGAAGCACAGAGCCAAGTGATAGTGACGCCGCAGAAAACAGAACCCGAAATCTACGTCGCCAGCATCATGCTTTTACGGTTCAGCTGTCAAGTCGACGAAATGCCTTTTCTCTCACACACACACATAAAAATATGGCTTCGGTTTCATTCTGTGCATCACTACGGTGATGCTGCGGTTCTGTTTTGACTGCATCAGGGCAAAAAGCCACGTCAGTGCGCACACTTCTCTAAATGAACAGCGTCTGATACAACTACGGTCAATGAAGTCAGAAATGACCATCAGGCAGTCGCTTGGTGAATTACTCCATGTTTACTTCTCTGCATTCCTCTCTTAGGCCTACCTTGGTACTGTTGAGTAAATCAGATCAGAAAGGTTTAGAGGCAACTGGGTAGGACACCCTGGATCAGCAGGGCTGGAGTAGAGTTAGCCTGCTCAGCCATCATGTGACCAGCATCATAAACTGACCCCGACAACCTCATTACAGCCCAAAGAGCCCTGCTGGTGAATGACGCCGGCATGCTGACCAGACGGGTGGATTCCCCGCTGGTGGATAAATGGATCGGAGTCCAAAAAGACAGAGGACTCCAAACTTTTACACAACTTCCCCTTGTTTGTTTACACATGCTGGTATTTGAGACAAGGCCAGTGTGTTCAAGGTAAATGAACTGAAGGTGAACAAATTCATGTTTTGCAATACACTCAGTATTGTGTTCTGTTATTTAGTTATATGAGGACACATTGTATATCAAAAAATGTGTCTGCATTAAAGTGTCTGTTTGCATAGTGGAAAATATCCAGATATGTGACTACCACAAAAACTGAAGACTCTAAAACTGTATGTCTGCAAATAAAGTAAACGCATAGAGACGTTTGCAGACTGAAGCCTTTGTATAAAGTGAATGCAGGCATCAGGGGATGTGTCCTTAACTCACCAGGGGTCTTTTGTCTAAGCTCACTCACCGCAAAAATCTAACAAGGCCTGGAGGAACCAAGAGACGCACACCCATAAATGGGAGGAAAACTCCCTAAAGGCCACACGTTGTAAGAACCTAAAATTGTTATATAAAACTGATGATAATTTGGCAACAACCTGTCCCCTAGGGAGCCTGTTATATGTGATGTGCAGTGACATCCTGAGTCTCACCAACAGGTGTCCTCACTCTGCAGGAAGATGGTGAAATCCTCCAAAAAGACAGCTTAGATATATAAATGCCCTGCTAATGCATGTTTGTCTTTCTGCGTGGACATTAAAATGGATGCCCATGAGGTTCTCTTACGTCGTTGCTGCTGCTCACAGGCCCAAACTCAAGCCCCCACATCAAATAAAATCTATCTCATTATCTTGAGCTGACGTGCACACACTGCGGGTTAATCAACAACAGAGATGGTGGAATGAGCCGGCCAGATAGCTCCTGTCGTTAGTAATGGCAGCTACTAATCCACACTGGCTCTCCGGTTTCCATGCCTGACTAGCAGCAGAGGAGGAGGAGGCAGCGTTTGTTTAGCCCTGCACTGCCATATGGTTACATGCACTCGTTGCACAAGAAGAAGGAGGCCGGTGATCACAGCACCAAGAGGGAATAAGAGGGAAGGGGGAGAGAGACAAGAGGGGACGTGGCGTACCTCTTTTAGGCATCTCCTGCAGGGGGATGGTGTCCCCTCCCCCGTCGTAGGGCAAATAGGGGTCGGCTGCTGCGTCCTCCTCCTCCATGTTGACAGTTTAGACGGAGGCTAAGCTAAACTAGGCTAGGCTTCACTACGCTCTGCTTGCTGCGTGTCTCACTGTCGCTGCCATGTTTACCGGAGGAAGACAAGCGAGGCTGTGTTAGTGAGAAAGAGTGTGTGTGTGTGTGGTGTGTGTGTGCGTAAGCGCACAATCCTCTCTCTCTCTCTCCCTCCCCTTTCTTTCTTGCTCACCCTCCACTGCAGCAGCTGACTGCTAGAGCTGATGTCGTCATCACACACACACTCACGTCTCCATCTTTGTGAGGACCTTCCACTGACATAATGCATTCCCTATGCCCTAAACGTAAATGTAACATTTACAACTGAAAAACCGTGCTTAACATGTTTTAAAATGTCTTAAAAAGTTGTGGGGCCCAGAAAGGTGGCCCCTCAAAGACAACATGTCCCCACAACATTAGTATTCTACAAGGGTTTGGTCCCCACGACCTAATAAAAACAAGAATACACACACACAGCGAAAGACGATCACACCAGGCCGGTCAGTCCTCCCTGCCTCGTTGCTAGGGGAGATCAGTCAGCCCTGCCTGAATGGGAGAGACCATAGTGCAGGTCACACGGTGTGTATGTGTGTGTTTGGGAGGGGTGAGCTCTAAAATGGAATATACCATTGTGAGCAATGCAGGGGTGGTCAAAGTAAGGAAATTTACTAGACTGATCCATATTAAGTACAACAGACTGAGAGAAGCTATCAATAAAACATTAATTAGCAACAAATTTGATGAGTCAATAAGGACGAAATAATTTTTCCCAGAAAAAAATACCAAAAATTAGCTTGAGCCTCTCAAATGCCTTGAAATTTTGACTGGTGATTGTGTAAAACCAGAAGATTTGTGTAGTATTTTCTGGCATTATATAGATCTCAGCAGTATTAGCAGATTCATCAGTTTAAAAGAGGAATATGAGATGGGGTTATATATGCATTAGGCGTCTAATCCACATTAAGAATATTTTTAAAAAAATCATTAATTATTTTGAATAAAATTATATTTCTTCTGTTTTTAAGTTTAATCTTATCTTAGAATTAATCAATAACTATTCCAGTGAGTTGAATACAGTCAGGCAGACTTTAAATTTACAATACAAGTTGCTTTTTCACTAGCATGCCTAGTTGATTTTTTGAATAAAATCAGTACAAGTGCTGCCTTGCCTCCAACATGCAAGGACAAAACTATAAAACTTTGCTGGTGGCTGTAACATAATTGCATGTTTACAGATTTATAATCCCTCAGTCAGAGAAGCCGATTTCACAGTTAAATCCAAAAGTGAGCACAGTCACTGCCTTTCAAAGGTGTTTTGTAAACTTGACGTAGTTAAGTGTTATTGTATGAAACACAAAAGCTTAGTCAGGTTCCTCCAAATCCTTTGCGGTTCCAACGTTACAAGGGGATTCTGAGATTTTCAACCAACCTTAGACCTTCGTGTCCCCTTACCTTTCTGGCAGGGCTTCTGTTGCTAAGCAGCAGCACAGGTGATATTGGCCATAGTTTGCCAACTCCCTCCTCAGGAATTCCCAGTGAGCACGTCCAAACAGCAAATCCTCAACAACATCACGTCAACACATCAAGTTTTTGTAAAATCCATTTTCCGGTCAAGGACCATAGTTTTTCAACTCAGTGCTGTCTTCATCTCCGGTACTTCATCTGAACCAACAAAAAATTGAGAACAAAACTCACAGGCACTATACAGAGTGAATCAGCCCCTTGGTGACACTGCAGTCTTAGCCCTGAGGAAGGCTTGACAGTTTTCTCTGAACCCACCCCTCACCACTACGTAAAAATAGCACAGAGGCAGGCAGCACACCAACTTCAAGGAAGGATATTCACCCAGAGACTTCCTGAAACACTCACTCACACCGGTTGGCAGCAAAACTGGTTCATGGGAATGTTGTTGTACATACATTATGCAGAAATCAAGAATGACGAGACAGGTAGGTGCAGCCCCGGATATAGAGTAGTACAAGTATGGCAGAGCAAATAATGCCTGATTGTTGCAATATTAGTTACGATAATACTCTGTCTGCAGTAGTAGTGACAGTGTCAGTGGTGGAAAGTTAGGGTTACTCTATGCTTTCACCTTTTGAAGGCTGAAATGGATGCCATTATGACATGCATAAACTCACACACGGTACATAAATGTAACCTCTACTACCTCTGCAGATAAAACAATATGGCACAAACACAAATCATAAAATATAAAACCCCAAAGAAAGTAGCACCTAATAAAATGACATTATAATGCCATTTTAAAATACAACTAATAATTTGGGTACTACATTCAGCAAGTAGCTCAAATAACAAAGAGTCTGGTTTTATCTTTCTGTAAACACAGTATATCGCCACTTCCGACGTGTATGGAATTTCCAAACACTGCATTCATTCAGTACATATCTTGGTCAGTGAAACAAAAGATCAAGATTGATGATGTGTTTATGTAAAAGCTGATTTTTGTGTCACAATCAGTATTGACTGTGTAAATATTGATCAGACCAACACTCTTGGTTGCTAGTGTGCGGATGAAGCTAGGTATTTAGCCATCACTGTTATATTTAAAGTTGTACACTGTGTTTTTTAGTAGCAAAACATTTGTGGAATTTTGTGTCATATGTCAATTAACTGTCACATTAATCAGTCACTCCAATAGGTCACCACCTTAGTCGCGCCATGTCAAAGTTGAGATTACTTTTACTTGGTACCTGCCCACATCACATTGCCACTGTTTTTTTGCCAATCATCCCCACAACTCTCTATATTTTATTAACATTCAATGGTTTCTTGTCACCACATCACTGCTAGACTCTTCCTGTGTGTACTCCTCTTAGTCAGTCTAGACACAAAAGCTGTTATACTCTTGATTGTTGAGCAATTCTGTCAAAGCAAAGCCTTTATTTATACTTGAGTGTGCTCTAAACTGGTAGAGTTGGTCTATAATATTGTAGTTCTTAGTGGTGCTTCAAAGTACAAATAAATGTTGTCAAAGGATTAAAATCCATGCAGTGGCGTGGCATGAAAAGGTAAGTACTACAAGTACTTGAAGTTAATAGTTGTACCACAGAAAAGGAAGATTACAGTCAAACAAGCGCAGAGAAAACCTCACTGTTCTCTCTGTCTTGAATCCAATGAAAACAACAGATTCCAACTATCCAATTCAAACAGGAAAAACTATTTATCCCTTGAATAAATGCACTCACCAACTACAAAGCTCATTGTGCATTCAAAGAGCAGCCACTTTAGTGCGTAGGGATTCTAACTGAAGACGAAATGTTCATATTTGAAGAGTCAAGCTCTGCCGGCACCTCTGACCCGATCCTCAGCATGTGCATTTTCTGTTTGACCAGCTGCAAGTCAAAGCTAGAAGAGAGTCCGCAAATTTACTCCGACAAGGAGGAGCAAACAGGAAGCGTCAGGTCAGATGATGCTGATGGTACAGATACTACTGTAGAGCGCTCACGAGGCACTGAATGAAAGACAAAACTGGTGATTGTGCTGAAAATGATAGGCATGAGTAGAATTATGTAACATGGCTAAAATCACCTGCAGCAGTTTCACTGTGAATGAAAGGTAATGACTGTAACCTACCATCTAACTTTATGCATCCTGAGTAACTCACACCACAATTCAGTCATTTATCAGAGCATTTTTGACAGGGAAAAAATCCATGTATGCAAAGAGACAGAAAGTAGGGGAAACAACAACCAAGGCCAAAGGAGGCACATGAGTAGTAGTGACGCCGCAAGGCAAACTGCAGGAAACAGGAAGCCATTCAAGAGGTGATCAGCTCGAGATGCTCGATAGAAACAGTACAGTGATATATAAAGAGTGGAAAAGAAATGGTGACAAATCAGGAAACAAAAAATATGAAAACATGCAAAGTTCAGTGGCAGTTATGAACAAAACGATGAGTAACATGTGCAAAACAACCAAACAAATGGCAGTACGTAACAAAAACCAAACCTTACAAATGGTTATAAAGCCATTAATTAACTAATGGTTAAACAAATTTACAAGTGCACAGACTAAGTTGGTTACAAATAAGTGAGCTTGGCTCTCTTTAAACTCATTCCCTCAAAGGTAAATAACACTTTTTATAACCATTTGTAAGGCTGTAAAGGTCAGACTGTGATGATGGATGGACGGATGGAAGGCAGAAGGCTTCTCCAGGGTTTGACAGATCACCTAAAGCAGCTGATGGGGATGGACGGAGGCGAGGAGCCGAAAGACAGCAGCACACATAAGCAGACACACACTTGATGCATCTTCAGCAGCAGTTTTGCTTGGCCGAGAGTGAACCACAAGATAACTTCCACTTTGGATCTGAAGAAGATGCAACAGAAAGGATGGGGCACGATGGGAAGCTCACTGAGAGTTCAAGGAGAAGTCCTACGAAAGTTCACCAAGCTTGGGATATGGAGGGGAAGCTCAAGACGTTCAGACCAATCAAACTGCTTGCGGGGGACTTGGAGGCATCCCATAATCCCTACCTGGGGAGGCAGCGTCCCCATCCAGCAGGTTGTCGTCCTCGGTGGTGTGAAAGTCCATGATGACGCCGGCTCCATCAAGCAGCTCCTCGTCGCTGCTGGCGCTGGCGATGCTGTTGTAGCTGTTCCTGCAGTAGCCTCTGTGGTACAGCTGCTCCGACTCCATTTAGCAACGCGCCGGTACCCTGGATGATAAGGGGGGAGGAGGGGAGTGGTGGAGATATACATACTGTGTTGTGAGGAGGCTAGGTTACAGAGTCTACAAAGTGAAGGGAGTCTATCAGGTAGAAAGACGAGCAGGCAGGCGTTGTTAACATGCATGTTAAGAGAACTCCCTAGCGAAGGTGTCAAACCTTTATAGTCCAGAAACTCCACAACACAACAGACAAACAAGGTCTGGAACTAGTTCTCAGATCATCGTTCAACTTTCAATACTGCAAGGTCACACAGCCCTTCATTTTATCCAACTATTAGGAAACCCAAATAGCAAAGGTACCCGCAAAGCTGACAAGGTTCATCTTAAGAAACTTTTTTCATCCACAATACAGGTTTATCCATCTTTTATCTTTATTTTTATTAAGGGATATTTCGATTGTAGACAAGGCAGCACACAGACAAATAGCTGCAACTAACCTTGAAAGGTAAGAGATGCAGTTTGACAGAAATACTGGAAAAGTGTTCGGTGATGGAGGGTAAACTAAAACAAAAGATGAGAGGGACGGATACGGCCATTAGGCAGCAGGATGAACGTGGAGTATTGCGGCTGATGAGAAGACTTAATTCCAAAGATGAGGCAGCATGACTGATGACAAATACTTCAATACCAGACCAGAGAGGCAGGAAGCAGTAGGAAAACAGATTTAATTGTCGAATTCAGATCATCGATTAAATTAGCATTACCTTTGATGTCATGTCATTTGGAAATCACCCCCTATATGTAGCACTCTGTGTTTGAATCTACCGACATTATCCTTGGATTTGACATCAAGGCTTTGTGTCCACTCCGCCACATGTCGGAGGTAATTATTGTACACCACTAAACCATTAGTTTTGCAATTTTGAAATAATAATAGAAAATATATTATAAAAAATAATACTGATCCCGCAAGAAAATTCCCAACTGCTCCACCTTGGCCTGATGAGATGAAAGCAAAACGCATCAATAAATAAAATCCAATGCATTAATATGTGCCGCATGTTATCCATCCCATCACTGTTCAAGACTTTATCAAATATTATACTATTCCTATGGCCTATAGATGGGTCTCCATGCACCCAAACTGCTTTCAACGTGTTTATTCGAAAAGAAAACGAAAGAGGCAGGACAAAGATGCAGAAAAAGAAAAATATGGTCGATAATGTGCTGTGTAATTTATACTTTACAAATTAAAGACAAGGCCAGTTCGCATGAAGATCGCAGTTGTTCGAACGGATATCGTTTTGGCTCACAACTTGGGATCATATTAGTTAAATTGATCTCCAGGTGAAATACTCCTGGGTAAATTTAGGTGCTGCTTAGGGTCTGGAGTTGCAGTTAATAACTGAAAATAAAATGTCAAATGCTACAAAAATATTTATAATCCTTTAATTACTATGTCTAAATTCTCTCTGGTAATACTGAACATAGCTGATATTAAGCTTAGCTATTGCTTTCTATTTTTTGTTTCTTAATTTGTTTCTTCCGTTCACATAATGCTTGCTAAAATTTTAGATCAAGATATTTGGCAGGGATGATGTAATAATCCAAAAACCTTTGTGCGCTGTACAGCTAAGTGACATATTTATAGACAGAGATTAAAAGGGACATGCTCACTATGACGGCGGGATGATCATGACTATATTCCTGATGGAGTCAAGAGAGCAAGCGACACACAGAACCGTCATTTGCTCTCAAATCTCGCCCCCATGAGGAAAATAGGGGAACTACACCCCGTGACTCAGAAAGCGACATGACCTAGAATGATCCTGGCTGCACACAATGACGGTCCAGTGACGCCTGAAAATAAAAGATAAGCTTGTGATATGAATAGCAGTATCAGCCACGAGACATGATGAGTCACCAAGTAATAATGAAAAAGAGAGACAGAGGAGCCCAGCTGATCTTTATGAATCCTTCAGTGCCTGACAGGTGACTCCTTATTCCTGATATCTTTGTGAAAGCACACCTAGGCGTAATAGGTTTCTTAGCTCCCTCCATGCTCCCTCCCTTGCTCTTGATTTGTGTGTGTGCGCTGTGTGAGGCATGGCACACCCAGAATCAGACCAGGACTGTTGCTGTTCTGACACTGATGTCACCTCTGTCTGAACACTACAGCCAATGGCCAGCTTGTACAATAGTTCTTCACTGGCGTAAAAGGAAATAATTCTTCAGTAGGTGGCAGTAGTCTGTTTTTGTCATTCACCAAAAGAGCTACTATTAGCTAGGAGGCTAGGATTAGCTAGGAAGAGCTACAAAACATCATACAGATCTGGCCTCTCCTGAATCATGTTGATCAGCAGTGCCCTTTGAACTTAGTTTTGTTTACTTCCAGTTCTCTTCTTGTGCACGGATTTGCTAATTTGAACAGGAAATCACAGTGATCCGTCTCACTGACCACTTCCACTGCCAGTTCAACATGTTGGTTTAGCTGAAAAGTCAGGGGCAGGGGTCAAACTATTGTCGACAGTGTGGTACACCAGGGAGAACCTAGGGCTCACTGATGCTCACTGACAGCCCAAGACAGGAAAATGGCTGATTGTCAGCTTGTCATCGCATACTCACTTCTTTTTTTTTTTTGAACTTTATTGCCCATATAAAACTTTGCAGGCAATTTAAGCATTACAAATCAATGCGAACACACACAAAACTAAAAAAAAAAAAAAAAAAAAAAAAGGTTCACCTTGTAATACATCACATTCAACACATATTGGTTACATATTCACACAGTATGTCTACAGTATTTAGTACAGTATTAGTGTAAGTTCATGCCTAGAATGACTGGGGTCCATCGTCTTATGAACAGCGATACTTTCAACTGTAATATAGCTGTCATATTTTCCATTATATGAACTTGTTTAACTTTTTCTATCCATTGATCTTTTGTAGGGGCACAGGGCTGCATCCAATTAACAGTGATCATTTTTTTGGCAGTCATTAGCAAAATATGTAACATGTAACATTGGTCCTTAGAAAGCAAGTCCTCAGGTACTTTCTCCAGTATAAAAATTAAAGGGTCCAGTGGGATATCAATCCCAAAAATGTTGTCTAATTCTTCTTTAATGTCTTTCCAGTATGTCTGTATCACCGAACAGTCCCAGAATATGTGGGTATGATCACCCACCATGCCACAGTTCCTCCAGCAAACATTGGGGGCATTGTTTTTAAACCTTGCCACCTTAAGGGGTGTTCTAAAGATTCTCAGTTTCATCTTCCAGTCAAATTCTTTCCACATCTGACTTCCAATCCCTTTATGACTCGCTATACATATATTTTCCCAGGTATCATCATCTATCATTGTATTGAGTTCTAATTCCCATTCACTCTTAATATGATAGGTGTTATCTGATGTGTCTTTCAGTAGACTTTTATAGATACGTGATACCTGATGCTTTGTTGATACCAACTGTTGGGAAACATGTATAAAGTACCTTTCAACCTCTGTTGGATCTCTCTTAAGACTATCCCAGTCTGTGTGCTTAGTGAGGTAGTGTCGTATTTGTAAATATCTATACAAGTCATTTGGGGGCAAGTCAAATTTCTCTTGGAGTTGCGAAAATGATCGTAGTGTGTTGTTTTCAAACAACTGGCTAACAATGACCAGGCCCTTTTCCGCCCATCTTCTATACGCTAAGTCTGTCAAGGATGGGAGAAAATCGAGGTTTCCAAGAATGGGCAATGCCCTTGACAGAGGCAAAGACCCTTTTAATTGCTTCTGTACACTGTTCCAGACCTTTAATGTGTGTTTGACCCAGATATTATTTATTTTTATCTTCCTCTGAGTCTGCTGACTAAGAAAGGGAAGAGTAGATAGTGATATCCCTGTCAACGAGTTCTGTTCAATAGATACCCATCCAGTTTCCTCATCTTTGGTCATCCATACCACTATAGTTCTAAGTTGGGCTGCCCAGTAATACATTTTGAGATTAGGTAAACCCAGGCCCCCCTTTTCTTTACTAGCCATCAATATTTTTAGGCGTATTCTTGGTCTCTTATTTTGCCAAATAAATGTTGATATACGTTTTTCAAGAAGCTTTAGTGCCGATTGTGGAACCTGAATTGGCAGAGATTGAAATAAGAATAGGAGTCTAGGTAGAATATTCATTCTTACGGACTCTATTCGGCCAAAAAGAGACAGAGGCAGCACGTCCCATCTACTTATGTCTTGGTTGATCTCTTTGACTAGCTTGTTATAATTAGAGGAGTAAAGCTGTACTGGTTTTGGTGTCAGGATGACCCCTAGATATCTAAATCCCTGCCCGGATCTCCTAAAGGATACCAATCCATCTAATTGCTGGGGCCATTGGCCACTTATCATCATTGCTTCTGATTTGTTGGTATTAACCTTATATCCTGACACTTCACTATATTTATTTAGGACATTCAAGAGTTCAGGGATAGAATCCATGGGGCGTTCTATGAATAACAAAATATCATCCGCAAATAGAGCTATTTTGTGTTGAATCATTCCCTCATCAGGAATGCCCAGTATGAGTGGATTTGACCTTATTAATTCCGCCAGTGGTTCTATGCTTAAAGCAAATAAACAGGGAGACAAAGAGTCTCCCTGGCGAGTGCCGCGTCCCAATGGAAAAAAGTTAGAGCAGTGGCCATTCACTCTAACTCTAGATTTGGGTTCTTTATAAAATAGACATATCCAGTTAATAAGAGTATCATTAAAGCCCATGCACCTAAGAGTCTGTTGTAGGAAAGACCAATCAACCCTATCAAATGCCTTCTCAGCATCTAAGCTGAGAAGCATTGAAGGGGTGGTCCTCCTAGCTGCAATGGATTGCAGATTTAGTGCCCTCCTGATGTTGTCCGAGCCTTCTGTGGGCTGTGTTAGAATTTCCTCACTATCTGGGCTTTTGATTTTATGAACTGTCCTATTACTTTGTGCTTTCCGTAGTTGAAAGGCCAATAGACGGCTTGCTTTGTTCCCCATTTCGTAGTATTTCCTATTTATGAATCTCAAAGCTCCCTCTGTTTTGTAAGTTAGTAGGTCATCCAGTGTTTTTCTTGTCTCTTTCAGTGTATCCAATACTTCTTTTTTCTTAGATTGCTGATGTTCTGTTTCTAATTGCTTGATTTTTTTCTCTAGCTCATTCTGCTCACTTAACCTTTGCTTTTTCAATATAGAGGAAATGGCAATAATACAGCCCCTCATCACAGCCTTAGACCCCTCCCACAGGATTGTTGGAGAGATGGTATCATCCTCATTTATCTTAAAATAATGTGTTAATTCCTTGTGTATTTCTTGTTTAATCAAGTCATTACTTAACAATGAAACATTAAGTCTCCAGTACTTAAATGATTTTGTTTGCCCTATGTTTATCTTTAAGGTGACTGGAGCATGGTCTGATATGGTAATTGGCTCTATATTACACTCAGTGACCCTATAAAGATCCGGACCTGGCATTAGCAGCATGTCCAACCTAGAGTAGCTGCCATGTACCTGTGACATAAAAGTAAAGTCCTTCTCTTTGGGGTGTAAGCGCCGCCATACATCTACCAAGCCAAGTTCACTCATCATCGCCTGTAATGTAGAGGACTTTCTAGATAGTGGGCCCACTCCTGCAGGTAGCCTGTCCATATTTTGTCTAAGCACACAATTGAAATCCCCTCCTATTAACACCACTCCTTCCATTGTGTCTGCCAATAAAGTTGCTATGTCTTTGAAAAAGACAGCAGTGTCCTCGTTTGGAGCATATAGATTGAGTAGAGTTACTTTTGTGCCACTAATATCTCCCTTTACAAGAACATATCTACCATTTTTATCTCTGTGTCTGTATGATTGAAGTATACTGATTTATTAAAGAGGATGGCCACGCCTCGTTTTCTGCCGTTTTCGAAAGAAGAACTGAATACCAGATCCACCCATTCTCTTCTAAGTTTTAAATGCTCTTTTTCTGACAGATGAGTTTCTTGGAGCATGGCTATAGAACATTGTAATTTCTTGAGTTGGCTCAGTATTTTTTTCCTTTTAACTGGATTCCCTAATCCCTTTACATTATAACTAATACAGTTTAAACTGTTCATGCCTATCCTTATGCTTTCTTATTAGGGATGCAAATTATCGAGTAATTCATTAATCGATAGTTGTTTCATCTTATCGATCGATGATCGATTAATTGATAAGCGGCAATTTTTCTGAGAGGCTGAATTTCCCTCTGAATAGGTTCTATCTACAGAATATGTTTGATATGCTACCAAAATGTTATTCCCTGCCCTCAAGTAAGGTCAGAATAAATCTTTAATTAATTATAAAATAATTAGTATAGTAACACAAACTACAGCTAATCTGCACAAAAAATTATATTTTAAATGAATAGCTTATAAATAGAACAATTATACACTGACTTGTAACCAAAACAGTCACAAGAAACAGTGAAGCAATTACATGACTTGTGTTAAAAATATACTTGGTGATGCATGATGTCCACTTCATTGGACACATGGTTAAATGTATTTTTCTACATATTGGAAGTAAAAATTTCATATTCCAAACGGATAATATGCTTCCTTAGATGTTACTGTATATCATCATATTTATTTTTTTTTTTTACCTATGTGGTTCTTCAAGAATAGAAGCTTTGACAGGATATACCAGCAGTGGTCGGCACGGATGGCTTTTTAGCGGCCACGTTGGATTCAGAGGAAGTTTACTTGCAGTTACACCGACTCACCACTGAAAAGACCTTAATGGAGTAGGGCAGCAGAGAGCACTCTAGAGGCTGATATGCAGTTCCACCGTAGAAACCACTGCATTAAAGAGAAAATTACTTTTTAGTAGCTGTCCACTGTCGTGACCGCTATGCACGAGAGGGCTAATTAAAGATTTATTCTGAGCTTACTTGAGGGCAGGGAATAACATTTTGGTAGCATATCAAACATATTCTGAACCACTCGCTGTTTGTAGCACGGCTGAATGTGACATATTTAGGTGGTAATTTAACGAAGTTGTGGAGTTGTTGTACTTTAAAATACTTCCACATATTGTGCATTTGGCGTCGTTGTCGTCATTGACCAACTTTTGCCCTCTTCATCCTGTCAGTGTACCGCTTCTCGTTTGTCTGTTGTTGTCGTTGTCAGAGCCCTGCTTCGCTTGTGTTCCCGCGTGTGCATCAAGTACGTCTGGCGTCAAGAGCGCCCCCACGAGGACTGCCGGGGAATTACGGGTTCAAAATGCAATTAATTGCAATTAATTAATTTTAATCGAGTAATTTCTTATCGACAATTAATCGATAATCGATTAATTGCTTGCATCCCTATTTCTTATATCACCCATTCTTGACATTTAGACATACTTATTAACATAGTTATACCAATAACCCAACTAGTGATAATTTCAAGGTGGTAGTAACAAACAAAACATAACACAGAACCTTTAACAATATGAACACTAAACTTCCAAATACCCAAATGGTTTGCTATAGGCCTACAACAAGGTAAGAGAACAATGGCCTCTACACTAAGCAAACCACATCCCGATGTAGCTTGGGCAGAGGATGGTGACAATTCCTCTGTGGGATTCGCACAAAGTGCCTTGGCTGCTGTCGTCCAGGTTGTGGAACGGTTGCTGCTCAGTATGCACGTATACTCACAGTTCCGCTGATCTCCGTCCAATAAGGAAAATAGAAAAGGAGAAATAATCCTAACGTTTGATGTATCCAGAGGGGGGGAAAAAAGTCTCGGCGTTGACATCACTTCTTAGTTATAACGGGCCGTGTCCGCGGAAGGAATCCCTCCCGCTGCGCCTTCCCCGCTTCTCTCGCCCACGACATTCCACCTGTAGCTAGATATCTCGTCCTCCATCTGTGATCTTTCGTCGATCTTTGGATGTATGTTGTACTCAGCCAGGACTGGGAGGGCCTCCTTAAGCGTAGGGTAGATCTGATCTCCTTTTTCCGTTGTCAGTTTTAGTTGCGCCGGATAGAGGCATTTGGCTTTAACGTTCTTCTCTTTTAATTGTTTGATGGTCTCTCGCACTTGTGCCCTCCTCCTTTGCAATTCCGGAGAGTAGTCGTGGTCAAAGTATATTTGTTTGTCTTTATACATTAATTTTTGGCTCCATGCTTGTCGCAAGATTTTGTCTTTGACTGAGTAATCCACAAATCTGACGATCAGAGACCTCGGAGTAGCATTGGGGTCTTTCGGCTTGGCCGCCAGGGAGCGGTGTGCTCTTTCTATTTGCATATTCACGTCTGGCATTGGTTTAAGTACAGATTGAATCATCTCCGCGACAAACTTCTTAACATCTTTTCCTTCACTACCCTCCGGCACCCGATAAATTCTCAGATTATTGCGCCTTGTTCTGTTTTGCAAGTCTTCACATCTAGCTGTTAGATCTCTCTCTCGGTGTAGCAGATAACGTATGGCTCTCTCATACCTTCTTCCATCGTCTTCAGTAGCACTTATACGATCTTCCGCCTCTTTGGTTCTTTTCTCTAGTTTGGTCATTTCCCCTTTCAGTTCTTCCATTGATGTTTCCAGCTTCTTAAGGGACATTTTCGTTTGATTATGTCCCTCACGGTTTTCTGCCCTTAGCTTTTCTAGCTCGGCTAATATTTTGGCTCCTGAGCTAGCATTATCTGTAGCCTCCTGTTGATTTAGCTTCGAACTATCATTTTTCTCTTTTGAGGTCTCTGGTTTCGTCGCAGTCCTGCCTCTAGCAGATGTTGCCATTATCAATCCGTGATGTAGTACAAAGTTTTAAGTTTAATTAGGTTATTTACTATTAAGTTAGACGGAGCTCAACTTCAAGGTTGCTTTTCAACGCATGACGTCACCGGAAGTCCGCATACTCACTTCTGTGCAAGAATCATATTTTCAAAATCAAATCTGAAAGAAACATATTTCCGAAATTAGATTTCCCAGATGTATGCTGAGTGAGTGTGTGAGATTGCAAACTTGAGCTAAACCAAACCTATTTTTTGGTCTTTTGAAAATGGTCAGATGACTTGTTGTTGTGAAAGTCACTCATCTCTACCAAATAAGTGTTGACACTTGCTGTGACAGTAATAATACACTACAGCCAGTGCTGCGACCAACAAAAGCCTTCCGCAGACGCCAACAGTGAAACTGAAGGCCAGTAATCCGCACTGAAATAAACTCCACAATGTGAGGCAAAGAAGAAAGAGAAACTTTTCCTGAGCCAACAATCACTCGGATTCACAGTGAGACAGGACTTCCCTTTGAGCTATATCAAATCAGCGTAGCCAGGAAATTCAATTCAGCTCATTTGCCGAGCCAACGCCGATACAGAGACGTTCTAGGTGAGCTCATTGGCTTGTTTTTTTTTCCTTTTAAAACATTCTACTTCTGCTTCATCACCTCAATGTTGTTTCACCACCTTTAACAATTGACCCTTCGTTGGCCATGGGATTGTTGTATTGGTGTGCTGACCACCAACTAGTGCCATCCTACCCTTTGGCAAACTTCCTATGCTACAGATGCTAGATTCAACCAACAATAGCCATGCTATGGGCCAATTTCCATCGAAAACATTGGAAACCTGTAATAACAGAGTCTAGTTGGGTATCGGGAGATCAGCATTTGGGCCGATCCAGGCATTTTTAAAATGATCAGATCAAGGTTCGACCGAGACCGATCTTTTGTAGCTATTTGTTTTAGGTCTGCCATAAACCAAACCCACATCTCTGTAGCGTTAAAACGTCATCTAGTGGGGGTTGGCTAGCGCCAAAGGTGCCAACATCGAAGATGAAGAGGAACCAAAATCATAAACATGATGTGACTAAACATGGCTGTTGTGTGGAAGAACTAAACTCTGGAAAATTAAGTCAGTCAGACAGCAATATACAAATTATGCAATGTGGATGTTTGGCGAGGTGGCAGTAGGAGATCGTTAGTCGATACTACCAACTTGATGTGTCACCTACAAAAATAAATATTGACAAAATGGAATATGTTGAGTACACTAAGGCAAAGGCTACACGGAACAACAAACACTGAGCGCTGGGGAGAAGAAAGTTTCCTTGAGATAGTGTCCAGATGAAAAGTACGCCAGTGAGGTTTACGTCATTTATGATTGTTAGATGTCCAGCCCATTTCTGTTGTACACAGGCTTTCACCGTCTGTTGGAGATTTTGGAGCCAAGGTAAGAGCTACTCCTTCAACGCTACATGTCAGCCACGGCACTACCGGAACTTTAGTTTAGGTGTTATTATCACATTAACTCTGGGAGCACTATTTATTGGACTTAATACAGTCACACATGATCTAGGAGAATATAAATAAGATAAGAAAAGCTGTTATGAATCTCAAGGGCAGGACATTTTGATTATATAAGATTGCATTAGGACACTCAGATCGCCTGATGCTCAATATTAAAGCATCTGTTTTGGATCCAGAGTGCAAAAAAACTTGATCGGGACACCTTGAATGGACCGCCATATTGCTATTGTTTGTCTAACCTAGAAACAGTAACATAGGCAATTAAGACTTGACAAAGGGAAGGAGGTCTCTGGTTGGTGGTCTGCAGACTAGGGCTGCAACGACTCGTCAACATCATTGATTACAACGACTACTTAAATACATCGATTTGCATGAAATATGTCAACACATCACAATGTTTGCTAAAAAAAGACCTTATCAAAATGTCAAAAAAGTGAGGAAAGTCAGTAAACAGAAAGCCAGATGCTTGAAAGACGTTTCTCTTTGTTAACTAACCAGCAGAGGGCTCAAACCAGTAGCTCAAACCTGCCAAAAATCCAAAAGAAGGCGGCAAAGTGGTTGCATGCTGAGTAAAGTTAAAATGACTCCTAACAGTAAAGCCACTGAATATTTGAACCATTACATTGAGTTTAGTCTTGCCGTAAATTTCCCTGTACATTCCGCTTCAAAGGATTTTTGCATCCTTTAGCTGCGGTTATCATCACAGCATGGAGGTCCATACGTTCGTTTGAAAAATAATCAAAATAATAGATTAGTCGATTGAAAAAGAGAATTGTTTGCTGCAGCCCTACAGCACACCAATCAGAGAGCAACAAAGGATCAATTTTGTTTGGACTCCAGGTTTTGTGGTAATCTTAACATTGTAAGCAAACCCAAACAGCAGGGATGCTGACTCATGGAGCTCTGTTAGCCCGCACAAATTAGAGCGAGAATATAAAATAGACATTAACAGTGTCCTTTTATCTTCTCTGCACTGCTTTATAAGCCTTCCCTTTCTTTCCTCTCTGTTTGTGAAATTTGATAGCTGTAATTATGACAATCTGCTTAATTCATGTTCATGTTTCCTCTCGTTCTTCGCAACAGAAATCTAAACAGTAATTATCTCAGAGAGACTGGTGTGGGCTGATTATTGAGGAGATGCCACGGTTCTCAGTTGGAGGATGTCGAGATCAGCAGCGTGATCAGCAGAGAGGGAACAAAGTGTTGCTGATGTTACACAACTAGTTGAGCAGCGTGGGGGCCTTATCTCTCACCGGTCGGTCACTATGGAGGTGTTGCCCAGGCGACCGTTGCTGAGATGTGACTCAGCGTTTTGGCCGCCCTCTATCCGACAAGACTCCTCCACACTGAGCACGGACGTCCCTCAGAGTGCAGCAGGCCGTCAATGTATTGACCACTTTGTGGCAAAACATTCAACGTACAGCAGCTCCAACGCAGCACGGAGCTTTGACTCGTTATAATTAATAGCAATTCGTCAAAATACAGACAGTCGGCAGCCAACACGGACCGCGTCACTGACTGTTGAAGCTGTGAATATGAGTAGAGACTGAGAAAATACTACACAAATATCATGAACACAGTTAATGTCAGATATGAGAAGATGAAATGGATATAACTGTTAACAAATGGCACATAACAGATTTACATACCAGCTCCACAATACAAAAGTCAAAAGTCAGTTGATCAAAATCTCACAAAAATTTTTATGTAAAATTAAAAATTTGAAAAAAAAAATCCTGATCTGATGAATCTCAAATGTTAATATAATGTTAGTGTCTGTCTCTACTATTGATTGACAATTGATAATTTGGGGTCATTTTTAAACAAAACTACTCAGAGTATGCTGGTGGTGGTTGCACTAATTTGTCTCTGTTTCTTATTTCAAGGTGAAAAAATTCTTTTTGGGCCACTCGTCAGGTCAAGTACATCAACTAAACTTGTACAATTGGCAAAATAACAAAACAGATCCAACAGATGTCATGACATATTCACAAAAAGTGAATTACTCTGGGAATGACTACAGTGCAAGCCCTAAATATATGCATGTAAAGTGTTTGCATAACACGTCTGTGATGGAGGAAATGAATGTATTTATAGTTATTTTTACAAAAGCCTGTAAGCGCAGGCCACGCAACATCTGTTATCTTCGCCGGCATGTGTAGTGTAACCTTATACTTTCAGAAGGACTACAAAGCAGCAGGAAAACTGGGTCATACTGATGAGATGAGGGAAGAACAATTTCGTGAGATGTCATGACCCCCTGACTATGAATGAAACTCAAACATCACGGCTAACAGAACGGAGCCAAGAGGTCCGGACACGCATAACACAGTCACAGGGGTGCTGATCAACTCGAGAGGGAAAGGAAATCAAATTAAGAGTGTTGCAGCATACTGTTTGGTCTGAATGTTCTGTAGCCTCTGCTTGACTGCAACAGACTCTGCTGTGATATGGCAGCCAGCTAATCACAGATCACAACCTGAGTATGTGAGCACAGAGCAGGGAAACATTAACCTGAGTTTCTGATTGGCATTAAACTCTAAACGTCAAGGCCAAGAAAAACGTGATAGGGCTAAGTTAATATGAGGACATAAACACGCTCACTTGCCAATTCATTAGATACATTAGAAAAAACAAATGCATCCTCACATAATAGTCCTGCACTAAATCCTCCTTGATGGTTTTAATAAGGTTCAGTTTACGTTGAAGCAGCATCAGAAAGGTGGCAATTCAACTGGATGGTCAGTGTGGAGGATGTAATTTGTGATGCTGTTAAACTGGATTGAATTAAACACTCAAGTGTTTGTTATTTAGCCCAGCCCACTGGCTGAAATGGGGTTGCCAAAATAATAGAAACACGTGTCTGTAAAACAAGCATTCTGGTCACAGCTACACAAATGTGTCTGTGTCTTATTTAAAATAAATAAATAAATAAAAAATAGGGTTGTAACTAATTTCTTTTCATGTTGATCTATAAGATGCTGAAATTGTTCTCGTTGAAATTTACTAAAACCAAAGTTGACATACTTTATATAAGTGTTTTATCCGCAGCTACGAACATAGATATAAGTATTTTTTCTTTTTTTACATATATGAGGTAAAAGTTAAGAAGAATTCATTTTTTTAGAATACAAACTTGACATGTTAATAATAATGATGAAAAACAGCCGTGACACAGCCAGCATGGCAGCTCACTGACAGTACTTTCTAGCACCGCTCAGCAGTTAGCCATCCATGCGTTAAATCTGCATTAAATGGTGAAAAAAAGAAATAAAACACAGCATTGTGAGACTGTAAGCTAAGTCTAACAGCTTTGCTTTGCCTTGGCAGCAGCAGAGCGCCCGCGTCCACAAAATTATCCCCCAAAACTACCCGCGAGACCACAAGCTAACGGTTCATTTCAACGTTAGTTCCCACTCACCCCGAGCTAGCATGCTAACCTCCACGGCTAGCAAACAAGCTAGCACCTGTTCGGCAGCAAGAGGGTTCGGGTTCACAACATTTGGAGGAGGATGCAGGGATGGATGGCCTCGGATGGTGAAACATTTCCATTCCCCAGCAGCTAACAAACCTCCACCTCCGCTGCCGCAACAGAAAACGGAGCGACGTACCTTCCTGATGCCTCGAATCCAGCTCGGACGCAGCAATTCATCCTTTATTCCTGAGTTGAAGCTGGGAACTTGTTTTTCCTACACGAAGGGATTTGACATTCTCCTCATCATGATGGTGTTTTCTGTTTGCGGTCCCATTCCTGTGTCAGTGACGTTCACTTCCTGTTCCTAACCCGACGGCGGCGGCGGCGGCGACTCCCACCCTCCGTCTCCGTGGTAGTAAAGCAGCTCGATCAATTATTCAGACGATCTCTGCGATCAAACCTCTGGAGAAGACACAATGGAGCCACCGACTACAGATGACTCTAACAATGACTCTACGGTCCGTATTAGTCAGTCTAAATGGAGACAACATGGATAAATAACTATTTTGAAAATAGATTAATCGATTAAGCAACTTGATTATGATATATCAACGCTAGTAGAATTCTATTCTGATCAACCAGTTTTCTTTTAACATTTTTAACGCTTTGCCTCTAACAACAAGTCGAGGCAAACTCAACAAAAGTGAGAATATTAGTCATAACAATTAGTGGATTTGATAAGCTCATATTCAAAAGGTTGGTGGGAACATATGGGGTGCCGTTTGTAAAGCGGCTCATGCTGAAAATAACAGCAACATTTTGTCACATTTAGCTTCAATGTTTAAAAAACTGGTGTGAATTTTTGAGAGTCACTTTTTTGCACATTTATAACAATATTTGTCAACTTAGAGATATTTTAAATATTTAAATCTAAATGCTAAATCTAAATCTAAATGTTAAATGTTAAATCTAAATGCTAAATCTAAATCTAAATGTTAAATCTAAATGTTTAAATCTAAATCTAAATGTTAAATCTAAATCTTAAATCTAAATCTTAAATCTAAATGTTAAATCTAAATCTAAATCTAAATCTTAAATCTAAATGTTAAATATAAATATAAACGTTAAATCTAAATCTAAATCTTAAATATAAATGTTAAATATAAATATAAATGTTAAATCTAAATCTAAATCTTAAATCTAAATGTTAAACCTAAATCTAAATCTAAATCTTAAATCTAAATCTTAAATCTAAATCTAATTCTAAATGTTAAATCTAAATATTTCGGGTGAAACTAAATATTTAACTAATGGTCAGAGTGTGTTTATAGTGGCAAATAACGAATAAAACCCATCTTATCCGGGGAAATGGACTCTTGAACGTGGATTATCGTGATAATAACTACCTAAAATAACAAACACGTTTGGAGAAACTTTATTTAAAGAGTACTTTGAGTTTTTAGTGTCACTTTTATGAAGGGTGCGGGACTTAAGACTTATGACCTGTAGCCACTATAGCCAGCCACAAGGGTACGTTTTTTCCAAATCACGTAGCATTGGATTCTTGTCAAGGCTAACTTAACTAAACTAGCTAACGGTAGCCAGTAGAGATTTGCTACTAGCACCAATGCACTTTATGTGTAGCACATATGTTTCTATAAACAGTAAAACTCACAGCGGTAGATTCAAATTTCGCGTAGTAGAATTCTATTCTGATCAACCAGTTTTCTTTTAACATTTTTAATGCTTTGCCTCTAATAACAAGTCAAGGCAAACTCAACAAAAGTGAGAATATTAGTCATAACAATTAGTGGATTTGATAAGCTCATATTCAAAAGGTTGGTGGGAACACAACACTAATTTGTTGATCTTCCTATATAGTAGTGTTGAGGCTTCTGTCCAGGGGTGGTTCTAGGTTCTGGGGGGCCCCAGGCAAAGTTGTACTTACAGGCTCCTTTAACAAGTGTCCAAACCAAACCTAGGGTAGGTTGAGGAGTTTTGTTGAGGCAGGTTTAAGGTGGTTTATTCTATTATTATTTCTAATTTAGATTTTTCCACAGCGTCCCAAACGATTGCTTGGTTTGTCAAGTGCACTAAATAGTCTAAAAGGGCTTGACTGTTCTCACTGATGTCCTCCATAGTAATCTTGATGTCTGCTTCACTCATGTGTTGTAAGAACATTTCCACCTCCTGTGTTTTAATCTTAACCCAAATGTACTTGAACCAGTGCTGGGTGGTGGTTTATGTGAGAGTTCAGGGCTCTCTACTTCTATAGAGGTTGACAACACGGGTGACCCCAGCACACAGCCGTTTCTTTGCCCGTAGACACCCCCCAAGACATATATGTAGTCTAGGGAGAGGTTGGTTGCATATACACCAATCAGCCACAACATTAAAACCACTGACATGAAAAGTAATTAATCTTGTGGTGTTCTGCTAGGAAACTTTTGGTCCTGGCATTTGTGTGGATGTTACTTAGACATGTAGCACCCGGATCCCTTCACTAGATCCCAAACTGATCAAGCATCTGTGGGATGATCCACAGAGCCCCCTCCCCTCAACCCATAGGACCCAAAGGCCCCCACTTACAACATCCTGTTGCCAGACACCACAGGACACCCTCAGAAGGCCCATGTCCATTCTCTGATGAGTCACAACTATTTTGGAGACACAAGGGAGACCTACGCAATATTAGGAAGGTGGTTTTAATGTTGTGGCTTGTCAGTGTATATACTGAAACCTCAAACTGAGTTCTTATTAAAATACGTAGTCAGTGCATAATCCAAGATTTTGTTTGCCAATGGAGCTGACCAAAGAAAACAGTAATAATCTTCCTTTAAATTATATTTAATTTAATACTGAAACAATTACAGGTATATTTTACACACCCCTTCCTCCAGTTTCCTATGTTCTTACTGCCCAATAGTACCATCTATTGATCTGTATGGGTAATGTCATAGTTTTGAGCTGGAGCTCTGAACTGATTTCCTTGATTTGAATGGATAAAAGGCTTGAATTAACTTTATTAAGTGGAAATTAGATTATCTACTGCAGGGATGAAAGGAGGACTCAGACTTTAAACCGATAAAGCTCAGATCACTGCCTCAGCCACCGTCTCCTCCAGTGATCTACAGTTCTTCTCATCAGAGCAGAACAAGTCTGAATAATTAATATGACTAGATTCCGTGCTGCTTCTCTCACGGAAAGCCTTTTTGAACAGACAAGCTGAACGTCATTTCTCTTGATTCTTCATTAATCAAATCACTTGTCGCTTTCATCCTGCAGAAAGACAGAAATGTGACTTCTGCAGGCTGTTAATTAAAGACTCATTCTATTTAGCCTGTATCAGCATGTAATTGTAGTCTTTTCCTGTGATGCAGTTTTACACTTGTGTCATAATCAGGTTTGATCCAGGCTGTGGTAGAAAGCAGCGTCTCTGCGGTGCTGTTGGACCGGCATGTTCCTCCTGGTTCTCCTGACTTTCTCCAGGTCCACCTCCACTAGAACCATGCCGGGCTTTTCTCCTCCACAGTCACCGAGCACCTCGCCCCAGGGGTCCACCGCCAGGGCGTGGCCGTATGACGACCGCTTCTCGTGATGCTGACCGACCTGTGCCGCCGCCAGGACGAAGCACTGGGTCTCGATTGCCCGAGCACGCAGTAACACCTGGCAACAAATACATTGTAAAAGCCCATTCTTATGGTAATCCATGTGTGTTTTATTGACTCAACCTACCTCCCAGTGAGCAGCTCCTGTTGCTACAGTGAAGGCTGATGGGTATGTCAGGATTTCAGCCCCGTGTGTTTGCAGAGCCAGTGACAACTCAGGGAATCTTAGATCGTAGCAAATGCCCAAGCCCACCTATATGAACAAGAAAAGGCTCAGTTGACGTCAGGCTTTAAATTGGAGCAGCAATATCCCTCATTTCTGCATAAAATGAGCCCAATTACTTTGGAGCCCCTGAATATAGGGGATACAAATATGTTTCCAATTCCTACTTACACCTTTCCTCAAATTTGAATGTGCATATACAAATTAAAGCTGCTCTTTAAGCCCATATTAATTATATATCCGTAGCTTCAATATATTTTGACGAACAGCTAAGAAAACAAACTCTGTGTCCAAACTGTATGAGCAAAATAAAGACACTACATGTAAAGTTATAGGGACACAACAAAAGCGTTTTCCTCTCAAAGCGAGACCCTTCATACTATCACCTAATCCAAAAAAAAAATCAAGAGCATTTTCAGCCCCACACACTGTGGATATTATCTCAGGACCTTGCCGATTGGCGTTTGAACCGGGGAGACGAGGGATGGTCCAGGGATGGTGAAGGCACTTTCTTTGAGGGACACGCCCTTTTCTGGCAGTTCTACATCAAACAAGTGAGACTTCCTGTAGACTGACACGACGTCACCTGCGGGTGCGATGAGAGCGTGTCAGTTCAGAGTAAGGCATGCATGTACAAACTGGAAAGTGTGAGAAAAAAGCAGGGAGGGATTGCTCAGTGGACAGTACCTCTATCGTTGATTATGATGTGACTGTTGTAGATTCGTCCATCTGTTTCCCAGTCGTGTCCTCTTTCGTGAAATCCTCCGAGAGACAGCCACACCGCCAGCTTCCTGGAAGAAAGGCAGGTTAAAATAACTATAGAAATTCTACACAGGATATTACCTTCAGGTAGTAGAGAGGGCTTTTCCACAAATCACAGGCTTGGTGGTTCAATCACTGGCCCCGGCACATGCCAAAGTGTCCTTGGGCAAGACACTAAATCCCACTTTGCTCCAGACTTAAGCGTAATTACAGCATAGGGGGTTACGTCATCAAAAGCATTTATACCTGTGTGGTGGTGTGTCTGTATTGTTATTTGATTACATCAGCGAAACACTAGGCAGCAACTGGTCAGCTGTGTTGACTTTCATTCTGCATTTCACACAATGGCGAGTGAAACTGAGCAGCTCATGTTGGAGCTGAAGTGAATAAATGTGGATCAACAGTTAGTTTCACTAAAATCCCTGCAGAACAGAACATAGAGAAGACTTAGAACTTTCTGTGTTCGTTCAACCACTGAGTCATGTGAACAAGGAAATGCATTTTAGACCAATCACAGGCCACATAAACTGCACATTATATTGCTGGTTTCTTGACTCCAATTTTTATTGCACATATGACGTCTTAATTAACTTATTTATCAGATAAAAAGCTGTGAAAGAGTAAGACTGCACAGGGATTTCTTACTTTCAGAAAACTGAAAAATATTGTGTAGGACTCAACAAACTTTACAGTCAGTGTGGCTCAGTGAACATATATCAGTGTCACTGTTTGTTTTTGATATCACCAACATATCAACCTTTTCAAATCTTTCCTAGAACAGAAATAGAAAACTGTCAACCTGGCCAGCTGAGTGTATCTTGAGATTGTGTCCCCTTCCAGGCTCTCTGACAGCGACAGCGTCTCCTCTCTGCTGGATCCAATGTAGTCAAAGGCTTCAGGTAGGAAGACCATGCTGGCCCCGCGCTGCTTGGCCTCCTCCACCAGCTGTTCACAAGCAGAGAAGTTGGCCTCTTTGTCCGGGGTAGCTGTCAGCTGACAGAGTGCAGCCAGTGGGTGAGGTGAACTGGACATCCTGAGAGAAGAGAGAACAAACAATCACATATCAGCTATTGTTGATCATTGACTGCACAGGTTAATCTGTTATATACTTGTTGTTTTGTACTGGAACAGGTTTGCACTCAGTCATTTTTCTATAATATGGTGACATTTAAATAATCTACTTAACAAAATGATCTGTTTTCAATCACATTGCATTTTAATTGCATATTTCACATTAACTTTGCAAAATAATTAAAATAACAGGAAACTCTTTTCAATCAAAGCTATAAAATCAATTCATTCTCTTGTCGCAATAATAAACATACCTGTTTTGTTGCTTTATCTTGTGTCTCAAAGCTGAGCCTGAGGCCAAACGCTTTGCAGATGCTCCCAAAATGCACCTGATTCTGAACATTGATCCCAGACAGTGTCACCTTCCTTGTTCAGTCCATGTCAGTATCATATTTACTTATGAGTCCGCGTTCAGGTTCAACTCAGCTGAGTCCTTTGCTACAGGAAGGCGCAATTCTTCTTCTCCTTTGCTATTTGTCATTGGTTAGAAACCTGCATTAGACACACTACCTCCACCTACCGGAGAGTATTTGTGTGTCTGTGTGATCAACAAGGTTCATTTTGCAAAAATATACAGATTCAGATGCAATATAAAAAGCAAATTACACTTCAAAATTGGAGCTGCTCCCAGAGGGTTTATGCTGGTGTAGCTGGTTGGTGCTAGGTAAACATATTATTTTGTTGGGGGAAAAAATAATAATGTTTTAGAAAATGTTTTCTTTGCAAAAAAATGAATATTTTGTAAGTCCTATGAGGAATTATGGTGATTTTCTAATCAAATTTACCGCATTATGAAAGATAAAATCATGGGGAAAATCGTAATGCTTATTGCAAATAAACTGCTGCTCCATAACTATTACATAAAAAAGGCAACATGTTTCCAACAACATTTATAACATTTAGCTTTGTAGTTTGAAGGGAATGGGAACCAAAATATAAATACATGTATAATATTTGTTCCGGACTTTATTTACAGACAGGCATTCACACCAACCAGCCCTGCACTTCCTGGCCGGGGTCCTTCTCAGCAACACCCTTCCAAGATGGCAGCCAACAGTAGCAGCACGGGTAGCAAATCCAGCAGCAGCGCCGGCGGAAAACCGTCCGGTCCCTCAGCTGAACAGGTACATTCACCCCCGGCTCAGGCTGCTTTAGTCCAAACATTCGTTGTTGTTGTTGTTCATCCGCGTCCGGCGAAGCTAAAGCCGCCCAACCGACTCCCAGCAAGCTAAAGCTAACGTTAGCTTCCCCATCGCCACCACCCGGCCATTATTCCGCTTTTTCGCTTCAAAACGACACAACAAAGGCAGACAAAGAGAAGCCATGTATATTATTTGGATATTTAACATGTGTTTCTGACAATTGTGCTTCTGGCTAAAATTTAAACACTTTCAGCTCTATTTAAATGTGCGCACGCCTGTGGAGGGGTGGTGTGGTTTGGTGAATGGGTCTGCCCACTTAAATTAGCTGCCTCACAGTGGAAGGAGCTATAATTAACACTGAAGACCTCCCGACCCTATTTCATGGATGTAGAGGCATGCTACAAGTCAGATCATTTTCATAAACAGCAATACTGTTATTGTGTAATAATCTGTCACATAAATCTTGCAACCAAGATGCTTTTGTTGTAGTGATACACAATTTTCACGTAACTTTACTAAGCAAGGGGATGTAACTAACGATTAATTTCCACTTAGTCTGTCTGTTAATTAATATTTAATATTGAAAATGTCAGAAAATATTAAAAAAAAAATCCCCACTATAACTTCGCCACATACACATAGTCTGTAATCCCAAATATTACTTCCTCAGCAACAAAACCAGACATTTTAAAGGCAGCTCTAGCATTTACTTATTTATTTTTTTTGCAGTTAAATAAATTAAATGCTAAATTCAATTTGTTATAGTATTGTATCAATGTCAAATACATAAAATGTTATGTACTGGTAAATACTTTTACGGATGTAGCATTTAGGAAACATCAGACTAGTGCAATAATTAGTAACTACAGCTATTTTATAAATATGTCAGATTAAATGATTTAAAAGTAGTTTCTGAAATGTAATACTGGAAAATTACAAGTACGAGCTTAATATTGTACTTCTGTAAATGATAGTCTTAAACAGAGTTTATTCAAACTGGAATTTCTGATTCTTCTTGCTCTATAGCTAAACATTGCAGTATGCTGTGTTTATGTTCTAGTCTCTAAAATAAGTAAAATTATGACATCTCAAACAGTCATAAATCCAAAGTACTCCACCCATGTGTTTGTCAATTTGTACCTGTCAGTTGTATTTTAGTCAATGAATAATTTATCAACTACACAATTACAATAACTGCAGCAGCAGCAGCACATTGCAGAGTAAAATGAACCAGTGTGTTTGTGTTTTTGTGTGACAGGTGGTGGCAACATTTCAAAGGATGCGTCAGGAACAGCGCACCATGGCGTCTAAAGCCGCAGACTTGGACATGACCATCAATGAGCACAGGTTGGTGACTGGTGTTCTCACGTCTGCTGCATTTTCGATCCACTCTGCCACTCACATTTAATCAGCAGAGCTATTTCCTACAACAATAAACATGTATGTGAACATATACATGTGAGAAATGAACATTTCAAACCATTACGAGATGTCTTTGGATGAGATATGTTTTAATTTTTAACGTTGCTGCTTTGCTTTCAGCTTAGTTATCGAGACTCTGAAGGAGGTGGATCCTTCTAGAAAGTGTTTTCGTCTAGTAGGAGGGGTATTGATGGAGAGGACGGTAAAAGAAGTTCTACCCGCCTTGGAAACCAACAAAGAACAGGTCACGGATAAGAAAAGAATAATAAATAATAATTTGTACAAAATTTTTGGAGATTCAATTTTGGAAATGTGATAAACGTTTTTGAGATGAGTACATTCAGAAGACAAAGTGAATCCTTTGCCTAATTATTTGATTTTGAAAAATGTCCTTCGTTTCTTCTCACAGTTGTCCAAACTAAAGGACACAATCAACACGCAGATGCAGGCAAAAGGACGGGAACTCACAGAGTACAGGGAACGCTACAACATCCGGTTGGTAGGCGAGGGTGAGGCGGAGGCACAGGGCCAATCAGCGGCTTCCTCCAGAGAAAGCGAAGGAGAAGGATCTAAAGGCGGAGCCGGTGTTTTAGTTTCATAGTATGTAAAGATGGACAGCAACAAGGCCCTTTTCATTTTCTCTTTTTGAAGTACTGAAAATGTTAGATGGAGTCACAAAATCTAGATGGGAAATCTGAACTCTCCGCAGGACAACTTTGGATTTGGACTTGTCTGTTAAATAGAAAAAATTCTGTAATTTACAACTGGCCGAAACCGTATACTTAGTGCTCTGCTTATATATGTTCAGTGTTGATGCTAGTGTACATCACATTTGTTTGTTTCACGTCTGCCTTTTTTCATTGCTTGAATACTGTGGTATAAATTTCACAATTAAATGCAAACCCCTGAGTACTTTAGCTAAATATTGTTTTTCTAAGATGGCAAAGCTAATGTCAAAAACATACACATGAATACACATATTTGTTTTAACTTTTAACTAAAAACTTAACTGGGGTGAACAATTTCAAGGCCCTGTAGTCAGTTAAAACTGTGTAAAAGTCATCCATACAGATGTAGAACAGGTCCTGGAAGACGTTTATACAACACGTCTTGAGCATGAATATGAGATTATACTGTAAACACATGACTGTAGATTGTGCAGATTATCGTCATCCTCTAAAAGAGGTCCCTAAATTTGAGGACAGTTTGTGTTCAGTTGTTACTAAAGCGCATGCTGTGCTCTATTTGACCAGAAATGTCAATGCCACATCTTCATAATAAAGCCTTGTCAGTGAAAACACAATGAAACCTGGTGTGTTCTTTTTGAGCAGAGGCAGTTTAAACTGAGGGAATCTCCCAGAACCTGATGTGCACTGTCCATGTGGTTTATACAGTATGTTGTAATGATAAAATGTTTTTGTCAATGGTCATGAATTACAAATGTCAAAATTGCATTGTGTTTTTTTTGCACACAGTCCTTTGTAGCTTTGTCCATGGACTAAACTCTATTCATGAATACTTATTAATTTATTATTTTAGGACAGGTACCGAGAAACACTGACAACATCAGGAGCATTGTCTGATGAACTGTGTGCGTATAGTCAAGCTAATTTCCAACACTAGAAACTTAATGGGCATCCGTAAGTAGTCACTACAATACAAAGTGTATTTATAATTTATTTATAATCCAAGTGTGTAAGTACGTAAAAGCAATGGCAGCAATCTGCAATAAACAAATATACAGAATCTATTTAAAAACATATTTAAAAAGTTCTCATACAGTATACACAACTAATGATGACTTGATGTCACAGTTGCAGTCCTAGTCAGTGGTTGTAGTAGAGAAAATTTAAACGCTTCAATCTTTTTTTGTTACTCCATGGGTGAGAAACAGTGCATGGTGGTGGTCCAGTCATTTATACTGAGTATTAGGCACATTCATGGTTCCCTGGGGTGGTCAAAGTAGTATAGATCAGGGGTTCCCAAACTTTTCCATGCCAAGGCCCCCCAAACAGCATTAGCTTCTGGCCAAGGACCCCTTTTGCAAACCTACAGGCAATGCTACAAAATATGTAAAGAAACATCAATTTTTAGAATGTTTTTTCTTACTTTTATTTACTATTCAATAACTATTACATTTGTTTAGCATAAGTGCTGCCTCATATTTTCTGATTTTAGTTGGCCTTAGGTTTTTGCAGCAGTGTCCTCCACAGCAGGGCTGTTGGTAAGTTCCTTCAGTCTCTTTCTTGTCAAAAACCTGTTCATTTTGCGCTAGCTACACGCTAGCTTGAGGGGCAAAGCAGCTTGATAAATGGCACAAACCGATGAGCATGGCAAATAACATTTCAATATATCGAAATTATTATAATATTATTATATTATTTTATCAGAATCAGAATCAGAAAAGACTTTATTGCCAAGCATGTTTGTACATACAAGGAATTTGCTTTGGTGTTGTTACGCATAAAATAAAATAAAATAAAATAAAATACAGAAACTATATTTTATTATATTATGAAAATGATTTAAAAAAAATAATTTGATTATATTTTACAATAATGATTAAATAATTAGATTCTATTTTTTTATCTGTGCAATTCTTGTCTTATCTTCCAATTATCTGAGGACCCCTGGCGCCCCCTGGCGGCCGCCCCCCACTTTGAAAACCACTGGTATAGATCACGATCCAGAGCATGTGAAAGAGATTTAATAAATGGAACATAGGATATCAAGCAAGCGATTATTTGTGTGTAAAATGAATACATAAAGAAGGAAAACTATGATATAGGATTTACAAAAAGAGCTGGACAAAAACGACGAGGATGGGATTCGAACCCACGCGTGCAGAGCACAATGGATTAGCAGTCCATCGCCTTAACCACTCGGCCACCTCGTCATGTGACTACTGTACGTAGGCCCACTTTTTTTTATAGAGAGACTTTTTATAGAGCGACGTTGATATGATTATTCAGTTTTTCGGTAATATTCCGGCCCTTATGTGAGCTCCCGCAATATTAACTCGAGCTTTTCATCTCCACGACACCCGTTAGCATTGTCTTAGCAAGCAGCTAGCGGAGCCTCGCTGCCAAATTCAGATGCGCCTCTTCGCCGTAGAATACGGTCATTGCACATCGACATGCGCCGCGGTCGCAGCTCAGTCTGGTAACAAATGTTTTGATGGAGATCATTGAAACTGGACCCGCTGGTCGCTCAATTCGTGATTGTCGTGAGTCTTATAATAAATCGCTATCCGTGTAAGCGCTGCCACTCACTAGATGAACATGCAGTTTTGTATTCTTTGTATCTTAGGCTAGAGGGCTGTAGTATTAGCATTGTGGTAGCCATGTAGGTAACGTTAGCTGGGGCGCCTGGACAGAAATAGACAGCCTTCGAGGAAGCGGCTCTCCTCTGTTTGGACCTGCTTTGTGTTCAGTAGTCGGTCAGTTTTTTGTCTCTCTGGAATGCATTTCTCCAAGAAATGTTCCGTCTTCAAAGTGGTGCTGAGTGCTCTGCTGATAGTGGCGCTACTGCAGCTCATATATCTGTCCTTCCTATCCAAGTTCCACGGTAAGCAGCAGCGGTACCGATACTCCGAGCTCTTCGGAGGCTCCGGGACCAAGAAAAATGCGCATCCAGAGAAGAACTCGCGGAAGGAGCGCCTGAGGTACTCCCTGTCTACCGGGGGCATCTTCGACAACAGTGGACAGTACCGGGTGTACAAGAATTTGATCAAAAGTGATTTCACCACAAATCTGAAGCCAGGCGGCAATGTCCTGGCTTTAGCTACACACACGACTATCAACAACCTCCATCACCTGGAATCTCTGCTGGAAAGGTGGCAGAACCCTCTGTCTGTGGCCATATTCGCACATGGGCAAGATGTTAAGTTTGCCACAGCTCTGGTGTATGCACTCAGTTTCTTCTGCCCTCACATCCAAGCCTTGGTGGACTTCCACTTGGTCTGTCTCTCAGGAGAGATTGCCAGCTTCCCTGAACAGGACCGGGAGCATTTTGCAGGGCTTGAGGACTGTGCCTCTGTGTTCTCCAGGCTGGAGACCCACAGGGATAAATACCAGAACTATGCCATCAGTGGAAACATCTCCTACCCCAACAACCTTCTTCGTAACGTCGCCCGCAGTGGTACAGAGTCCTCCTACATCCTGGTCATTGACATTGACATGATGCCAAGTGCTGACCTACACCCACAGTTCCTAGACATGATCTCCAGGCGTGAGCCAGCAAGTGATGAAGTATTCGTCCTGCCAGCTTTTGAGATACGCCACGCCAGGAAGATGCCTGCCACCAAGCCGGAGTTGGTTCAGCTCTACCAGGTAGGAGAAGTCCGGCCTTTTTATGAAGAGTTGTGTCCTCGCTGTCAAGCCCCCACCAACTACTCACAGTGGGTTAACAGCCACGTTAGAGGGACAGGGACCCTGGAAGTTGCCTACACTCTCACCTGGGTGGACCCCTGGGAGCCCTTCTACATTGGGCCCCAGACTGTGCCCCTCTATGACGAGAACTTCAAGCAATATGGCTTCAATCGTATCAGCCAGGTTGGTAAAACTTTAACATTTAAGTGCAAACGTTTATTTTTGACCATGGTTTGATAGAAAATAACCCAGTAACAACTACAGCTAGATAATGGCTTACAGAAATATTTTCTAAATACCAGACTTGGCATCAGGTGAATATTGACCAAAATCATAACTGGTCACTACAATTATGAACTCCAAGGCTGTCAGCCCCAAGTTTATGGCTAAGTCCCAAAACTGCTGGGTTCCAAACCTTTATCACAACCTGGTGCTTGACAATTATCCATCCTTAGATGTATTTCTTTTATCTTATACATGTGATAGCAGTCCAGTTGTTTGGTGAAAGCCTGAGATTAAACAGTTCGATGGCCCTTGTAGTTCCACAAAAAGACGAAAACCAACAAACCCTCTCAAAATGTTTTGGCAATCAAGTGCCAAGATCAATTTATCCTTACAACTTTTTGAGAGAACGTCTGCGAGAGTTGAAGATGTGAGCTTTAATCGTTTGGAGATATCTTTAGGACTGATGACTTCAGTTTTTACTTCTAAAGAGTTGCCAGACTTTGTGACATTGCAACACTAAATCAGTAAATTCAAATGAATTTACTTTACAATAATTGTTTTCAGTTGTTCAGTCTCTCATCTCCTTCAGTGGCTTCTTTTTACATTCTTCCCAACATCTCTAAACCATGATCAACTTCACCACTCCTCGTGAGCTCTTTCTAAAACATAATTCCTGCACCCTTTTTTTACACCCTATACACCTTAATACTTTCTTCCTCATTTCCCCTCTGTTGCCTTTATTCTCACTTTTTCTGCTCTCTACAATCTCTTTCCCCACTCTGGTCTTTCTCATCACTTACCTCGTCTTTCTCATCCTGTTGTTCTGTCTTCCTCCAGGCCTGTGAGCTCCATGTGGCCGGATACAAGTTCTCTGTGCTCAGCTCTGCCTTTGTGGTGCACCGCGGCTTCAAGATCCAGGGGGAGTTCCACGCCAGGAAAGACGAGGAGAACAAACGCAACCGGGTTCTGTTTCGCAGCTTCAAAGAGGGCCTGAAAACCAAATACCCATCCTCTGCCAGACGATGCTGAAACAGACGAAGGGCTCTGTATCCTGTCTGTATCAGTCTCTATTAGAATCTGTGTTCAGCTGAAATGATGTACTTTTCCTTATTGTCACCAGATTTGGCTTTCAGTCAAGCCCTCTATACTCAACTTTCAAAATCAGCACATAAACGTCCTAGTTTTTCTAATCCAACTATTTGAAAATAACAGGAAGTTATCTCAGGGGATTTCTGAGTACATCCTGCTTATCGGTACTTAACTAAAGCTAATATAAAAGCAATGTTATTCTATTTTAAAATCTTTTTGAGTGACTGCAATAAACATAGGTACGAAATTTCCACTGAATTTAACATGACCGGTTGCCTTGTTCCTTTTAGGGGAAAGAGCCATGGGTCATTGCTGTAAGAATAAAAAAAAAAAAAAAAGGACAACACCAGTATCTAAACTGACCTGAGATCATTTTGACGTCGTTATATGTGCAGCAGCTAAGAAGTCTGCAACCTGATGTAAGAAGTTGGTGTTCATTTAGTCACTCAGAAAGCTAAGGGGCATCACAAATGTGTCCTGGTTTTTAAGAAGACATTAGCATGGAAGCTAACGTGACTCTTGTTTTTTGCAGCAGGTTGTAGCGTGGCTGTTAAGTCTCACAAAGATAGAACAGTGATGTTGATGCTTTACAAATATACTGTTTAAAATTACATCATTCGACTGAGATGAAATTGGTTTGATATGATTGACTGATATGAAGAAGTGTTCTCCATCTATGTAGAGAGAGATCTAATATATTCTTCTCCGTGAATACAAGAGTAGGAGGCACAGCTGTGAAACCAGAACCCATTTGGAATCAGAATTATTGAGTTACAGAAATGTGCACATGTTGTGGATAAAAAAACTAATTGAAAACATGCAGTTTAATTTCAGTCCAACCTTAAATTCTGTCTGGAAGTCCACAAAACTCTTTCTTGGACATTTTTGCCATTCGTTCAGTACATTTATTGGCAATAAACTAAATGTTAACTAAGTCTGGTTATCAGGCTAAGTAGAGACCCAGTTTTTAACAAAATGATATTTTTTCAGTGATTGTAAATAAAGTGGAACCAAGGCCTTTTGAAATTCAGTCGGTACTGTGCTCTGACCACTAGATGGCAACAGCCACTTGAGTGGTAGGTGCAGTATATGCAGTATTATACCCTGTAGTGACAGCAGCAGGGATTAATCAACACCTGTGTTGATCGGTGCTCAGAAGGATGTGCTTTTACTAAGCGCCACAACGGTCAGCACATCTCAGAAGTTTTTGGTACTCTTTGAGTTCTTGCTGCAAACTGATGAGACGACTCTCCTTGCGTGATCAATGAAATACTGGGAAATGTTTGTATGGAGACGATGTACAACACTAGCTTTTTGCCAACACTGGAGAAAACTGCTGTATTATAATAACACTGAGGATCTAACACTTGTATGCCTCTATGATATCTAGAGCTTTTCCACCTCTTGTAGAGAAAATCAGGCAGCTACAGGCGGAAATGTAGCATGGTTATAGAGGGTAGAAGATAAATATAATGCACAGTAAAATCAGCCTGTGTTGTCTAAAGGATTTCTGTGGAAATGCCATCTTAACCACTAGTAAACAAATAGCTCATTTTATTCTATAACACTATGGTACATACAAACAGTATTAAACCTCAACTACCACTCTTCTCATGTCTTTTTGTGTAATTGCATATGTATGCTACAGTGTATGCAGAAGCAAAAGATTTAGATTGGTTGTTATGTAATTGTTGATTTTAGAAGAGATTTAAATATTTTTCCTTCCTCATTCTTAATGTTTATGATATATTTATTGTAAAAATGTTTGGTTATTTTTTAACAGGCGTTTATTTTTTTTTTGTTTGTTTTTTAAATGATCCCAACCAATAAACTGTAGCACAAAATAATGTATTTATGGTGTGGGATCAGTTTGAACCAATTACTTTTTGTGATTATGTGGTGCAGTGCTTTATATCTCATATGTCTTTTCCTTATTTGAGAATGTCTTTACTTTTTGGTATTTATTCTGTTTTCATGAAAGCATAATGCCTGATTTGTATTGTTTTGAATTTCTTATTAAACCTCCCGGATGACTTTTAATTTGATCCACAGTCGGTTCCTGGTCTTCAGACAGCTTCCTTGAGCTCTTGGAAACGCACAAATCCAATCAATTAACTTCACCAGAGGGATTTATAATGACAAGTAGTGTCAACAGTGTTTCTAGAAGTATCACTTAAATAGGAGATAAAGAAGCTAAGGGCAGGTCAAGGAAAGAATTACAGCACTCAATTTCTAAGTAACATGTTTCCAACAAACAGAACGCAGCCGACTTTGCTCATTTGAACGTAAATAGATTCAGTGTGTAGTGCCGTGTGTTATTCACAGAAAACCAAGTTATTTGTGGTAGTATCATTCTCTGAACACTTGACACAGCTGACATTAACCTTTGGTGTAGCATAGCTTAAGACGAGAGTTTACAAGCATCCCTGCACCAACAGCATGTAATGGGTGATTACAAAGTGAGGTGGCTCCGCATCCAATTAAAAGCTCCTACTTAGTAATTAAGATTTGTACCAAAGTGGAGTTGATGGCGTTTTTAGTAAGGCTTCTGTTTGAACAAATTACTTGTGTAACGGCTACTAAACGGCTACAATTCATGAGTAACCAAACAAAACATACAGAATATCCTATTAAATGTTTCTAAATTACAAACTTGTATTTATTATCTGTTTGTGTAGCTTCAAAGTTGAGTGCTGATTGGTGAGCGGGCCATCTGTTGGTTAAGTGGACCGCGTGTGACGTCCGGCACTTGACAACTATCCGAGGTGTTGTGGCATTTTGTGGCTAAGCCTTAATAATGAGCCACACACACGAGAGCTACCAGCACGCAACTCCACACTTTGGCTTTAGGTCAGCCTTCAATGGGAACGACTAATCATCAGTAAATCTTTTGCCTTCTGGTATATACATACCTGTTAGTTAGGCTTCTTTTCCTCATCCACACTTTAATTAGGTGCAGGTATAATTGTATACATTCAGGATACCACTAAGGCATGAGGTTTCATCTCGCCATCATCTTCCTCTGCCCCTGCTCAGGGTGTTAATAATGTGGCAGAAGGTGCAGAAATGTTAGGAGGGGGTGGTGGATCAGGAGAGGCAGGTTTGGTGAGGTAAAGTGGGGTTTATCTCAACAGCTTTGGGGAGTGAAGGCTTATCTGGGTCAGGAAGCTTTATGACATAAGCAATTAGGGTTGCCCTCTCTTGTGTACGCTAGCAGGAGGGAGGCCTCCCGCCATCTAGATTAGCCATCCTGCTAAGGCCAGGAGAGCTCCACGGCTTCTGGACAGAGGAGGGAACCAGCTGGAGGGCGAGGTGAGCAGGTGCTGGGAGGGGGTGGGGGTGGGGGGGTTCCTTGAGAGGAGGATGACGACGGTGAGGGCAACGAGAGCAAGGGGTCAACAAACATGCCTCGTAGACATACAGGGCCTGGGGTACGGGTCAATGAACTGGGGAGAAAAGAAAGAGTTAGTGACCCGTGCCGATGGAAGGAATTCACAAAATGAAACGAGGATACAAATGAAGTGGTAGTTTGTTCACTGTAGCATGTTTAACAGCAGCTTGAAGACAAAAACACAATAGAGGATGTTTATGTCATTCAGCTTAACATCAGCGATGTCTTCTCATGAGCCACTTGACTGGAAGGATTTACAAGTGATTAGGCCAATTGGTTTAGAGAAATGCCTGAAAAGATCTTTGCATATTGAACAAGTGATTTGTTAGCTTAAGTGTCTTGGTGTGGGGGTTTTGAATATGTGAGAATACCAAACTTAAAAAATAGAAATACTAGAGCTGTATGAGAGGTGCAGGATCTCTGTAACAAAGTCAGGGGGTAGATAGGATTTTAACAGGTTCAATATCAGCCTTCTCCACAGTTGCTAAAACATTAGGTACACTAGTGAAAACTTTGTGCTGAAACAGCATCCGGAAGGCGGTAATTCCACTAGACGATCAGTGTGGAGGATGTAATTTATGGTGCTGTTAAACTGGACTGAATTAAACACTGGAGGGTTTTTGTTATTTAGCCTGGCCCACTGATTAAAATGGGATTGTCAATATACCAGAAACATGTTGGTAAAAGACCACAGCCTCCAAAATGAAAACACAGTTGAATCAACAGTTCTCTCAGTTATTTTAAACAAATGCTGTTATAATATAATATTTCAACCTTCGTGATGCTGAGATTTGGTGCAGGACCGTTAAATTAGAATGCATTTGTGTGCAATAGTGTACCTAATGAACTGAGAGTAAATATATATTTGCAGTTACTCATTATTTATTCCAAAAATGTCACAAAGTGCTAAAAAAAACCTTCAAATTGTTTTGGTCCTCATCCAATTGTTGCAAAAGATAAATGCACACACACAGTGTGTTTGCAGTTACACTTAAACTAAAATTACTTGGGTGACTCATTGATTAATCAAAGTGGTTCATTTCTGTCTATTGTTATACAACTAGTCTTTCTGTATGACCTCCCCCTCCTGTTCGTTCATGTGCAGTTACATGTTAATTACCTGCAGCTCTCTCACCCCAAAACACAGATGTAGCATTTCTTGATAACACAGTCACAACAGATTGTAGCCACATGCTAAGTGTGTCTCTCTCTCTCTTTGTGATGTAGGCATCCGTTTCACTTAAACAAGTCAAGGCTTAGCTGCCATCAATGCCAGCTTTGGGAGACGTTTACCTGTCTGCTTACTGTAAAAAGCCTCTCAGGCGAAGGGCACACATATCACTCTGTCTCTAAACCTGGTGTTCTTGGACGCCCCGGCTGCCCGCATTTTAAATGTATCCTGCTAAAGCCAGACTCTAACGCCAGGCTGGAGGACAGAAGTAATGAGACGTGACACTGCCCAGGGAAAGAAAAGGAGGCCTAACAGATATAGGTAATCCTTCTCACCAAGCTAACGCCTCTTAGCCTTCCACCCCTGCTGTCACATGAACGCAGCAGGAAAAGATACAATCAACATATAGACTAAAAAAAAAGTTACACAGTAATCATTACAAATCATCTGGCTTACATGTACACGTCTTCCACCCGTATAGGTTTAAATAATGCACACGTTACACAAACGTATGGTCTTGACAAGATACACACACCCACACACACACAAGCACAGACACATAACGGCCGTGGACACGGGTACTTAATTCTGCTTCGATCGATGCGCTAATACAAGGCTCATTTATCACAATAAAACAGTAACAGATGATGGAAGCTATGATACAATGACCCCAGTGTTTGCACAACACAAACTGGGTGTCTGCCAACAACGTCTCAAAGATTACCTGAAGGATTTTAGTAAAATTATCATGCCTTACAACTGCTGCAACAGAAAACAGTTCTTCCTCTACAATCCTAAAAGGTGTATAATGTAAAATACAGAATATTGAAGCTTATTCACTTGCTGTTGGTGCAAACGTAGAAGGGCAGTTACAGTAGCTAATACACTTAATATAGCAGTTGTGAGACAGGAGATTAAGCAGGAATTATATGACAGATTAAACTTTAGTCGATCTGTCAGCCTTTGTGTACCAAAGGATCACACAACATGACTTTAATCAAAATCAATATAAGCCATAAGTGAGGGTGGCTGTGTTTGTTTTCACTATTTTTAGTGGACTTTCTTGCCTTCAGGCCGCCAGAGTCTGTACAGGTGCAACAGAAATCCTGTTGAACCACAGATGTTGCGATTAATACGGTAAATACAACTGTTGAGCAGTTTAAAATAGCTATTATAAGGTGTGACGCTAACGTTAATTACAACATTTACACTTGGTTAGCATTTGGAGATTTCAACATTATACTGAGGTTGACAAATGCAACGCAATACATTTTATCTGCCAACTTTAAGACACAAAAATGTCTCTGCTCTGCCCTGCACCATCCACGGTCATTTTAATGCCCCTAAAATGCACTTAAAGCTCAAATATTCTGTGATTTGACCTTTAACCTGACCCGTAATTTAGGAAACCAATAAACGATGAAGCAGAACCATTGTGGATGGAAAACATAAACGAACCTTCTTGGGCAAGAAATAGTAATTTAAATGACATTTAGCATCAAAGCTCTGCTAGATGGTTCTCAAGACAAGAACTGAATGAACTGAGTTACCACCAGAGTACGTTTCTCAAATACCACAAGCACACAGGTGAAGGTACAGGACATGGGTGGATAGTTTGCAACATAGACGTAGCATATTTTTTAAGTGTGCAGAGCATAATCTGTCATTGCTTTAGATAGTAGCAATAATAAAATCAAACATTTGCATCAAGCAAGCATACGCCTATGCTGATAAGAATATTAAAAACAGGCAAAATATTCATATTATCTATATATAATTAATCGCGAGTTAACTATTTTAATGTTTTGACAGCGCTAGTAAAATTGTTTGTAAAATGCTCCAAAAAACGATTTTGCTTCCTCAACCTAGCTCTTTAAATTTCCAACAGAGATCTTACCCACATCTACCAGACATCTCAGCAACTAAATGACAGACAATACTCCGGCTAGACTGTACCTCATTAAATACATCATTTAAACAACTATAATTATTTTGTGTTGCTGGAGTGCGGTCAATTAACTGATGACCACAATGTGTTCATGTTTGTGGTCAATGGTGAAAGGTGATCCTCAAATTACTGCAGCTAAGGGGTGACCTGGAGCCAATGGGGGTGACACATGTTGAATAACAACAATAAATAAAGGGCTAACTCCATATGACCATCCCTAATGTTTTCAGACATGTGCCTATACAAAGTGCTACACAAAGTGATCACTATAGGACTTTACCACCCTGAGACCACCTCTGTTTAACTGAAAGGTCACCAACCCACCAAGGTTTTTAGTAGGAGTTTTAATAGTTTGGTGTGCACTTCGAATCAACTAATCAGATGAAATAAGTGTAATTATGCCATCAGAGAGACCACAGAGCTCTAAAACAATACAGTTTGATGAAGAAATGCTCATTGTTCACTTACACTGAATTAAACTATAAATTTTGTACAGTACCAATTAACAAATGATCCATGTACTCTTTACCTGGCAGTGCACCATTGCAGCTATTTATCTATTCACTGCAGCAATGTAAAAGATGCAAATTTAGGTCTGTACCCAAAAGATGCCTTAGAAGAAAATCTTCCCGCCAACACCCCCAAATTGCACGCGTCAGGTCACAAAAATTGTATCTGTGATCCGCCCAAACAGACAAATACCCATACAATCCTTATCCAACACCCCTCTAAAATACAAATTATCCGTCAAATGCGTCTTCCCGCCTGACGGCTCAGCGGTCTTTCTGTCCAGGCCCTGTCAGCAGCACAAGAGGGCGAGGATGGGCCGGGCTGGGCTGGGCTGGGCCGGGCGGTCCAGAGAGGATCAGGGGAGATAAGTCACCAAAGCAGGAATTAATGAGCATTATAGTATTAGGTAAGAATAAGTCCCACCTTAAATCCCTCGGGATTCCTAAACAACTCCAGTAACACCTGTTACATATGATGATGGAGGGGCGTGGAGCAAGACGAGTTTTTTGTGACAAAGAAAGACACCGCGATAAAAATATCAAGTGATAATCTAGAGGAAAAATTATTTCAAACTAAGACTTGTGAACTTGTTTCAGCATTTCTCAAACATTTTACTCCCTTAATCTTTTAACTGAGTATTGTAGTGGAATGTATGGTATGTACAATAAAGTAATTCAACAACTTGAACAAACTTTATGTCAAAGCCTAATGAGGAACAAAAGGCCCAGGTAAAATACTGTAAATTAAGTATTATAACATAACATTATTTACATATTACATACTTATTAGTTCACTTTTTGTTAGCTGCCTAAAAGATTGGTGCTGACTTTAAATCACTTCCATCAATTTCTTTGGGTTTCCAGGCTTCCCTCAGTTAATTTTTCTCACCCAGTTACATCAACAACATTGTCCCGCGCCGACAGTCAGCTCTCAGCATTCAAAGCTCCCTCACCACAATTAGCAAACAAGAAAGTAAACAATCCAGTGCAAGCGGTGATTTGCTGGGCTATTTTTCTAAAGGCTTAAATTAGAGTTTGCCAGCTAGCCGTGAGCTCGCGATAAGCTGATCCCTCAAACAGCCAACATGATACTGTCTGGAGGTTGTTTATTGAACTGTAGAGAATGGCAACTTGAACCACAGGTTAGCCATACCTGGAAAGATCATCTTAATAAAATGTCCAGACATCTTGAAGTGAAAAAGTGCTTGTTGCTCTGACTCTGGTTATTGCCATGGCAAGAACGAATACTGAGTACTGAGCATTAAGATTGTAGACTTGTGAGAACCTGCCTCTGGAAAAGGACCTCTGTGGATCAGGCATGTTCCAGTGAATCCCACAGACAGTTGATCGATTTGGGATCTAGTGAATTTGGAGGCCAGGTCAACACCTTATGCTGTTCTTCATGTTTTTTGAGTTGTTCCTAAAGTGTTTTTGTGTGTGTGCCTGTCAGGCTGCATCCTGCTGGGGATGGCTGCTGCCATCAAGGAGTGTCACTGCTATGGGGTGGGGGTGCCTGGTCTGGTCTAGGTGGGTGCTACATGTCTAAGGGGCCATCCACACGGAGACGCTTTTTGGTCTAAATGCAGATGTTTTGCATCGTTTTGGCCGATCGTCCAAACGAATCCTGTAAACGCATTACCTTAAAACGCACTTTTCTGAAACCTGGTCCCAGGGTGAAAAAATTCGCAAACGCAGCCCTGGAGTGTTCGTGTGGATGGGGAAAACGCATATTTGCGTTTCGATGATGTCATCGCCACACCCCTCGAGCAGCCTTCCACCTCTTATATCCCGGGAGACGTCTCGTAACAACATCAACAACGATGGCGGACTACATGCTCGTGTTCCTGCTGGAGAAGATATTAAGCCTATTAGGGTTACTAGGGCAAAATATCATATCATGCGATTTGTAAACAGCGCTCAAGCTTTATGCGCATGCTCCGCCTCTTCCTCTCCGTTTTTGGTGAATTTCTGAAACTGAAACAGCGCCACCTATAGGCCTGGAATATGAAGTAGCGTTTTCAGTCGTGTTGAGATGGATCCGTGTGTACGCAAATATTCTTGAAACGATGCCAGGGAAAACGGAGGGGGAAAAGATCGTTTTGGTACGTGTGGACGGGGCCTAAGTAACATCCACATGAATACCAGGTCCAAAAGTTTCCCAGCAGAACATTGGATTGTCACAAGATGGTCGATGTTATTCACTTCTCCTGTCAGTGGTCAAAATGTTGTGGCTGATCAGTGTATATCCATTCCCATGTTGATAAGAATATTAGAAAAGAGAAATTAAACACAGATTTTAAAAACGTGCAAACAATTTGCAATTAATCACAAATGACCTATGGACATTCATGCAGTTAATTATGACATTTTAATTCTGAATTTGCAGTAAAAGTTATTTGGGTCAAAGTTACAGCTAGGTCGTTGCTATGATAAGTTTCTGTCCAAATACAACCTGTCTGAATGCAAAGGCATTGGTATGAAATACAGAATAAAAGGTTTGTACAATAAACTTTACAAATTAAAGCACTGAACTGAGAACATAGGTTGATTAATAATTAATTCGCTTATTTAAGCTATTTTGACATCAAGTTGAATAATTTCCTTCCAAATATCCCATAGTTTTGACCACATGTGTGCATGATTATTATGACTGCTTCAATTTAAAAGATCCAAGCTGAAATTTTACACATTTACTGTGGTATATTGTCAAATACATCTTATACAAATGTATGTTGATATAATTTAAACCTCTGCTTGGGTTTTAAAACTTTTAACAAAATCCCTCATCAGCTTTTGCCATCTAGGTTTGCTTTATATCAGCTGTGTCTATTGAATAAAGAGATCTTCCAATCTCTCCAGTTCACACCCCACAGCGATGGATGAGGAAGTCATTTTTGTCGTTTGTCGAGTGCTCCTGGCGTGGGCTGAGAGGTAAAGCTAACACATCGCATTTTGGAGACGAGGGGAGGAGAGGACACAGGGGGGAGATAGGCCTGTCTGAGAGGATACTGCTATTGAGTTGTAAATGAGCTTGTAATTAGCCCTTACACATTTGCCTGGAGGGAATCAGTGTGTGTGTGTGTCATTGTGTTTTTTAACCCCTTTTCCTTAGAATAGGGGTTGGCAGTGATAAGCAGATAATACTAATTACTTCTCCTCCCAATTGCTTGTTAATTGTGCTTGGTGTGGATTTATACAGCGTGGTAATACCCCCCCCCCCATTCATCACACACACACATACACACTCATGCCCCCTGCCTTGCCTGTTGGCAAAATCAACAGGTCATTTTTTAATCAGGAGACTCCTGTTTAAGCCACTGATTAATTATGCCAAGTGGGGTTCCACCATATATGGGTCCAGCCAATTAGGCAGGCAGTGTCTTTGTGTATGCACATTAAATTGTAACTGCTAAAACACTTTAACATAGTCTACAGTGTGCTCTTAAATTACAAATACAATAAAGCGCACAGTCAATGGAAAGACATGTTGGTTGTATTTTAGTGTGTATTGGGAAAAAGCTAAGTATTCCCTAGGAAGGCTATGAGTCAATCACAGGTTCAACACTCATAAGCTATGTGTGTATTCAAGGCTCGGTACGTCATAATGGACGTTGGTAACCGCTCCCATTTAATGCCAGTTCAGAAATTTCTCCTCCTTCTGCCAATGCACTTGTACGAATCTCGTCACAATTTTCATCCAGTGGTCTGTAGTGAAACAGTGAATCGTCTGCCCTTACCAGATACAGCACCTTTCTACCATAGCAAATGATTCTCATTCACTTACACAAGCTGTATCAGTGGAAGCTGCCATGCCAGGTACTCGTTTGCCATTGGAAGCAACTTTACTGTCTTCCTCAAGGACAGTTTTGCCGGCCTATGAGTGGCCAGGGATTGAATCATCAACATTGCAATTAATGGGCAACCCGTTCTACCACCTGAACCACAGCTGCCCAACATGTGACTGGCCAACATAACCATACACCCATTGACAAGATTTCAACTATGGAAACCACCTACAGTTATGTGTATGATAATGTGCTGCTTTTCAACAACGCATTGAGGTAAGACATCGCAACTCCTACTTCTAACTTGTGCATCATAGAATGTGTCCAGGTCCTGGTTCCTGTTGAAGATGAACTGGCACAACTTAAGGTGCATGGAGTGATCAAGACTCTGGCAACAGATGAAGTTTAAGGAACAACTTTTTTAGACTGATGCATGGCCTTCATCAGGGTGGTCTGATCAAGCACACAATTCTTGGTTCCTGCCATTTATGAGGATACGCTGTCAATTTCAATATATTGACTTTGCTGAGGATTTTTACCTTACATTGAAGAGAAGCACCAGAATGTACCATGCCATGGTCACATTAGCATTGAGGAAAAGGCATCTGCTCTGGTTTTTCATGTCCTTTGGATGATTCACCACCTGAGCAAAAGACACACAAACACGCAAGTATCTACAATTAAAACTGGCTTTCCAATTCTGCTGTGTTTGGACTGTTTGGGATGGGTTTGCTACAATATTTTAAGGCAATCTTGGAAAACATGTTGCAGAACTGGTCACTCTTTCTTCATAAGCAATTATGAGAAATACAAGACTAATTAATGTTTCCGTGGTTAATGGAGTGTTTACTATTGTTTTATATAGTGATGAGAATGAAAATATATACCGTAAGTATTATCACTGTAAAGTAGCAGAGAATATGAAAATATGGCCAGCGTGTGATCCATATGGCTTGGGATTAGAGCCTTCTGTGTTAAAAGTCATCGCTTTGTTTACTTTTGTCACTTCTGTTACAAATAGTGTGGGTCACACCTCCAAAACTAGGTCCACAGACGCTCAGAGGCCTGACACTGGAAAATGGCTGACACTAGCTCTGTGGCAGTGCGACGAACATTATTTAGATAGATAACGAATTTAACAAACATTAAATATATAGATGAAATCAATATCTTACGTTTAAATAGCACTGGTATGGTATGATATGCACTTTACAGTCTTGGAAAATTCAAGATGCCAGCATCAACACACTGGATAAAGGGGTTAATACATAAGTGATAATAGCATGAATCAGTGATGTAAGGAGTTTCTGTTTTACAAAGATGTATATAATTAACGTTTAAACCCCACCCCCACCTCTCTACAAACACATCATCTGTTCATCCCATCGCAACCTTATGATTCATCCTGTTCTAACGGCTTTGGAGTGCTTAAGCAGATTTTGGTTCAGTCTGCTCTCAAAGTGTTAAACAGATTGGTTGGGGGGGGGGGATTTCTTGTAACGAAGGTGAGTGTGTGTGTATGTGTGTGTGTGGTGGTGGTGGTCGGTGTCTGAAACTTGGACGGGTAAGATTAACTGTGAGCATGATCTTCACTGAGCTCATTTCTCCCCTTCTGTGCTAAAGAGTGTGACTGACACACACACACACACACACACACACAGACCCCCCTCCCCTTTCCTTTATCCCACCTCTCCCACCTGGTATTTTAATCTAGATTTAGGATCAAACACATATCAAATGATCGCCTACAGCTTACAAAGTAATTCTATATGATTTCTATCTACGTTAAACTCAACAGCATCTCAGGAACAGATCTATGAAACTTCTTCCACGACTGGCACCGAAAGGGTTAATCGACTGGTTATCCAAAAGAAAATGAACTTATGTCACTTGTGATAATTTAATTATTGTTTTAAGTAATTTATAGAGTAAACATTTGCTGCTAACAAGTTCCTCAAATCTAAGAATATGCACAGTGTTTATTGATATGATGATATTTAGTGGTACAGGATTATTAGACCACCACTATTCGTCTGGTGATGGAGGGCACATGCTGAAGACCACAAGCTGGATTTGTTTCATATTTTGTTTCTGGATGTGATCTGACCACCTCATATCTCTTTTCTTTCTCCGTGGAGAACCTGCGCTGATACAAAACAACTCCACTTCTACAACATAACCATAAAAATGCAAGTGTATGTGTGCAAATTGTTTCTTTCCAGATAAGAAACTGTAAAATAAGTGTATTTTACTACTAAAAATGTTGTTGTAAATTCTAAAACCCACCAATGAGCACTAATTTATAATTATTGTAGTTTTTTCATAATGAAAATGTTGTAAATGATTTCCATGAATCATACAGTAGCTGCTATACAGCTGAATATTTAAAACTACATTACATTTGTGTCCTAAGAAAACGACAGCTTAAGTGAACACAGATTGTAACTGTTATGTATACACAGTTAATATCTGTTTCATTTAGTTGTTTACAGTTGTGGAGGTCATTTAGAAGTTAGGGATAAAATAATAAGGAAAAAAGAAAAACTCACAAGTTTATATATCTTATCAAAATATATCTGGGACTCCAGCTGTTCGTAGATCAGCTATGGCTGTCTGGCAGGATCATATCTGTGTTCTAGACAGATTTGTAGACCGGATTTTAAACCAGATGATCCTTCACCTGACTGCAACCTTTATGTAAATCTATATTCACTCCAGGGGGTAATCTATATGTGCCTTCAGAGGCAATTATTTAGGACTTTAAATAAAACTACAATTGGCTTATTTATTCTGGTTTACTAATGCTTAACATACATGTATTTTCCCCAAGGCTACTTTGTTCAAATGAACATGTTTGCATTATAGTTGACAGATGCTCAGAGGACTCTTAACCTGATTAATAAGAAAATTGTCTTTAGACTGATTAATGAGCTACTGAGATCAGAGGGATTGGATCGGGTGTCCTGGAGCTGCTCTGCCACACATCGATGTCCAGGGGCGTTTTCATTATGTCTTGGCCTGACAAGAGGTCACGCAGGATCGCCTACATGCAACCATGTCTGTTTTAATTACATGGGTATTAGCTGGTCGGGATCGCTGCGGCTTTGTGTCCCGACATGTCCCCAAGGCCAAATGTCGGGGCACATGTGATACTGATTTTCATGTTCAGGGACGCCACTATTTAACTGTGCCAACCAAGTGTGTTGAAGAAACTCTTATATTACTTTTCCAAGTTTTCAGCCTGCAGAGCTACACCAGGAAGCATTTTCTACTCTTGCCTGCTGTCCAGAGACTGACATGTTTTATGCACCACACAAACTTTCTGACAACATTTGCCCCTTCCCATCATCTGCTCCTCAGACAGGGCTCCGTCCCCACCAGATCCGACCTATTAAATAACCTATCCTCACTTGTTTGCTCACTGCAGTCATCCTGGCAGTCAATGTATCCTCAGGCTAAGCCAAACAAGCTGATCAGCCAGGCACCTCTGTACACACTACCCCCCACTAAGAAGCTAATGGCCAGCACGTATAATCCTTCTCAAAACAACCACAGAGATGCTAATTGTATCTGGCTATAAATACAGGTTGACTCCTAGTCTTCTTTCTTCATTTGTCTCTACTCCACTAAACCAGGAACACGCCGCCTCCTGTTTACACCGGCTTCTCTAAAACATTTGCCAAAATACCAGGAAAGACGCGATTGCACAGAGAGAGGGCGGACAGACGCTGCAGGTGTCAGTAAACTTGCAGCATCTCAAAAAAAAGTGCGAGTGCACGGAGCTTTACGCACGGACTGAAGGCTTCATGCGGGTTTTGGAACTTCTTCACTGAGCTACTGAAAAGCAACAGGGCGAGATGTTCCCACTGCCCATGTTTACACCGGACCAGGTCGCTCGGGTCTGCGAGAACTTGGAGGAGACCGGGGATATCGAGCGCCTCGGTCGCTTCCTCTGGTCTCTGCCGGTCGCTGTGCCTGGCACCGCCGGGGACGCGCTGAACCGACACGAGTCCGTAATGCGAGCGAGAGCGCTGGTCGCCTTCCACGGGGGGAACTTCGAGGCTCTTTACCAGATCCTCCAGAGCCACCGGTTTACGCGCGAGTCGCACGCCAAACTCCAGGACCTGTGGCTGGACGCGCACTACCGAGAGGCGGAGAGGCTCCGGGGGCGGCCGCTGGGCCCCGTGGAGAAATACCGGATCCGCAAGAAGTTCCCACTGCCCCGCACCATCTGGGACGGTGAGCAGAAGACGCACTGCTTTAAGGTAAAGACTAGGAGAGATATATCTTGTAGAGGTATCATTTGGTGACATGTAGTTAGTGATGCACTTAAATGGCACAAATTGCACATTAACATTTGAAACTTGGACACCAGCTCTCTTGTTAAGGTGTTTTTGTAACCTCACTGCTGTTCAAGCAGCCTGGTCTTTGAGCTCTTAAGATGATAAAAGTCAGAGCCACGGTTATCCCTCTGCCTTCTGCCTACAGATCTACTTTAGGCTGGTGTCCTGCTGCAGGACCTGATATGTCAAACAAGGGCACTCACCTCTGAAAAGTCTACTCGCTTTAGAATACTGTTAAACTTTGAAACACACTGATCTGTTTACACATCACTGTCCTTTCTTGTATTTAATATAATAAATTCGCTCCGTATATAAGAACACTATTTTCAGTGCAAAGCTTGCAGACTTAAGCGCAGATTTAATATACAATACCCTGATGTGGATAGCACCTTAAACAATGAACACATTTTTAATATTTTATTGTCATGAGACTGATAGTCACATAAAATAATCTGGTCACAACAGAAGGCATACAGTTAGAGAGCAATAAAGCATGTCCTTTGCCTCTTAGGTAAGTTCCTATATGTGTGATCTCCCTCTTGTGTTCAGACAAAGTATTGCTCGTGAGTTAGTAATCTTTAATTCCAAACCTCAGGAGGGAGAGCCTGTCCACCAGCCTATTAAGCCCCTTAACATGATCCAATTTAGTGGATATACATTGTTCTGTGTACTAACGTAGGTTGTGTCTAGTCTAATACGATTATACCGAGCATAATATGAGAGTGATAAGATTATTGTGGTTTAATAGGATGATATAAAACGAAACAACTAAGCGTGTCATTGTGGCCTCCATATGCAGACTCGGTGCAAGTTTCACACATCTGTTTATAGGAAACTAAGAGACATGAACTTAAACATAATGTTTTATTCTCCTACAGGAAAGAACCCGGAGTTTGTTGAGAGAGTGGTACCTCCAAGATCCATACCCCAACCCATCCAGGAAGCGCCACTTGGCCCAGGCCACAGGTCTCACGCCCACACAAGTCGGTAACTGGTTCAAGAACCGCCGGCAAAGAGACCGCGCCGCATCAGCAAAGAACAGGTACCTCATACATATTTTTTATTGATTATGATAAACAACAAGAATAAGGATTAAAACTGGGCTTGAAGAGGATAAAATGTTCTCAGATAGAATCAATAGATGTCAATGTGCACCATACTTTTAAATACTAAATATGGCCTAATTCCACAAAGACTCTGAATAAAACCAATGATTTAATATCAGTCTGTAGAGTATACCTGTCTTATGTGGGATTAGAAAGTCTCAAATCTAGGACCTCACTCTTATCTCTCTCATCTCTCCCTCCACCCAGACTCCAGCAGGATTCTTCCCTCCTGCCTTCTGAAAGCTCACCTGACGGCTCCCATCAGGAGCGCCACCACCACCCCCACCTCCTGCATGCCTCCCCTCGCAACCTGGGCAGCCCCGAGGCCAGCGACTGCAGCACGGAGACGGAGCGCAGGGGAACAGGAGCGTCCACCCCAGAGATCTCCGTCAGCAGCGACAGCGAGTTTGAGCCTTGAGACAATGGACTCTTTCCCATCAGACTCAGACATATTCTAAGAACACTTGAACTTTCAGTGCGACTGTGAACACATTAGAGGTGTTCTCGTGGGAGGAGGCCACTCGTGGCTGTGAGTGGACAATGTAAAGGGAAAATATGCACTTAACAAGCACCATGGCACATGACCTTGACTGTTATATGTATTAGTTTTTAGCTGATCATGACTCAGCGCTGTAGATTGGTAAACATCCACAGGTGTAAAACAGTATTTTCAGCTCTCAGGCAAAGTATTTAGATGATGTCAATACTGACAAGTTTTTATATTGGTTTCAGTCAATATTTTTGGATAGATAATTTTCTAATAGTTTTATGGAAGCTATATATGTTTATCAGAGAATTATGTGAACGCAGTGAACAATGCCTTGGGATGGCTGTTATTGTATGACACTATATTAACATGCACATTAATAAATTATCATCAGATTAGCACAAACTCTAGAAAGTGCAAAACAGAGTAATTACCATTAAAGTAGAATTTTCCTACATCATTCACCTTACATAATCATGTGAATTTAAAGTTATGCACCAGAAATAGCTAGCAGTGGTGGAAAATCTTATGTTGTTCAAGTTTAAGCAAATTTATCAACATTAAAAACGCAGTTACATAGCCAAACACCACCTGTATGAAGGTAGCAGCCAAACATTCTTATGCAAACCATGAAAAACATAATCTCTTTTCTGTCTTATTCAGTGGAATCGGGTTATAATGTGCATGTATACATAGTGAAAAAAACAATTCAATACATTTCACTGCCTTAAAAAGGAACTAAGGGCATCACTCTTCAAGCTGTATATGGTTAACAATGTACACATGCTGCTCAGAAAATACAAACCCTTGTCATCAGCTGTTCACTTCTCTGACTGAAATGCGCTGGGCTGTTGTGAACGCTCCTGAGCTGCTCTGATGATGGACTCCTGCAGGAGCCGACACAGAAAACATGAATCAGAAAGGTCGTAAAGCACTCTTAACTCAATGTGCCTATTACATTTGAGAACAGTGAAACCCAGCCAGACACGATTGTGTCTTCATGTCGATGGCACATTCGAAAGGCTTACTGTTTGCTGTCTTCCTTACAACCGTCGTTTCTCACAATACGTTTCTGCATTTCAATGAAAATGTGTATTTTGTAAATGTTTTATGTAAATAAATGAACCTATTTTTATCCAGAGTTATTCTGACTCGGTGTATTTACAAGTTCCAAATAGTATGAATGCTGAGACACATTCAAATAAATTGCTCTCTTTTTAGCAGTGTCCTATACCTTAAATCAAGGGTGAGAACCCCAAACACCAGACCCCCTTTTGGACATATTTTTTAGCCTCATCTAAATTTTTGTAAACGATTGTAATGGTTAGCAATTACAGTTGCTTGATATGGTAAAGACACTGGCGACTCAGTTCCTTTTTCCACACCCTGAAAACTTTATGCTGGAGTTTCATTATTTATTTGTGGATAAAAATGGAGAAGTATATTGGCTGGCTGTGTCTCAGTTGTTAAAAGACAGAGCTGACAAAAGACAACATAAAATGGTGACACACACAAACTGTATTCTTGTCTCCCCCTTGCTCTCTACATCAGAAAATCCCAAATATTTAAATGATACAAATGAGTATGTATTTATATGCTTTAGATTATAAGTAATATGTCCCTGGCCAGTCAAACTGTCAGTTGTCTATTCGTCCTTAATTTTGACTTCATGCACTGGTTCCCCACCACTGTTTCTTCTTATGAAGTAGTTATTCACATTGGATTAGCAAGCTAGCAAACATTCAAATGACACAGAGCTGCATTGATGTTCATTTGGAGTTATCTGGGCCATATTATGGATGTAAGTCCATGACTTGCTTTCCCTTTGGCTCTGGTTTAGTTTAGGAGCATATGAATTTATAAACATTTAGCTCTTTAGCTGCTGAATTTCGCCAGCTAGCCATCTAGCTAGCTAGCTACTTAGCTAGCGCCTTGTGTAGGCTAATTTAGCTAACACTTATGCACGCACTATTTATGAAACTAACTAATTATAACCCTCATTTCTATATAAAAACGAGGTTTTTTGACAACTCTCACCAATGTTTGAAGCCACTTCCATTCTTCGTCTAGTCTGAACAACAACAATGTCCACTGCTGAATAAAGAAGACAGACCTACGTACGTTGGTTGCTTTCAAAAGAAGATGGCGACGGGAAGTATTGTCATCTTTCGTGCAGCAGTACGGAAGTAGGAAATGAGGGATTAGAAAAGAGCTATCTTATCTTTGTATTATTGTACTGTATTCTCAACTACTAGTAACACAACAAGGTTGGCAAATTTCAGAATGACTGAACTGAAATATTTCAACTTTTTTAATATGTGGTTAATAATGTAATCGCCAATGGTAAACACCCCTTTTACTGCCATTTTAATTAATATAAATTCAATAAAAGTCGAAATTCAGTATCATCATTGATACCATATTAAACAAAATTCGTAATATTTGTGATGCATTTTGTGATATAGCCTACTGTTGGTTACATTCACTTATTGTTATCCCATTACTATTCACCGGCATATTTTCTACTAAAAAGTTTGGAAAACATTTGTTAGTTGACTCTTAAAAAATGAAAATGGAATAGGCATTCGGTCAAAATGTTTGTGTCTCTAGTGCCTATATTGCTGGGTACTAAAGAACTATTTGTTGCTTTGAGTGTTGATATCTTAAAATGGTTGGTCTGTAATTTAGTCGATGTTCGTCAAATTAAACTCAGAATGAGTTGATGCCATTCAAAATCCAGCTTATTCACTTGCCTATATTCAAGACTATGAAATTAAACATGGAGCTCTTATTAAATGTACCAAAAGCTTCATGTTATGACCTACTGGATATTATATTACCAATATTAAGTTAACAAGACCACAGCTTTTGAAGTTCTTGTGTAGAAAGTAATGAATGTAAGCAGAGAAATGTCTTCTCAAGAGTGGACAGAATGGGGACATTTAAAGATAATTGGAGCACCAGTTGTGCTGTTTGTGGAAATGTCAGCCTCTAAATGTCTCCTTTGTAAAAGCACTACCTGTTTCTCTCAGAAAAAAATAAAACAAAACAAAAAAAACATGCAGAATTGCTCTGCTTCCTGCTTCACTGTAAGAAATGGGCGTCTTTACATTACCTAGTCCCACCCACACTTGCAGGAGTAGAGAAGACTTCTGCTTACCTGTCAGTTGAAGTCTCTGTTAAATCCATGTTAGGATCATTTTGAATAGGTTATATGTTAGTTGGAGTCCAGACAGGTGGGAGTATTTGGAGCTGTTTGTAGATTTTGTTGAAGCATGGACAGCCAGGGGAGGAAAGTAGTGGTCTGTGACAATGGGACAGGGGTAAGTCTGATAGTCCAAAAGTCAATATTGCACTATGTAGTATGTTGTTAATATCATTGCATATAGTAAGCTATATAAGCAACTGGTATTGGTTTTCTTCTTTTCCATTACTGTCATCTTGAAATATTATCTTCATGGCATCACACTGTTCATGTAAACACATATACCTTTAAGAGATTTTGAGGAAAACCTACAATCAATGTTTATTTCACTTAAAAGTTATTGATCTAAAAATGACATTCAAATACTTTAGTGTAAAATGTCTGAAGAATTCTGAGGGTGTGAAACAGTTCGCATACTGCAGCCTGATTCCACATCTGTCTGGACTTGTCACTCCTGCCATTAGTGTGCACACACACACAGCCATAAATGGTTGCGATGCTTTGAACTGAGCACGCATTGGGTGAAAAGAAGGAAGAGAGATTTGAGCAGCTAAAATCTCAGGAGTGGCTCTGTAACACTGTACTGTAGAATTTACGTGTTGATTTCTGAGTGTGGAAATGTACCTTCAGTCAGAAACTGACCTCTTTGTTTTTTTCATTTTAACCTCTGACAGGAATCTACTATGTCCCTGCAGGCTAAGGAATGTGTCTATGGCCACAAAAACAAGTTGAGACAATAGTAGGAGCTTTAGTCAGGACAGCCAGAAGAGCAGTCTGTGAGGATCTGTGTGGCATTTAAAAGCTGTGCAATAGCACATTTATTTAATTGTGCTTGTCAAATGAATTACTCTACATGCTTTTAAAAGTGTAATGAAATTGCACTTGCATCGTCTGATAAAAAAGACAAAATCTAGTAAAAGCATCGCAATAATACACTCCCGGTCCGTTTCCTGGATGCAGATTAAGCCCAGCACCAGATTAAAATGACTGAACCGGATTTATGAATGGACTGTAGAAAGGGCTTAATGCAAGATCACAGTTAATGCTGAGCCTCGACTCAGGCCGTTACAAACAAACTCTCTGTTTCAGTCAACAAAAGCCAAAACGAGAACTGTGTTCGCACACACAAAAAAGCTCTTGATAAACTCTCCTGATATGTTTCATTTTCACATCCCTGCCCAGTTTGTCAAGTGTGGCTTTGCTGGATCCAACTTCCCTGAGCACATCTTCCCCGCCATGGTGGGCCGGCCAATCATACGATCAACCACCAAAGTGGGCAACATCGAGATTAAGGTGAGATGAAAAGAGAGCCTGTTCTTTGGGAAGTCTGACAGAAATAAACAGATATAGACAAAACAGCAACGGGAGAATAAAATGGATAGAAAAGGGGATATCACAAACTCCCATACAACCTTATCTGGTAGGTTTGGACACATACTTTAAGACGTGTTACGCTAACGTGACCTAACTCTGCTCCTTCGTCTTCAGCTAATGAGTATTAAAGTGTCTTAGAGCTGCACACCTGTTAGCTTCCTGGGCCACAGTTAAGTTCATACGCTCATGTAACCTTAGATGCAGAGTTCATTCAGACCTTTTAGCCTTTTAATCCCTGTCGGATTGTGCAAAGGCATTTTGTAAAGCAGGAATAAAAAGGACACTGGCACACTGGCATAAACAGTACACACAGGTTTGGTAATAAAAATGACTCGAGGGGTGATTTTGCTCATTATATTTTGCCATTTTAGTAGCCTGAATTCACAGGCTCATCTCAGAAAGCTGGACTCTTTACGGAGCTCCTTCCTGATCTGATCTCTTCCTCCAGGACCTGATGGTGGGGGATGAGGCCAGTGAGTGTCGCTCCATGCTGGAGGTGTCCTACCCCATGGAGAATGGCATGGTGCGCTGTTGGGATGACATGCTCCACCTGTGGGACTACACCTTTGGCGCCGACCGTCTGAACATCAACCCATCAGAATGCAAGGTGCAAAACGGATGCATCGATCATGTGTTTGCGCAGTTTGGTCTGATTCTTTGGGGAATATGAACCTGTTCTTTGAAGCTAGTGCTAAAGTTTGCATGAAACAACTTTGTGCATCCATCCATCTATCCAGCTGAGGTTGGGTTTAAGTGGCACCAAACAAAGCATGGTGTTCTAGACGTCCCTCTCTATGGCGACGTCATCCAGTTCCTTATGAGTGATTCCAAGGCGTCTCAGCCCACATGAGATATTTAATTTCGTTATCAAGTCCGTGGTCTATCCCAGAGTGTTCCTCCAGATGGACATTCCTGGTAAAAGGAGGTGCAAGTCCCCTGTCTTCTGGCCCCATCCAAACCTTTATTTTGTCCTAAAAGATTAACCTCAGGAACATGAAAGGTGTTTCATATCGTAATTGTGACATTAACCAACAAAACATGATATTTTCTCGAATTTTCTCTATAGATATGCATAGAATATTACTGACATGTTTCTGTCTTTTTCAAGATCCTACTGACCGAGCCGCCAATGAACCCCACCAAGAACCGGGAGAAAATCGCGGAGGTCATGTTTGAGAAGTACCAGTTCCATGGCATCTATGTGGCGATTCAGGCTGTGCTCACTCTGTACGCTCAAGGTAATGTAATGTATTACATCCTGCTTTTAAATCTATTGAAATCCTATGTGGCCTGACCTTCACGCTTGAACGCAAAGAGTATTGAAATTTGGCTTTATTTTTTTTTAATCACATCCTCTTCTGGGAATGGATTTTGCCAATAGGTTTGCTCACTGGTGTGGTCGTCGACTCGGGAGACGGCGTCACCCACATCTGTCCGGTGTACGAGGGGTATTCTTTACCCCACCTGACGCGCAGGCTGGACATCGCCGGACGTGACATCACACGATACCTCATTAAGGTGAGATGCAGGGTCTGAATATAGGAAAAACTTGGAAGTTGTACAGAACCTTACTTTAACAAGTCACCTTTTTCTCTTCTCAGCTCCTGCTGCTCCGTGGCTATGCCTTCAACCATACAGCCGACTTTGAGACTGTGCGTATGCTGAAGGAGAAGCTCTGCTATGTGGGATACAACATTGAGCAAGAGCAGCGTCTGGCCACAGAGACCACCTTCTTGGTGGAGTCGTTCACGGTGCGTTGAGGTGCAACATTGCCTTGTAGACATTCAGAAACTAAAGAAAATGTATTCTGTTTAATCATCTGCTGATGAAGTATGGATCATCAGCCTGCACCACCAAGTCATGTGTCCTGGCATACAGTACAACAACTCTGACTAAACTGCATTGGTGATATCATCATGAAAAAAACCTTCAGTTAAACTTGAATTTGCTCCATCCTCTGGCGCAGCTCCCTGACGGCCGGCAGGTGAACGTGGGTGGAGAACGATTTGGAGCCCCTGAAGCTCTATTCCAGCCTCATCTAATCAACGTGGAAGGAGCCGGAGTGGCCGAGCTGTTGTTTAACACCATCCAGGCTGCAGACATTGACCTCAGGTCTGATCCTCCTCCGGATCTCTAAACTTCATTTTTGTCTAACAAAATCTCTAACAATCATTTCTGCTCACCGCTTTCGTTACAGGGCCGACTTCTATAAGCACATAGTTCTGTCAGGAGGGTCCACCATGTACCCCGGCCTTCCATCCAGACTAGAAAGAGAGATCAAGCAGCTGTACCTGGAGAGGGTGCTTAACGGAGACACGCAGAAGCTATCTGTAAGAACTTGAAGATTAGTTATCGTAGTCTTATCTTGTTAAGGAGCAAATCTTTGTAAGAGTGTGGTACCAGTACGTCAAATATCGTGTTACACAACAGTTTATACTTCACGCACCTGTGCACCTATGCGGAAAACCCATGATTATCATCTGTTAGTGTCAATAACTTTTTCCATTAATCTATAATTGTTACATAGCATTGATGAAGTAGCTTTTTCTAATACTAGAATCTGTCAAAACAATCTCACTCATTTGCTTCTTCTGGAGTTTTCACTCCCAAGATTTTAAGATTAAAAGCTGATTTTGAGCAGACACTCTGATCACTGCATAAGTTAACTGTTGGACCAAGTGAGATATTTTCCTACTGTCCTTTGATAAGAGCTTTCCTTTTCTCTCACCTCTGCAGAAGTTTAAGATCCGAATCGAGGACCCTCCCAGGCGTAAACACATGGTGTTCCTGGGCGGCGCCGTGCTGGCCAACATCATGAAAGACAAGGACTCCTTCTGGCTTACCAGAGAAGAATACCAGGAGAAAGGCCTGGCCGTGCTGCAGAAACTGGGGGGTGGCATCAGATAAAATAAAATAACTTTCATGTCAACTCTTCATACTGGATGAAAAAGTCTCCCCATTCCTGCTAATGCTAGTTAATCAACTGAAAGAAAAAAAAAGAAAAAAATAGACAATTTTATACTGAAATCACTTGGAGGCCTAATGTCTCAGGAAATACTTAATATAGTTTTGTGTTTTTTACGTCTAAAACAATTAATAGGTGGTTTATTTTGCATCACTTCACATGGATATGTATACCTGAGACCTAATACTATACTTTTTGTTTAAACGGCAGTTTGATTCAGCCTTGTGTGACTACGCTAGCAAAAAGATTCATTATTTTTCAGGAAAAGTTTGCTTAAATCTCCAAACAGAATCAAAATAATTTGTCATGCCCTCTTCTTATGTTAAACTACTGATGAAACAACGATGTGAAATATGTTACTCATCCTACTGTAAAAAAAATAGATCTGTGAAAATCTATGCTGTTTTTAATGTTTTGCCCGTTATGTAAGTCTATACATTAAAACTTCTCATGCAGGTAAACGTGGCCCTTTCCTTATTTAAAACATAAAATAAATGAACAGGTAACTTTAACAGCAGTATCTGCTGCCATCTGGTGGTCCACACATTAAACTGCAACTTTTACAACCTCATCGTGACACAAAGCTGGATGTAAACAACATACTGAACAGATATTGCAATTTTTATTGCGATACTGAGTTACCTGACAAAGTACAGTAATGTGTTTGTACACTGAAAAGAAATAGTGAGCTCTCACAATGAACACATGCTTCACGCACACACACACCACATTCGAAGAACCTTCACATTAAATGAAAAAGCATGCAATAATGTTGAGAACACGTCATAGTCCTCCAACGGAACCTCCTGGGCCTACTGAAGACGCCTCCATACCTAGGTTTGATATCTACCCAACAAATTGAACGATTAAAAGTTAGTTTTAAATACACAATATGATCATTGAGAATGACACTTGAGTTGAACAGTCAGTTGATAGTGATGACTTGCAGCAGGGGTCACCAGAAGCCGGTGACCTTTGTACATTTTACATTCGACCAGTCACCGTGAGGTCCTGGTTTATCGGTCGGGCTGCCCTCTCAGTCCGACCAGGGTTGCCTTACGGTTCGGCCCGAGAGAAACGGCAGAACTCAAAAGCAAGAAACGTGAAATGAATGCAGCTCTGAAAGGATTCAACTCTTGACACTGAAAAAAAAGATTTTAATACATTCGCAAGTCATTAAGTAAATGCGTTGCAGGTCGTCTCGGTGATGTGATGTGCTTTTTTTTTTTTTTTCCTTGCTTGTTCGTGCTCGGTTTAAAAACAGAGATCTATCACTTCCCTCCTACTCGCCCATTACTCCACCTGCCAAAACCGTTTAATAGAATACGCAGGCAAGGAGGAGAGTCTGCGCCTTTTCTGAAAAGAGTAAAAATAGAATTGTCTCTGTGGGCGATTCTAAAAATAAACAGCTGATTTAAAGCTTCCCTCAAGCTGATTTCGTTCAAAGTAGACACCTGATGATTCACAAAATGGCCTCTTTTATTTTTTGTTTTAATCTGTGTTTTTGTCACTTTGGTATTGAGGTTTGGTCTTGGCTTTAACACATCTCACCTTTTTGTCAAACTGTGTCCCCACCTCTAACAGCATAGTTCCATCCTGCAGACGTTTACACATAACAGTGAAGTAATAAAACATCCAAGTGTCTTTTAGATTGTGCCCAGAACTATACCGTGAAAGGGTTACATCACCGCGGTGGACAATTTCTCCTGTGCGTACAGGAAGTGATTTTGTTTCCAGGCAACAGGAGCCTCACAGAATTTGTCTTTGGATTCGAGCCTCCTCACGTTTTAATGATGTAATCCCTTCATGGTATAACTCTGGGTTCATGTTTCAAATAACAACCATATCCATTTATTACACATTTTCCATGTCACAAATAGTACACTCCTTTACACTGGCAGCCACACCGAGTGGTACATAGTACAACTTTTGGCAACAGTCCCTGTGTTGGTCCTGCTCCACTCTGCATGTTGGTCCATTTAGGAAAGAGTTTACCGTTCAAGGTCTGCTCCGTGTCCGGAGAAGGGCTGTAGTTTTTCACAACAAGTCCTGACCCACGACGAGACACAACACACCGCCGGAGAGAAAGAGACAGAACAAGAGAGAGAAAGAGAGAGTGAAAGCGAGAGCGACCATCCATCTCCTCCTCCTCCTCCTCCTCCTCCTCCCTCCTTCCTCCATGCCTCCCACTCACTCCTCACACACCGACTCGCTCAGGTCCACGGCGCCACCTCTGGTGAGCCGCCTCATCTTGCTGAAGTCATGGTCGGTCCTCAGGTAGGAGAGTGAGGGGCCTCCCTCGGTGTGGCTGGCCAGGTCTTGAGGCTGGGCCTGCGGAGGCAGGGGCCTCATCTCGCCGCCGCTGCGCCAGTACAGGGTGTATTGCTGCGGGTCGGACACTCCGAAGGTGGAGGCGCACAGCTGTGCCAGGGCCTGGCTTGTCTCCCCGGCTCTCCACTGCACGGTCCGCACGGCGCTCCGCTCCCCGTCCTGGAACAGTATCCGAACGCACCTCTGGAGGGCGGGAGGGAGTTGGAGAAGAGATGGAGAGAAAAAGAGAGTGAAAATATACTGTATTCATGCAAAACAGAGGTCAAGAGGCTTATGGAGTGAGGGCAAAGGAGGGGGAGGAGAGAGAGAGAGAGATGGAGCCAGAGGAGGAGTGAGAGCTGTATAAACACACAGGCTGATAATCCACTTCAATAAATGAGCCAAAATCATGTTCATAAAAGAAACGATCTCTAAAACAAAGCTCCTTCTTCCCACACACAGACAGCAGATCCAAGAGCTTCGTGTAAAAAAAAAAAAAAAACGTCTTGCTCTTTTCTTACGACTTCATTGACAAACTCCCAGAATGAATCCACTGGAGCACATCCACGTCCAAACTCATCAAATATGATCCTTTCTGCTCGCCGTGCTCCGGTGAAGTTTTCCCTCTGCGCTTCGATCCAAACTTTTTGACATTTTCCAAAGAGCCAAAAGCGACCAAACACACACACACAGAAAAAAACAAATAACGAGCCCGCTCTTGAAACACTTAAGCCATTATATAATGTCAGATTCAACCACCTACAGACGCCCTCACAACTCTCTTTAAAGCGCACCAACAGAGAAAACATGCTGGACATAAGCCCTTTTACCAAACATCCAGCCTTGAGATACATGAGAGAATCCTCTCCCCTGCCACACACAAACACACTCTCCAACCATCCTGCCGGCACACACAACTACCTCCCCCAGCACACAGACGCACACAGGCTCTTAAAGAACAGAAGGAAAGCACACAGTAGCAATTATAATCAACAGGTCTGCCATTATCAAAACTTACAGAGTCACTGAGCTCCTCGCTGTCCGTGTGCATATTGTGTTTGCCTGCTTCGATGGGTAGATGCAGCTCAATAAATTTCATGTTATCTGACCGCCCACTTCTTCATAGCACTTGGCTCACTGATCCCCGCCTGTGTCAGTGGAAAATCTGGCTGCCGGGTGAGTTAGATCGGCTATTTGAAGCCAGGAGAGGCACCACGTGACGAGACAAAAACGTTCTGGATGACAATGCCTTTTTTTTTTTTTTTTTTTTTTTTTCCCATCCATGGCATCTGGTGGACCGTTGTACCAATCTGGAGGCAGGAGAGTGATGATGGGATAGTGTAGGTAAAGAGTCAGTGTGTGTGCATTAGTGCATGCCCAGTCGTAAGCTGGCGGCCCCAGATCAAGGGATTACCTCTAAAAATGTCTAAAAACTAATCCCCCCGAATGAATTTGAAACGTGTTTGCACGCGAAGAAAGGGAATCCAGGTGTGTTGGGTCGCCCTTGATGAATGCTGGTGCTGCTGTTCACCTTTTGTTTCACCTCTAAGCAAATCCTCCTTCTCCTCAACTTTCCGAGCAGCAGCAGCTGCTGCAATACCCCCCAAATCAACTCTGAATTAAATTTGGGTCACTGCTGCTAGTTCTACCTCACCTGCCAGCGTCACGGATGCAGCACAATGTGACGCAGCTCGGCACGCATCACCCATCAGTATGATTAATGCACTGTAATGTCTGACCCCTTTGGGTGGATTAACGCCAGTTGTTTTTGTTGCCGATTGTGTCTTTTGTGTCATTTGAAAGTCATAAAACACGTTCGTCACTTCTAGTGCTGATGAAGAACCACAATCCCAGCAAGTTTTATAAAGACCTGAAATCCTCTGTTTGCCATTTCCAAATATTTGCTAACTGACAGATAAAACTACAGGTTTTGATCGCATTTGTCCACAATTCACATTTGTTGCAAGTGAGGCCTTCCGTCATTTGTCAGATGGTGAGAGATCTCAATCCTGTCGCTTATTATTCTCTGGCGATCACAGTCAAAGCCGCCAGCTGCCGACCGCCGCTTCACATCGTAAATTGGGAGCAGATGTGCAAAAAAGACTGAGCTATTCCTTAAAATTTAAAGGTTTTTGAGGTGACAAACAGTCCTGTCAGTCTAAGCCAAAACGTCCTCTTGAAACTGCAGGTGAATGCTTTAATTGTCCTTGAGATACGCCTGGAACTTTATTTGAGCTGTTTGGCAAGCTGATTTGACTGAGTACAGTATAGAAAGACACACACCTGTGTAAATAAAAATCACGTCATGGAATGAAAGCAGTTTCAAGGCGTATGTAGAGGTGAGGGTTTCCAGGAGTGCAGCGGCCTCAATAAATGTGAAAGGAAAAAAAAGTTTGGGATCACCAGGACTCCTACTGAGTTTTGCCATCTGGTCAAAAATGTTAATGAAACAACTTGGCCCCTGATCATGCATAGGCGACCAGGGAGTCAACATTCACTCTAGCAGAGCTTCAGAAGTCCTTGGCAGACAGGGGCAGACACGCCAGGAGGACATCCATCTCAGTAGTACCCGGTCATTCAGGCATTTTGATCGACCAAGCCAGATGAATGCCAAGACATATGACAAACTTCATTTAAAGGCTATCTGAAGAAAAATATGCTCTGGCCTGATGGGACAAAACTATTTGGGCTGGATGAAAGCAGATATTTACAGGGTTCCTTGAAGAAAACCTGCTCTGGAGTGACCTGAAACTGGATCAACGGTTCACATTTCAGCACCAATGTGACCCAAAGGCGTCCAGTCAAGATGACAGAGTAGTTTTGGGACAAGTCTCCGACTGCTTTTAGGTGGTCCAGCCAAAGCCAAGACTTAAACCCCACAGAACATTGATGGAGAAGCCTGAAAATGACAGTTCACAGATGCTTCTCATCGAATCTGACAAAGCTTTAGAGGAACTGCCAGGAAACATGAAATAAACTAAAATAAACTTACCCAAGATGACTAGAAGCTGTGAATATTGCAAAGGAGCTTCCACAAAGTACTAAACTGAGGATGAATGGATCTGAATACACGGATGAATGAGTCTTCTTCTGTATTTCATAGTCCTTGATTCACACTCAGCTCCCTGCACCATGTAGTTTTGTTTCTTTAAATAATCTTATTATGTCATTCAGTCAATCGTGTTGAAAATATCCCTTCGAATTGTCTCACTGCATAATAAACAACTGCTCCACACATCCATCAGCATTTCACACAGGGCAAGTTTGTGCGAAAGCTATACGCTGAATTCCTCCACAACAAACCTACATGTATGTAATGCTGCCAGTGTTACCGTGGTGGTGGTGTAGTACTACAATCTAACCAGCTCGTGCCTACTTGGCTCTGCTGATTCTCTTTTTGTCTCTGGGCCTCCCGGCTCCGTCTGCAGCTCCACTCCTTCAGCGCCTCCTGCACCTCCTGCGTCACGCAGCCTGAAAACGACTGCTCCCTGTCCAGGCTCTGGATCAGACACAGGCTGGCATACACACTGGTCAGGTAGTAGCCACCTGCGGGCAAAAGAAAAGAGTAGGAGGAAAGAAATACTGCAAAGATTGTCATAAAACGTAAGTGTTTTGTAATTTACTCCTGTAGAAGAACCAATAGTAGTCAATTTAAGTAGTAACCATTTCAACTATGCGGTTAGGGTTAAGCTCAGTGATACAACGGTAGAATATTATAAGAAAAAAGTGCTACGTATTTTACAAAATGAGAATAATGACGCCATGTTACAAAATGTGTAACGCCTAATGTTGCTAAATGCTAATATTTAAAAAACAACTTTTGGGGCAACTATAAGCATTTTTTAAGTTTTTAAGTTCGGGAACTAGACCGCATCCCATATCATTCCATTTCCCACGCTTATCTATAAAAGTGTGGCCTAATCTTTTCTCTCTCTCTGTTCAACCCTCTTTTCTTGTCTTCCTCTTCCACCTTTCATTACAAGATCCAGGGGACAAGGATTTGAAGTTTTCTGAGATGTGCCCCCACCCTGAGTCTCAATCCTGGGTTCCTCTACCATCATCCATTTACACATTCCGCCCCCTTCATCCCATCCCCTTGACCCTTTTCAATCCTTTTCATCCCATCCCCTGTGACCCTTTTCATCCCATCCCCTTGACCTTTGTCACCCCTCCATCCCTTTCTCTCAAGACCTGTCTACCAATAAACGTATTTGCATCAATTAAGCATAGTCTCCGTTAGTGAATAGACGAAATATATTTGCCAGACTGACAAACCCACAGAAAGTAGAGGTTGAACATTTTAGCATTTAGCTGCTGGAGACCAAAACAGAGCTAATAGGAGATGTGTCAGGTGAGTCCACATGTGCATCTACTTGCTGATCTACAAGGAGTTCAACTATTCCTGCATGAGGAGGTTGCCTCAAACATCATCTGTCACTAGTACATTTGGGAACAAATGTAGCATTTAGGGTTTAGGTCATACCCTCCCCTCCCAGCCAGGAGGGCTCCAGCAGCTCCATCATGTACTCCACCTCTATCAGGATATGAGGTCTGTTGCACTCCACAATCACATAAGACAATGACGGCAAGAAGTCGTCCCAGCTCACTTCTTGTCCTGCAAAGGAAATAAGGGAAGGACAGCAAATGAAAGAGGCTGCCGTCATATACTTGTGTAACATTGGGAGGTGACTATTTGAATAGAGCTATTCATGCAGGATATTGCAGTGATGTATGAGTTGCCATAATTATACCCAGCATACAGCTGCACTGACGTGGCAGTGCACAATAGAAGACAGGTTGTGCTACTGCTTCCACAGTCTGAAATGTGGAGCTTTTTAAAGCGACAAAACACTCATCTCTGCAACGATTGTTGACCTTAATTCTTTTCACAGGAAAGATTTAAAGCAATAACTACGCCATGTTTATGAATGTTTAGTTGGTCATCCTCTTTTTCTATTTAGTCAAAAACCTCAGGGTTAAACGTTGAACTGATCAAGTTTTGACAATGCAGTATGAATGAGTCTCACCATGTAAGGACCCCATGGCCTTGTGGACACACTTGCACACTTGCAGCAGCAGCAGCACCTTGTCGATGGGTGAGTGCGTCCGCTGCATCAGTGCCAGCTTCTGCTTCACCCTCTCCACCTCTCTGCTGTCTGGGACGCCCGTCCTGACGCCGAGCTGCTCCATGGCCGCGTCCCCTTTCAGGTGCAGCATGTTCTGGATGAGACGATGGCTCGAGCCGTCCTGGCTGTGCAAAGCCATCAGGGCTTTCTCAAGGTGGGACTTCAGAGGCCTCAGCACACAGGAGAACATGGCCCTCTCCAACGCCAGGTCTGCGGACAGAGGGAGGGCTTCAATGTTTGGGGGGGGGGACTGAAAACTGCTCTGACAGAATGAAAGAGAAGAACTCATTCTGTGGGTTTTATTTATATGGGTCATTTGCAGGTGGAGAAACGTGTCTACATATCTCGAGGCACTGGCAAGACGCCCAGAAAGGTATGCTGATCACTGCAGGAGAATTAATAGAGCGTCAACAATGAAACATGCCTTCGGAGCAACTCAATATTTTTAAATAAATAAAGCCTTTCAGAAGAAAAGGAACGACTTTGTTCAGTTTTGATTCTTTCCTGCATGTAGCGGCACCTACTGAAATCACACAGCTGTGCTAGGGATTTCAATTCGGATTTGTCAATGTGTGACAAAAATCGGATTTTACCGTTTTACAACTGGGAACAAACAGAAAATAAGCAAGCACCAATACTTTACACTTTAAATCATCCACAGAGGAATTGTGCCATTTAGAGCTACAGAATGAGGAAAAATGAATGTTTAACCTTGCTAATTAATTTTACATATCATACTATATCGCCAATAGTCCTCTCTCTGCTTTCAGATTTACTGTAATATATGAAAGGCATTATTCTCCATAAAACCTGGAATTTGTCTTATTAAATGGAGTTTAATAAGAAGTAATCTAAATTTTGGGATTATAACAGAGCATAATCCAAATAATTCATCATACTCTTCTACTGTAAAGCTCACTGTACAAATAACCACTGTTTTACACATTTAGATACATGCATGTGCAGATTAAGCTTGCAGGGGGGGCCCAGAATCAGTTGCTTGGCCTGTTTATTTACCTCCTTGAGCAGTGCCAGGGGTCCAGGAACCGTTTTACCAGTTCATCAAAATTCTCAGCACACATGGTGTGGATATATGGATAAAGCTGCTCTTTGCACATTACAGCTCAGGAATTTGTGAGCTTGAGGGAAACCTTTTTACGTAACTTATCCTGGCTTCAGTGGCGTCACGTTTACTTGTAACCTTTTTGCTGACGTTTTCAGAAATGGTGGAGGTCATTTAGGATATTGTATTTTGTCTGGTGTAAATACTGATATTTCGAACAGTTTGATCCTTTCGTAATCCTTTCGCATTTCCTACATTATGTTACTACGCTCGTTAGCTTGCTAAACTGTGGCTTCTATACGCCTAGATGTCATAGAAATATTTAAAATAGAGATCCACAACTTCCTCATTTTTGTCAGTTTCGGCATTGTTCAGTGAGTCTTCACAACTATATTTGTCACACAAGCTAAAGAGTGAGCTTTAAAAGCGCTTAACTAAGTCTGTTTTTAATGATGAATTTAAGCTCTGGACAGAGCCAGGCTAGCTGTTTCCTCTTGTTTTCAGTATTCATGCTAAGCTAGACAGACCTTGTCTTCATTCTGCCCCCAGCACACAGTAAATCGCTGAACAAATGGATGGGTTAAATGCAGAAAAATAATTTCTCCATGTGGGAGAAATTATACAAATGTCAAACTGTTCCTTTAAAACCTGTTGCCACTTTCTTAGCCCATGAAAAGCTAACCACTTGGAGATACGGGGTTCTTTTCTTTGGCCTGGCAACAGTGATATTTAATACTCATGCACAGTACACATGCATGCATGCTCTCACACGTGGAAACACACTCTGTGAGTCTCCAGCAGTCAGTGGGCAGTCCTGACTAAGTGGGTAACAATTCACCAGTGTGCACTGTTTTCCACTCATCATAAACATCCCCCTCTCCCTCCTCTCCACCCTTCACGTTTCCCTGCTGTATAATCCACCAGCATCTCCCCTCCATCTACCTTACTACATCACTCCCCCTCGTGATCAATCATTCACACCCTTCATCCTGTTTTTCTACCTCCCTCTCTGCTTAATCCCAGCGTCCATCTCTCTCTCTTCGCAGCTCTGGAGAGTAACGTTACATGTAATGTGATTACAGCTCTGTCACTTACTGCCTCCTCTGAAACAGCTGACTTTTTTTCAGCTGTTACTAGCCGACCTGTAACAGATTACATTTTCAAAGTAACCTGCCTATTTCCATCCCTCCCTCCCTCCCCTGAATCGTGCTGCTCTTCAAGTGAGCGTGGGACTGTGATATCTTTTTATGATAAACGAGGGGGAGAAAAAAAAAATGCAAATGCCTCCCACCGACGCAAAGCGAGATAAATCAGAATCGCAGCGCAGGGAGGAAGGAAGGAAGGAAGGGAGGACGGAAGGCAGCGGCCGACCACTCTCTCTCCCCTGAAGCCTCTGCACAGCCAGGCAGCCAGCGCACGCTTACACACATGCACACCAGCCACACACGAAGCAGTTCAAAAAAGAAAAACCTACGCACAGGACTGTGTCAAAGGATCTGACTACAATCCCTCCAAAGTAACACCTTGCCACGTCTTTACAATAATCACGCGCTGAATGTGATGAATGTGAGTGCGGGATGCGTCGGGCCGGGCTTTCCTAATACTCTTTCCTAAATACCAGAGACAATATAAGCTACAACAACAATGAATGAGGCTCTACCCCTCCCCACGCAAACTACTTTGTGTTGACAGTGCCTTTCAGTGGAGCCTGGGCAGCCCACCATTTATCAGAATAGGCTGTCTGTTTCCATAGACCTGCGTCCTCTGGCACCGTGTCTATTGAATCACATGTCTTTCTAATAGTACAGCTTCTTTTTATTTTCCACGTTTCTCTCTCTCTCTCTCCTCCAGTCGCCTGCTGCACTCACCGTCCCCTCCCTTAGACGCGATAAACTAATCACGCATTCATATGAGAACTTCACGAGGTTGAGGATACTGAGCCCAGACCGTAATCCAGCGCAGTCAGCAAAATTCAATCAAATCACTGAGTGAAACTAAGTTAGTTTGAAATGTAAACAAGTTAAACATTGTAAAATTACATTTACGTGCATAGTTTGGAACACTTTTTAAAAGACAAGTGGATGAACTGTCTAAACTGTTATATATATAGGATTACTGCTTTGTGGTTGTATGCCACCAACAACCAATCAAGTATAGCTCATGTTTTCGGAGAACATCAAGACATCATAATGATGTCTTTGATTATCCTATTTGACATTTGTAGTAAATTTTGTCATGCTTGGTCAAAAACATATTTTGAGAGGTCAGAGGCCATGAATATGACATTTGACCTTTGACCCCTGAAATGTAATTATTTAATCCATGAGTCCACATCGTTGCCAAATTAAGGCATTGGCGAGATATTGTAAGAGAAAATATAATGCATCCTGCTGTGAGGCATAAAAGCCATAGAAATATATAGAGGGCAATATAAATGCTTTGTTACTTATATGTGAGGCTATAATAACTAAAGCACTAGAGGCTGGACACTGAACCATGATAATGTGGTAGATAACTCCTTGAAAAACCCTGATGTGTAATGAGTTTGTCATCAACGTTTCTACTTTCTTGTCATCTTTTGTTCCATAAACTTTAAATCAACAAATTCAAAAAAATATATAATTACAATCTGCTCCACTTGATTGATAATAAAAGTCACAGTTCAAACAATAAGTTCGATAATACTATGTGCAATAAATCTGTACTGACATGTTTACCAGATTTCTGTTTACCTTTCTCGTTCTCTGGCACCAGGGTTTCAATGGGAGGCTCCAGCTCGCCGCTGTCCAGCAGGCAGCACTTAGCCTGGGACAGGAACAGGCGCAGACCCTGCAGAAGCTGCACAGAGGTCACACGGGGCGAGGAAGAGGATGGCGAGGAAGAGGATGACGACGAAGAGGTCAGGGATTTCAGCACGTCTCTCTGCTCCAGGAGGAAGTCCTGAACCATGCCCCCGAAGATTGAGCGCCTGTCCCTGGACAGCTCCTCCACCAGCCGAGTCAGCCGCTTATCCGGAGCAAAGAAGCACACGAACGCCTCGCTCATGCGGTGCATCCCACCGCGGCCTCGAGAGCGGACGAGCGGCGGGCGCTGGTAGGTGTGCATTTGGGTTTGGGCCATGCTTTCTGGATCTGAATCTGAGTCATTGTCCTCGTCCATACTGCTGAAGGAGCTGCTGCTGTCGAGCTCGGCCAAAGACGGAGCCGGGCGCCGCTCCAGGGCCAGAACGGCCACCTCGATACCTGGCTCCTCAGCTCGGGCAGACGGCTGGTCCTTTGGAGGCTCCTCCACCTTGGCAGATGTCTTAAACAATAGAGAAGCCATCATCTTACATGATAACTCATACTTGAATGAATCACGCACTGACTTAAGACCGACAACACGATCTGAAACACAAATAAAGATCCTAACGCTTATTACTTGCGGCACATAGACAGACATCATGTCGTCTTCCTCTGCAGACCCAGGTGACACAGCAGGGGTTCTCCTCAGGACGCCTGCCCCGGGGTGAACTCTCCTCTGCGGGTTGATGTCGGATTTGCGCAACCTTTCTGACCCACCAGGTTGCTCCACTGACGGGGGAGGTGAGTAGGAGCCGACCCCCTCCAGGGACAGGTTCATGGAGGTTTCAGAGAGCCGGAGCCGCATGCTGCGCTTGAAGCGGTGCCGTTTATTGGAGGCACTGTGGTTTGTGAGTTGTGGCTGCTGCAAAAAATTTAAAAGTGGATTCAAGACTGCACCTTCCCATAGATAATAACTGGTTCAAAATGTGTTTTCACCTGTTATTTTTTCTATTGATAATCCTTAATAATCCTCAGACATCACATAAAGAACCATGTGACGTACATTAAGATAAAATGCAGTCCCCTAATAGACTCAATGAAGGTTCACTTGACCTCACACCTTTCATTACTAACCTTGCTAACCTCCAGCTGCAAGAAGAGCGGGTTGATAAAGCAGAGTTTGCCTAGTCTGCCTCGGGTCAGCAGGGAACATCGGTCCTGGGCTGTCTGGCTAGTTGATGCAACTGGCTCCATTGGACCGTTTTGGATGTCTGAAGCACTTGGTGAACTCCAGAAGTCTAGTTGGAAATACAGGAAAAGGAGAACAATTAGATATTTAGATTTTAATTTAAGGTTCTCATAATTATATTAACTCAACAAACCACACCACAATATAAAATGCTTCATACATGTCTGAGACAGCGCTTTGCTTTTTGGTGATCTTTGTAGTCATGCAAACACTTTAAAATTAAAACATTACAGTTCTTATTTTTTCTCCTTTAACGAACTGAAGGGGAAAGAAGAAAGACGGTTTTCAAGTGACATAACACACACACAATATTTCTCTACAGCGAGCTGACTAGAGCAGACTGATTCTGCAGAGCCATGATGAGAAAGAGTCTGGTTATCATTTTTAGCCCTGAAGTCGCACCTCTCTCTTCACTACAACAGTACATGTTACTGTGTTAAAGCTGGCAGCCACTACTTTAGCCAGTTCTTAGTTTACTCTCTCACGTTTGCAACTTTTCTTTTCAGTCAGTGATTTCACCCTGGAAATATGTTTTGAACTCACATGCTGAACTCTGAACAGTATTTTGTAAGTATAATGATTAATGGGCAGCATATAAAAAGAGTTCACCGTCATGTCTGGAGATAATGTGAGGCTGTAAATGCTAAAGGCTAACTTCAGCATGCTAACGTTCAAATATTATGCAGATATGCTGCCTTCAAATGGCGTTCAAGAGGTAGCATACACTGCAAGGAGCGAGAAATGTGTTCTTGTTCTCGAGTTGGCAAGAACAAGCACAAAGTTAGCTTTGGCCATGTCATTTATAATGCACTAGAAACTAAAGCACAGAACTCCGGGAAGTCCTCATAGGGCCCTCCAGCTGCCATGCGTGCTAAGCATTCTGGTAGATGGACAACGAGAGGCACTTTTCTTATTTTCGGATGTCAGCCAGTTGTTTTGACAACTATGTCCATCGGATATCGCCGTTCTTTCAGCATACAGTATGCCTATATATCTACCCATGAGAGACTAGCGGTAACCAGTGATGGGCAAGCTACTTGATATTTGTAGTGAGCTAAGCTACTAGCTACTCTACAATAAATTCAGCTTCACTACACAGAAGCTACCACCCATAAAAATGTAGCAAGCTAAGTTACAGTCTGTCAAAAGTAGCTTGATAAGCTACATTAGTAGCTACTTTCAGTTAATCAAACTGCATGCCAAGTCAATGCAATTTTAGTGATCAACACAACTGTCAGTCAGATAAAGGCTAAAATATGATTTATTCATTGAACAATAGCCCAATACACAAAAAAATAAATACAAATCAGAGCACATTTTTAGCTCTAGTTACACAAGAATGCCTTTTGAAATTGTAAATAAAATAAAGTATGTAAATAAAGAAAAAATTATAGGAATGAGCCTGAATAGGACAAAAATATGAGTTTAGTTTCCAAATTAACATTGTATTTTCATTACAAATTAACACTGTAATTGTATTTTCCTAAGAACTATTTAACTGTAATTTAACTGAATTGCTATATTTCAACAAGAATGCCCTCTGAAATTGTAAATAAAATACAGTAAGTAAATAAAAAAACATGGTCTCCACCAATGTTCCATCTAATTTTTCACGTGTCTGGGCATACACAAAAACTGTGAGTACACTGTGGACCACTGTGGGCTACACACCAGTATCACACCTGTCCAAAACCTGAGATCATAGCAAGTTACATAGTTAATCAAAAGAATCCCATTATAGCAGTAATTTCCGTTACTTTCAATATAAGTGATTTGGCCCACTTAACATAAAAAGGACAAAAATCTTGTTGTTCATGAGCCGTGTAGTATATGTCAGTGTGAGGGTTCTGCTGTTGTCTGGGTGAGGAAGAGTCCTGCTCTGGAAGAACTGACACATGTACACCTTTCAGAGATAAAATAAACCCTGTATTAAAAAAATATTAAAATTAACAGATTAAAACCTGTCCTGCTTAACTTAAAACTGTATAAATGAATATAAAACAATAGAAAGCAGAGCATTCCTCTTGTAATAGTGCAATAAGAAAAGTTCAAACAGAAAATTTGAGGAAAAGTTGTAGACACACACTCCGACAGCCATTCCATCTTAAAAGAACCACATTTAATTTTTGCTTTGTCTTGGTGAGTGGATGCGCCACTGCCTTAACCGCACTGTTACCTAGCTAACCTGCAAAACAGCGGCGCCACGGCGCATATGGGCGGGGCACGTACTGTCATGATTGGCAGCGTAAGTGAACCGCATCATATCATTGGCTGGACAGCTGTCACTCACTGAGTTACATTGCAGAATGGTACATAAACAAATAACAATTTACTTGTTTAATTTATTTATAGTTCATGTTGGATTTTTTTATGCGCTGCATTGATTTTCTTGTGCGCGGAGAACGTGCGAGCAGTGCGCTCTTCTTGCAGCTGGAGCTTAGAGGGAACATTGGCCACTAAAGTGACATATTTTTGAAGGTATGGCCACCACGGTGTATGCTCATGCTCTTCCACGGATCTTGGGCTCTCTCTCTTTTCTCTCCAGTATGTGTGTGTCGCTTGTCTATGTCGTCACCGTGAACATTCTGTAGGCCTACGCATGCGCGTTTTTGTTTTTGTCGACACAGAAACATCCTGTTTTCCTAATTTGTGTGTTTGTTGGCTGCAGGGAAATGCTGTTGTGTGTGAAATGTCAGAAATGTCCAGGAGAAATTAGCTTTCGAGGACGCTACCGCGCTACTCGATCAATAAAAGAGCTTAGCTACTGAAAAGTTACTTGGTTTTGTAAATAGCGACGTTACTGCCAAGCTACTGACAAAAGTAGTTAAGCTAGTAGCGCGCTACAAGTAGCGACGCTACTGCCCATCACTGGCGGTAACTCACAGAGCGGCCGCTAGCGTTTCCACATTAGCCACGCCCATTCCAATATAGGAAAGTGCCTCTCGCGCTCGTCGTCTATCTCTGATCTCGCCCTCATCTCCCACAATGCTTAGTGCATGTGACGTATACTGCAGTGGGCGGGCCCTATGAGAACTTCCCCGGAGTTTGGCACTTCAGTTTCTCGTGAAGTATAAATTATCTGGTTAGAACGAACTTTGTTCTTTTTCTCACAGACCTAGGAGCTAGAAAAATTTCTCGGTTCTAGCGGAGTATGTAACAAACTTAACAGTTGGCAAGCTACCAACTGAATGACTTGATGTAGGAAAGGCAACAAGCATAATGAAAGGATGAGGTCGTTGGGGAGATTGTCAGATTGTTCTCAGATTTATTGTAAAGTTTTATGACTAAATCCCAACATTTTAACTTACCATCCATCTTGACCATTTCTGACAATGTCAGCAAACACGTTATGACTCATGGAACATTTCACTTATGTGATGGACAAGACCACACAAGGGATCCGTTTAACGTGGACTTATGATCATGATAAACACAACTGCACTTGAAGGCTGCTGTATTTACCAATTCATCATACACTCACTGGCCAGTTCATTGGGTACACTAGAGAAAACAAATGAATTCTATTCTGAATACCATAACCTTCATGAAACTAAGATTGAATGCAGATCTGTTATACTAGACTGCAGTCATTTCTAGTGAGTGTAGTTTAGCATGTTAGCATGCTAAAAAATTCTGGGGTAGGAATATGATTAGTTTTGGTAATGCTAAATGAAAACTAATAGGCTCACAAAACGTTACGTCTTGATATTCAGCAGCAGTCCAGTTAGATCAGTACTATACCCACTGATCTATTTCAATAAGAATCTCCATACTAGCACAACTATTATGACAATCTTAGAAAGGTAACTATTGTAGTTTGGGGTAATTCAGAGTACCTGATTAGTTTTTTGGACATGGGTGAGATCAGCAATGACTGACCTTGTCCCATGTGCGAGATGGCCTCCAGCTGCCTGTGTGTTGCGGCGTTAGCAATAGCCTCTGGTAGCTGCAGCGGGAAAGGCAATACATCCCTGCAGATAGAGAAAATCAAAACATTGTCCAAGCCTGGGCTCATGTGTGACCAAAGGTTTCAGGCTAATTAACACCAGGCACACTGCATGGCAAAATGTATAAGGACACTTGTAAATGTAAACCAGATATGAAATCATTTGAAAATCGTAACTTTTAATCTGTTGCTTTAAGCTTTTTTTGGGTCTCCCATCAGATTTTCAATCCTGGCTGCAAACATTTGTTCCCATTCAGGCATAAAGAGGGAGGTCAGCCACTGATGTTGTATGAGGTTCATCACAAAAGTGCTGGATGGGGTTGAAGTCTATGCCAGTGGAGATGACGGTTATGTTGAAACAGGATATCCCTAAACTGAAACCACAAAATTGCAAGCATGCTGTTCCTACATCATTAATAGTTCTCCTATTTAAGGAATCCTAAACACAAAAGCTCAACCAAATTGTTCACATACATTTGGTCATGCTGTGCATCAGTTAATATGACATATTACCTGCTGATGCAGTAGAAGGCCACCAGTCGACACAAGTCCGGGAAGCTGAGTGCCGAGCTCTCCAAGGCGAATGCTAGTTATGGAACAGACAGAGTGTGATTGGCAGCTGTGGAGGCCGCGAGACACTTGCTCAGATTTAACAGGAAATACGGCAGCAGCAAATATTTTCGAGGACCTATCTTCTCCGAGCTGCATCACTTCATTCGATAAGTGTGTGAACTGCTGTGCAGCACAAATGCTGACTAGAGGAGTGTACCGCCATAGCTGCAGGGGGATAACACATGCTAATCCAGCTTGTTTTATACTCACTGGAGTCCTCCTCACAGATGAAGCACTCCTTAATGGAGGAGGCACTTCTGTCCGCTGTCACTCTCAAACACAGCACCTTCCTCTGGCTGGAGCTGCATTTACGCACTAAAAAAGTCTGGCATGGAATCACAGAAAAACTGAGTAAAAGGGAGTTAATGTCTTATTAAAGTGTGTATATTTCTATTTCTGTGCTACAGGAATATCCAAATGAGATGCAACATGTTAATTTGTAAGTTTTAGCGGTGGTGGTGTATGTTTTCTTCAACTCTGCACAATGTTTGGATAAAAGTTGAATGCAGATGGATGGATAATAATGCACTCCTGTATCCTTTTCTAATAATGCGATAGGATTAATGTGACGGATTGCCCCTCACCCCAATAGGCTCTCTGAGCAGGATGTAGACGGCAGAGTCCTGGTTGAGCGACAGCTGCAACCACACAGGATGTGTGAGCAGCAGGCGATCCAGGACGCTGAACGCCCGCTGAGAACCTCGCTGGGTACTGCCCACCTCCTGCATCTGCAACACAGAGGTGTAGTCGTCCAAAAACATCAGATGAGCTGATCCTGCCAATTATTTCGGCCTCAAATACCAACTGTCTTTTAACTGACAGAAGGCTTTTTGCAGAATCCCAGTGATGATGTGTGATACCCAACAGGGACGTTTCTTTGCCTTTACTGGAAATAGCTTTTGATCTCTGCTTGGACGTCCATACAAATGTGACTTTGCTTCATCTTTCAATTGTTGAAATTGTTTAAATAGTTCTCACCATATTCTTATGGATAATCTTTCTCCTCATCTTCTGCAAAATCAATGATGGTCCATGTTTTAATATTCAGAGTTCTACCTGAAGGGTTTCATTTGAGAGGAAAGACTCCAGCATGTGGACTCACTTGCCAGTTCATTAGGTACACTAGTAAAATTAATGCATTCTAATATAACAGTCCTGCACTAAATCTTCTTGTTTTCATTGTGGAGGCAGTGGTTTGTAGTACTATTTGTTGTACTGACTTATGTTTGTATTATTTTGGAAGTTGGACACACTGAATTCTTATTTATTGTTTTATAGATGACCATATCAAATATCTTAATATATTTAACTTTTACCTGTGGTCTGAAAGTGGCTTCAACTTTTTACCCAACTTCAGTTCAAAGTTCCTAAACATTTATAGCCGCTTTACATCCTTCTGTTCATTCTACAATGTGCCAAAGTGTCGCTCTGTGCTTGAAATGCTGCACACCTCTCCTCCTTCTGTCTTCACCAAAACAACAGAAACAGCAAATAATCTTCATAATGTATTACTGTCTGCACAGATGCACCTCCACATGTACCTAAAATGACCAGAATTCAGTTTGAACTGTGTGTTTTTGCTTATTTTTGGCCATTTAACGTTAGTATTCAATCAGAGATTTACTTTCTCTCAGATCGGCTTGCTGCTGGATGTCACACTGTGTGGGCTGCCGGCGAACGCTTGCGAGCGTAGCAGCAGATGGTTCCCATGGCAACCTGGGCCTACACATCCTACCAGGCATTCCCACTCAGTGAAACACCCTTTCTCTGACAAGTTGGAGATGCGCGTGCCTGCACGGGCACGCAAGCACACACTCATTTCTACAGTATACGCACGCCAGCATGAACACACACTTGCACTCACTGTTTGCTAAAAGGTGACAGGTTTTCCGGGGTGCAGAGGTGTTTTATTTATAGGAAGGTTTTTTTTTTTTGTTTTTTTTTCAAATATGACTTCACTTTTTCGAAATACAAAAAAATGATGCCATTAACAATCTGAGCTCAGATGCAGCAACCTGTTGTATTACTGTTAGAAGAAGTATTATGAATATTGTTTCCATTCAATAACACATTTGAATTTTTCACATTATTCATCAGCTCCTGTCACCTGTTACATAACCCTCCTCCTGAGGTTACCAGTTATCTCTGAGCCAGTCTGTTCCCTGTACGACCATTAACTGTGAGCGATAAACACCACTTGAGGTTAGAATTCAAGCGAAGGAGATATCAATCGAATAAAAGGGTTGGAATTATATAATGATCACAGGTTTGTGCTGACAGCTGCAAGACTTAGGCAAAAGAAGTGTGGCTTAACTTTCCAATGGCAAGAATGAATAGTTTGAAAAATCCCAAAGAGCAATTTAAGACTCATGCCCTGCTCTGTATTTGTTAAAGTGCAGAGATTTTCATTTAAATAAAAGTCTGATGAGGTAATGCAATGGTGGGAGAGGGTACTGCAATAGTAATGTGTTTGCATTATTATGAACTCTGTGTCTGTGGCCACATTACCAGGGGAAAAATATTTACTGCTAACATAATCACTATAAACAGATAAACTGGATAGGAATGCAGAAAGTGTCAGTCCATACGGAGATTGCTGCTAACACAAACCAAACTTTTCCAACTGCTGCAGCTTCACGTTAACAGCATTTACCTGGCGAAACATTTGTCAGTGATTTTAGCACTTTCTGCTGTTGTTCAACAAAAATGCACCTACAAAACAAAGACAAAATCATGTGTGGCATTCACTGTCAGTCGAACAATAAGTATCAGCAACAGTTAGCTGTGAGATGAAGAGCTGCAGCATAAAATCTGATCACAGCTGAATTATGGAAGAAGTCCAATTATTGTCCGATTTCAAAATTAAATCTGAAACAGCTTGTCCCCAGAATTGACTCGTAGTATTAAACTGCATTTGCTGTTACCACCTGAGACTAAAAGTGTTAGATCAGCCACAACTGAAGCGTTCAAGATAGCAAACCTGCACTACTTCGCATTAGCCAAACTGATTCATCTTCATTCAGAAACCTTGTGAAAGTACCTAATACTAAAGCATACACAGTTCAGTGATACAAATTCAAGCTATTTATTTTTTATTTTGAATAGAAGACTGGGGCTAACTACCACTAGATTCATGAAGTTTTGTATTAGCATTAGCTCATGCTAGCTAGCTGCAGTTCAAAGAATTTGCTGCCAACACTAATCCTTTTTTAAGGCAGACATTTTGGATTGTTGTAGCAGAAGAAAAGGTGAAACAAACTTCCATCAAGTGTCCTAGTAAGTCATAACTTTACTTACTAGTAAGTCATAAGTCATAACTTTGTGCTAAACCTGGACAAGTCTAGCCACAGTCGGTTAAATAAAGAAGTCAGAGATCCACTTCTTAACCTCAGAACAGACACATTTCACATGTGCATCGCAAGTCAACAAACACAATCATGTTCAAATTACAAACTGAGCTTCTTTTGACGTGAAGGTGTGCGAAAAAAATATCATGTGCGTGCATGTGCGTGACTCTGAGTGGGCTTGCAGAGTCACCTCATTGTATATCCGGAGCCAACCACCACGCAGATCCACAGTCCGATGACCCAACCACACACAAGGCTACAGGATAGGCAGAGAGTGAGGAGGAAAAAAAAAAATACAGAGCAAGACCCAAGAGTTTCGCTAGCCATTTCCAGGTCCGCCTTACATAAAATGCAACGCTGCCCACACACACAGAAAGACTTATGTAATTCCCTCAGAGAAAGAGAGACACGCAGAGAGGGAGAAACAGAGGAGAAAGATAAAAGATAAAATGACGAGAAGTAAAATGCCACGACTGAAAATTAAAGCTGGATAAGGAAATGGCAACTTCAGCTGGCCCGCAGCGCTGCAGCTCAGGCTGGCAGACTGGAAATGTAATAAGCAGAAGGAGACGTACACTGTATATTTAACAAGGTGTTTTGGCACCTGAGGGCAGCAGCAGCAGCAGGAACCCAGCAGGATAGAGCAGAAAGTCTGATGCTGCTGAACGCTATGAGTACTTAACAAGATGAAGAGACGGTTAGGGCAAGACTTGTCTGAAGGGGGATGGTGGGAGTAGTGGGAGGAAAAGGAGTGCTGAGCATAGCAGGGAGAATCTGTCGGGAGTTGTAGAGGAGTTTTGGAGAAGGCTAAATTATATTCCCTCATCTGGGAGATGGGCTCAGTAGAGGGGGGTGGGCTTGTACAGTCAAACCCGGAGTGAGAGTTGCAGTGACTGTTAATGGGTATTTTGGAAAGGAAACATCAGATTTGATTGTGCTAATGTTGACTGACTGCTGCAGAAAGCCTGACTACTTTACACCTTGCAAGAGATGAGAAATTTGGAAGCATGACTGCAACACTGAGCAGAAGGACCGACCGACGTGCTGGATGAGCGAGTGATGACAGACTGATGGAGTGACTCAAGCACTTACAAAAGACAACATTTAACGGATCACAGCAGGTGCTATAGGTAACAGTGTTGGACTATGCTTTCCATATGCCAGTTGTACTTAGCTTTTGAGGGCACAGGTACGAGTAACTCGTCAAGTTCATGCACTCGACAGATAACATCACCACCTGTCACTTATGGCAGTTAAACCAAGACCAGGTTCAAGTGAAAAAGAGGGCGTTAAGGTGAGAATTAAGTTACAAAACAAAAAAATCGAATACTTTTTTTAGGAGAACAGTGTGGGACGAAAGAGATCACTGACAATGAGCAGCTGCTCAGCAAGAGGCTCGGCTTCATGCAGATGGACAACATCATGCTGTCCAGATTTGCCGGACGCAGTTTGTCCGCCTCCAGAGCTGTGTCCTCCAGAGCTGTGTCCTCTCCGGCTGCAGAGAAGCACAGTGGCGCCCCCAAGGGATCAACCTTGTTTGAAGACTCCACGCCACATCCAAAAGCTCTGTTGTGTTACACACCGTTGAGGAAGAAGAGTTTGGTAAGGCGTTAGAAAGAGAACCACTGGCTGAGTTAGGGGCACGCACACAACTTCACTTATGTGCAAAGTGCATGGAGAAGGAGAATGAGTCTCAAATGAGCTTAAAGTCTGTAGATCTATATGTCTACTATTGAACTATACTATAGTTTGGTAATGTTCTTCTTCTTGACTTTTGAACATTTTGTCTTCCTTCAGGGTATTGAGTTTTGAACTTTCTCTTGTCATGTTTGGTTTCCCTTGATTCCTTTTTTATTTTTGGAATGGTTCCTTACCTTGTGTCTTTCAGTTAGTTGTACTTCTGGTCTCTGTGTTACCTGTGTCTTGTTCTCTCATCCCTTTGTCTTTTGTCCATTCGTCTGTTCTCTTACCATGGATATACCTGTTGTGCTTACCAGTTGCACCCTTGTTCCTGGATGTTTTTCCTCATTCCTCATGTCGTTGCTCGTGTTCCCTTGTTCTCTGAGTTTTGACTTCTTTTTGGTTTTTGGATCATTTGGATTACCCTGTCTCACTTGCTTCCTCATGTGTCCTGCATTTGGGTCCTACCTTCCGCTACAACACTTGTCTCCCCTGGTAGTTGAAGCAATAACACAAACACTGTTGTGTACATACATATGAAGAATACCTACAGTCTACAGTCAAGCCCAAAGGAAGTCCATCAATCACTACCGTTCTTTGACTGTAATCCATCCTCTGAAACTCCAGAAATTGTTTAATTTCATTCTGTTTGCCTGACAGAAACAGAGGCGGTCCTGGCTAGATTTACGCCCTGAGCGAACCATCCCTTGCCCCCCCCCCCCCCCCCCCCCCCCCCCCCGCCGCCTAAAAAAAAAAAAAATTACCCCCAAACCCCGCCACCAACAAAACAATATATTATATTATTTGTATTATTTTATTATATATAATCTTAAATACAAAAAGGTAACAAGAACAGAGAAAAAACAAGGTAAATAAATGAAATACAGTATATAAACACCAATGTAAATTGCACAAATCCTTCATCACAAGATCTAATAACCATGCTTGAAAATTTTTTATTTTTTTTCACATGGATTGCGCCCTGGGCGGTCGCCCACATTGCCCATAGCAAAAACCGGCCCTGGACAGAAATGTTAAATTCATACAACCTAGAGTTACATCTGTCGCAGTCATAGTCCTAGTCGCTGTAAGCTGCTCCATTTTCTTTCCTACAGTTGCCCCCTTCTTCAGCTTTGGTTAACCAGTCATTGCTTGTTGACACAAATCATAAGCATGGGAATGTTGCGTAAGACCAAAGATCCCCATGCTTTCCCTTCTTCAGTTCCTCAATGTCATCCATCCATTTCAGAAAGTAGGAACAATTGGCTTGCATCAACATGAAATCTTTCTGAGACACAGAAGGTAATAAGTGAAAGAAAACATTCAGCTTGCAACATTTAAGACGCTAACATCACTCCATGATAATGCAATAACAAACACTGACTATAATTAAAATTAACTAGCAATATAAGAAGCAACTCTTTTTGCATACCATCATGATTTAGCCTGGAAAATGCTCAGCAGTAATGCAAAATATACGCAATTTGAAGTCAATTAATGAAAAATGGTCCTACATTTCCCAGAATGCATTTCTGCAGCCTCCACAGAACATGTGAGCTTGTTTTAAGTTGAGTTTCATTCAACTCAGTGGCGCTCCAATGATGTGTATGACTATATGTTACTGTTACTCTTCTGTGCGTCATGGCATGAAGCCCAAATGATTTGATTGACCCAGCAGATCTTTGCAGGAGAATAATTAGTTCCCAACGGAGCAACTTCAGACCAACTTTCCCCCACAAAAATGTTGTGGCCGCAGGAAGTTCGGGCTGGCCTCCAGGTTATACAGTACTTCACATTTTGCCAGTTATCCACAGGAAAAAACTGAAACAACTCAGAGCATAACAATACAAGTCGAGGGACAGTTACAGAGACTCCCGAGACAGCAGCAGAGGGAGGATGAGGTTCTCGACAACATCTCCCACCCCCTCGACACTGATGCAACTAAACAACATCTCCAGACTCTGCCTCGTCAGACAAGGTGCAGCACAGAGTCCTCACAAAAGTGACCTCCAGCCGACACACAAGCAATGATGGCGACACTGAAAACAGACAGCCATGTTGTGCTCTTTGCTCGTCACATCCTACATATGGTGTTTCCATCTGGAGATTTTGAAAGGGAGCTATTACATAGAAGGTCTCCAGAAATTCACACATTTTAAAATATATCTCTATAGAGTTTTCTTTTTATATATATATATATTGTACGTATGTCTTGCTTTTCTCGTCATGGAACAGCGGACAGTCTTCTAACTTTTTAGTAGGTCTTACTGGTTACTGTGTAAAATGTACACAGTGACACTGCAATACATGTACACTGTAATCCATCACTGTACATGTACTGCAGCTGCAAAAATGTATTTGGCTGTAACTGATTGATACAATTACATAAAGCCAAGTAATTCATTCACAAAATATGTTAAAACTTCTTACTAAAATGTGCTCAAACACACACCTCCTTCTGCTATGGCGAATAACTCCTACAGGCACACTGAGCAGAAAGCCTTGGCGAAAAGTGAACCCCAAACTTTGCAAAAAACTTTTGCAGTCGTGACTCAAAATAAAATGACCATGCACACTGTCAACACTACATCCTGCAACTTGACACAAACTGTCAGCGACAGGCGACTGAAATAGGAAAGAAAACGAAATTGTTTGTGTTAGTTTTTAATAAGTAAAAGGCTCAAATTTAGTATGTAAACACTCATTCATTCATTCATTCATCTTCTGTAACCACTTGTTCCTGTTAAGGGTCACGGGGTCTGCTGCAGCCTATCCCAGTTGTCATTGGGCGAGAGGCAGGGTACACCCTGGACAGGTCGCCAGTCCATCGCAGGGCTAACACAGAGAGACAGACAACCATTCACAGTCACATTCACACCTACGGCCAATATAGAATCACCAATTAACCTAAGCATGTCTTTGGACGGTGGGAGGAAGCCGGAGTACCCAGAGAGAACCCACGCAGATGCTGGACGTATTGCCTGCTTAGACCTGCAAAGATGGTCGTCGTACTTTATGTCGCTCTGCCTTTTTTTCTTGTTTTTTAATGAATACATTTAGATAATGTCTTTATGTGCTATTTTCTTCTTAGGAGACTAGGATTGTCAACTCTTTTCTTATTTTAACGAAGAAAAAAAAATAGCATTAAATATTCCACAACTACAGATCTACTGAGGCTTTGCTAGCTAAGATAGCACGTACCCCTAGAGTTTTCAATTGCTCCAGAATAATGGTTGTTGATTGAAATGAGGCAGAATTAGAGAATTCATCTACAAGAAACTTCACATTACAGATGCTAGAGGGACTAGCTAAGCAGACATTGCTATGGCTAATTGACCTGGAGTTGTGGTAAGCTCAAACAGCCAAAAAAAAAAATTACCAACTTTTGAGCTGGTATTTTGGATGTTCTAATAAAAGAAATGTCAAAACTAAGCAAGAGCGCTTAAAGATTAAAATACAATTGTCCTGTGTTATTTATATGATAGCATCGTACTCCTGAACAAAATGTGTAGCTCTTTTAAAGCGTTTCTAGCAAAAAATAAGTTTGTGAAAGAAAGAAAGAAAGAAGAAGATGCTAGTCAAACCGAGGCTAGCTAAGAATAAAGACATCGCTATGGCTACCTGAACTGTATGTGGTCATATTACAGCAGCGTTGTGGCCAAATAATGACTTTCACAACACAACTTTTGTTCTGGATTTTAATATTGTAATGAAAGAAATACAAAAACTAAGCAGGAGTACTAAAACATTAAATTCTCATCTCTATTAATCAACAGCCACGAGCATCAGTCAGTGAGATCTCTCATTTGCACAAGAGTGACCATGACGGCGGCTAAGTTTAGCCATCAGCCCATCACTGCATGCGTAGGATGACTAATGGAACAACATAATTGCAGTGGGCTATAAGTATCCACAGGAGGCAACAGTGGGCACGGGGGCCTGCTGACTGATGACAGGTGTCCGTTTTGATGCCTGCAGTAAATGCGGCGTAGCGATGGCACTCGGGCCAGTGACAAGGAAGTGAGAGCTGTGTGTTATCATGTGTGTGTGTGTATGTGACGAAGTTGTACAAAGGCATTCGAATGAGTCAGAAGCAACACTTGGGCTGTAGGAGAGAAGAAGGACTGTTAGCATAACTGTGAATTTTCATAATTTTAGAAGCATATCGCTTAACTCGTGCGGTGATTCAGAAGAGCCTTATCATAAATAGTGTTGTCAGACCAGAGGTGTGTGTGTGTTTAAAAGAGAGTGCAAAGCTACAGACTATCCATCATGATGTCACAAAATCAATAAACTGATCCATATTTCTCAGTGAATGATTCCCGAGGCATCTCTTTGGATTTTCTCTGCAGTATGACACAGAGAGGAACCACACAAAATCTGAATCAACACTCAGTACTCCTCTTTTGTTTTAAGGAAGATCACTAAAATAATACATAGATAGAGACAGGATGGATTAAAGTCAGGAAAAAGGGTCAAATATATATATATCTATATGTTTGCTATCAAAATAAGAAAATTACAGTTGTGAAGTCCACAGTTATGGACAGCGAAATTGATAAAGTCATCATCATATTTTCTGGTATATTTTCATATTTGGTTTGCTAAGTGTACACAAAGGCACATAGAGAATAATATGACTAGTCTCTATTTTCTGTTTTAACTGGTCATTATCATTTGACATGTTTTTATCTTCATTGTTTTGTATTTATGCCACATAACTTCACCTTTCAAGTTCACATTTTCCATTGTCATCAACCCCAGCTACTTCCAGTCTCAGAAATACATCATATTCCACCTGCCCAACATGAAACGAAAGACAGACACTTACTAGTGCAGCAGCAGCTTAAAGTAGCACATTTAGCTTCTAAAGAGTCAAGATATTTCCCTTTGGTAATGACAACAAACAGAGCTAAAAGTGAGGGAATTCTGGTCTTATTTTCATCTAGTGCACAGAATGAATGACAGTGTTGATCGTTAATAGACATGTTAGCTAACATATTAGCCATCAACTCAACTTAGCATTGTGCTACACTTGTTTTCAATTATACTACATAGTACTAGCCTTTTCTAGTCTTCATCTAGGCAACATTCAGTTAATGTTGCCAATAAAACACACCTTTTTTTGGTGACTGGACATTTTGTAAATAAAATGATTATTTCAGCCATTTTGGTTATTCAAAATACTTAATTAAAGTGAAACTTGTAAAAGGGGCATCATATGGAAGGTTCCAAGAAACAGTAGAACTATTTGTTTCTGCAGATTTACATGTGTCTTCTAAAAGCAAGAAAGTTGAGAGGCTACTCCAGAAACAAAAACAAAAAAAGCCCAGTCTGCTCTGATGGGTCAGCTCCAAAGGCCTAAGCAGAAGGCGGCATTGCTGCTAGTGAAGGAGAGCCCTTCTGCAAGGGTGGGACATGAGAACTGAGGAAAGCATGTCATTGGATGCAGGATTAGTACACGCCCCCAAGTGCTGGATGAGTCATCAAAAGTCTTTTACCTTTAAGATCACCTACAAAACAACTGTTTTGTAATTGTTCAGAAAGATACGGACGTTAAGGTGAAGTATATGAAATGTGAAAAAAAAAAAAAATCTAATTTGATTTCATGGGAGGCCTTTAAGGACACAAAAATGCTATTTGACCCTTTGTAAAGGCCTCACATACTCACACAGGTGCGTATAACAAGTCTAGTTGCCTTTCTTAACTTGTTTTGGATATACCATGACCTGGAGGACTGAGAACCTTCACAGACTTATAATGTGTCCTTCTCCAACAGGTGCAACAAAACAAGAGTGAGGTAGTGTTTGTACACGCCCACAGTTTTCAGAAAAGGTCTAATCAAGCAGCGTAAGTGAAAACACCAGCAGGCTATAGGTGTATAATGACAATGTTTGACTGATGATTGAATTAAGTTTTGACTGATGTTTGTAGGTGACTTTAATTAGTCACTGAGTCATTTATTTTCTCCTAACGATATTCTGGAGCTTGTTTGGAAAGACTGTTCTCGAGCTGCAGTGCCAAATTTGTCCATCTGAACAGGTCATTCAATCTTGCATCAAGCTCTGAAATGTAATTTATTTTTTTCCCTCATAATAAGCCACGAAAACTTGCCAGAATAACAGTCTAGTTACAGCCTATCCACTCGCCTCCCGTGAAAACTGAAAACCAACTTTTTCCAAGATGCTGTCACCGAAACACAAAACAATCTCACAAAACTGTCACATTCTTTTCACACCACATTCAATTAAAAACAAGGTTGAATATGAGCTGCTCAAAAGCGTTCACACTTTTCGGAGGAATAAAGGTGACGCGTGGTTGCCAGCGATTCTTCTGACTCCAATTACAGCTGCGTTCGGTTACCCCAAGTTAGTGCAGAGAAACAATAGGATCCATGCACTTTTTTATCATCACATATCCTGCCTTCTCTGATCTGGTTTGACCTCCGGGATGATGGTGTGATTCACAGCGTGACTAATCATGGAAGAGGAGCACTTCATACAAAATGTTATTTCTGTAAAAGGGCTGTTAGGTAATACCAGAGGTTTTCAAAAAAAGAAAAAAGTGTGAATAATATCTCTAAAAGACGGGGTTTGTGTAAATTTCGTCAAAATACTGAGCAACACCAGTCAGAGACTTTACGATAACCTTAAAGTTCAGAATCCTAAAGGTCAAGAGCTAGGTCACTAAGAACGTTAACATGTTGCTTCCAAACAAACTGGAGGATCATTAGATTTTAGAATAAGGTTTTTGGAGACTTCAAAATCCAGATTTTGCCCATACAATGTTTTCTTCAATTCCACATGGTGCAACGTTTCCATTGTACTTAAATTCGCAGGTTTTTCAAGAATTTCTCCGGCCTGGTACAAACCTTCCGAGCGTCGCATTGACAGTGACAATGAGGGATCACCGTCATCCTCCATTTTCACATTGTGTTAGAGTGACCACAAGAGGACAAACGCCTGCATTAATTTTCTACTCTCCGAAGCAGCCGGGGGAGGGAGGACGTCGAGCCAGACCCCTTCCTTTTCCAGCGTTTCCAACTCCAGTCACGTTCCTTGCCAAAACCTAGCCTAACTGTTACATCAGGTGCGAGTCTGTTGACACAGCATATCAGCGGCAATCGCATTTTAAGGAGTCACGCATCATAATGTCTGGTTTTAGGCTGATTCTTTCAACCACTATAAGCTCTTAAAAGCTCAGTCACAACGTTTGCATTATCCACAAGATTTACGCAAGAAACGTATGAAAACAACAGGAGATATAGCACTCCGGGTGTCTGAGAGTTTGACAGCAAAGACACATCTCTAGATTTAATTCAACTTGAACTTTTAACACGTGAGCACATCTTAAGTAAGAGACGTTAGCAACTAAATAGAAAGTTCTGTCACCTCACTCATTATTATTTCGTTAGTAGTGTCGCATAGACTGCTGTGACAATGAGAGGTGCATCTGACTGGGGTCAGTGAGCTTATTCAGGGGGTAATGGGGCAATAACTTCCAGTATAGCAGCAATATCATGCCTTATTACTGTATAAGACTGTTATTAATTTGTGTTTGTCTGATCCTTGCAGTAACAACTGGTGCTAGTTGTGTATCATTTTCTGATGACTTCCTCCTTTAAGGCTTCATATCAATGCAGAGCTCAAACGTCCCTTAGTTTTTTGCTAACTTCCTTCCATAGTTTTCTTGTCTGTTGCAGAACTTTAAATTTTTCATTTGATATGTGCACCGATCAGGCATAACATTATGACCACCTTCCTAATATTGTGTAGGTCTCCCTTGTGCCTCCAAAACAGTTGTGACTCATCAGAGAATGGACATGGGCCTTCTGAGGGTGTCCTGTGGTGTCTGGCAACAGAATGTTGTTAGTGGGGGCCTTCGGGTCCTATGGGTTGAGGGGAGGGGCCTCTGTGGATCATCCCACAGATACTTGATCAGTTTGGGATCTAGGGAATTTGGAGGCCAGGTCCAAAAGTTTCCCAGGAGAACATTGTATTGTCACAAGATGGTCAGTCTTATTTATCTCCTGTCAGAGGTTTAAATGTCATGGCTGATTTATGTATTTATATGGCGATGACAGCGTTCCAGTCTTTGTTCTGTGTGTGACCTGCACAGACTATAAATAAACTATACTATATTCAGATACAGGCTACAGGGCAATGTGTTCATCGGACAATAAAAGCAAGGCGAAACTTACGAGATTGCAGATCAGTTTCAAAGATGAAACTGAGAGACGTTAAAGTATATCTGAAACAAAACAGTATGTATTAAAATTTCCTCGGAAGGACGATGATGTTTGGTGCTAATTTAAAGAGGTGTTTTATTTGTACAAGTGGCTGCTCATTATTTTCGATTATAAAAAGCCCAAACTTTTAATAACTGAGATAATTCCACTTGGTAAGCAAGTTAATATTCAGAGTTTATGTTTATCTGCAAGTTACAAGCACACTGTGAACAGGTCGCATACGGGAGTAGGTGCTACTTTGGATATTTTTCTTCTGGAAATTAGTAGGAACGTGAAGTACCTGTAAAAAATTAAGCGTTACCATGGGGTAAGGTGAAAAAGTTGACTTCAAGCTGTAGAAAGTCTTAGATAATTGGCCCTCAGTCGTTATAGAAACTACTGATGGTAGAAAGTGTCCAACAATGTTTTGACTCTGTGCCCAAAATAGCCTCTAGTTGCTCTTGTGTGCCAACCATCACTACATCTGCCAGCTTTTTCAAAATGGTGGACATTTGCTTGAGGAACAAAACTGCTTTTCGGCCTCTGTGTTGTGCGCCGATGACAGATGACACAGTTCCTTAGCAGCGATGGGGGAAGCCTGCCATCTACATGAGTCAGGTTACTGTAACGTGTCTGTCTGCGCACCACTTCCAGCACGGAGGACAGACTGCTCAGCAAAGGACTGAACTCTGGCCAAGAGCTCCAAGCGTCATGCTTGGGCACTCTGCGATCGCACCCCTCCTACACAACACAGGGCAGAACTAGCCGCCCCCTCCCCTACATACATAAATATACACACACATTTGGTCTTGCCACCTTCAGGATTAACATGCCACACCACGGTCAAAAAGAACAGGCTTCGCGTAGGTAGGCCACATAATCAAAGCTGGGACTTCAATCAGTGTCTGCTCGGGGGCCTCATCTGCATTTGAAATAAAAAAAGTCGAAATCAGGAGTCACGTAAAGTCACAAAACGGCACTTCCAGTAATGCGCCTCTCAGAATTAACGAGCAAAACAACAGCAAGGAAGTGGGAACATCACATCTACTCCTACGCAGCCAGGATGGCACTTCAGTTTTAAAGTTATGTAACAGTCCAATGGTGTGAGATTACATTCACTTTGCCCTCAGAGGGGTGGCAGGAGATCAAGATACTAAAAAACAAAAGTCTGAGTGGTTAAATGCACACCTCCCCGGCTCATAGAGGCACAGCTTGGCCAAGAAAAATAGGCAGGTAAACAACAATTAGTTCACCTCTGAATATACTGAAGATGCAAAGAGGCAGATTTGAACTGAATAAGTTCAAGTTGAAAAAAAGCATGACAAAAGGAAACCTGCTGCAAATGCTTTACAAAGACCATTGCTGAAATTCAAAGAAAGACAACTGTCCGTCCACACAGTGAGAACAAAAGCTCTTCTGACAACCTGAGAACAAATCTGTGGCTGACAATATATATATATATTTCCAACACCTACACTTAAATGCCAGTCTGAAACATTTTCACAATCCACCATTTCTCTTTCTCTCTCATCAGGTGACAGAAAACTTTAACTTAGACCTTTTAATTAGATTTAAACTTGAACGTATGGGGCTTGGCTGCGCTGTAAATCGAGAATTAGTGTCGTTTGACCCCCCCTGATCGTGGCTCTGTGACTGCCCCGTTCACTAATTGATTAATTGGTGGAGCTTTGAATGTCAAGGGGACGCACATGCATGAATCACAGAGCTGAATTGTTTACCAAGACGTCCCCTGCTGACCGGAAACTACGTTAAACAACAAACGCCGACGCGCATTGAACTTGAGAAGAGAAAGAGACCTTCAAACGGAGGAGAAAATATTAATACAGAATACAGCCTGCGGCTTTTCTGCGTGTGCCAACTCTCCAGGAACTCCCGCTGCATTTTTTTTTTTTTCTTAGTCTGATTTCCTTCCAGCATGACACCCCGTCTTTGCCAATCCTAAAAAAGAAAGAACTTACCTTCTCTGTGAAGGTGGGAACAGGTGCTGCGCGGCGCTGGTGCGTCTTGCGCTGTCTAATAATTAGGCGTCCGGGAGACTTTAATGGTTATGTCTGGAGACGGAGCTGAGCCTCGGAGTCCGAGCACCATGCTGTGGAAACGCGGGCTTGTCAAGAAAATGCGCACAACACTAGTGACAAGGCGGAGGAGCGCATTTTTAATTCTGTCTGAGCATCTGAAGTGATACACAGTCACAGCAGAAACACAGTGCGTGTGCCCCCACTCCCGCCTCCCTGACTCTGACACACACTCACACACACTCCGATCCACAGCGCATTTAAGCCACTGAAAGTCTTAGTTTTGACAGTGGCACAACACGTTAGCATTGTGATATTACAATAGGGCGTTTCCTCTTGGATAATAGCATTTAAAAGAGCAGATGTCTCAAAACTTTAAGTCGGATAACGGATAAAATGAACACAGCATATGAACTATACAAATGACGGCTATTATCATCAAATTATAGAAATATGAGACATTTTATACTCAATATATAAACTATACTGTGCTATTAAAATGTTAATATGACTGTTTTAAAGATATTTAAAAGCTCTTAAAACACATATCATCATATTTTTTTTTTTGTCCAAATATCCTCCACCAATGAAACCCTTGCTCTCTGACCAGGTGGGAGAGAACACTTAAAGGTCCTGAAATGCTAATTGAAACTATTTGCATATTCTGAGGGAGGCATATAAAACGGTGACCATGGGGAAGCTGTTAGTAGACACGTCACACAACCGGAACCGATCTTTGACGCACGGTGAGGCTTTTGCTATACTTTGTTTTTTTTTCTTTTCCTTTCTTGTGAGTGTGCTTTTTCTCTGCTGCGGCGTCTCTCATTGTTCTCCTTGTTTTACAGGTGAGGTGGTTCCGCAATGGCCCGCTGGAGGGCGCCACAGGCCGCGTTTGACGCCACCGCAGAAGCATGGTTAAAAGGACTAGAGGTTCCAGAGCTGGATTTCTTCAGGTTCATCATGTGTATGGCTTAAGTAGTGATTTTGAACAATTTAATTTATAGTATCTCATATCTACTTAACCAAATGGATTTTTAATTTAGTACTGTGATAAATAAGACACACGCACACACAAAACAGAACAGAAAGATGTTTAAACATTAAGAAATTACATTATGGTAATCATTCATTCATTCATTCATCTTCTATACCCGCTTTAGTCCTGTTAAGGGTCACGGGGGTCTGCTGGAGCCTATCCCAGCTGTCATCGGGCGAGAGTACACCCTGGACAGGTCGCCAGTCCATCGCAGGGCCACACACAGTGCTAACCACCTCGCCACTGTGCCGCCCATTATGGTAATCATCACATGCTAATATTTCCATTGTTGGAATACAACAAAGAATTATTTACAGTAGGTTATACACATACAGAGACTTGTTTCAGGTTTAGGAAAGAATGTGGGTATGAGAGAGGGTTCAGTTCTGTTCAGCTGCATTTGCTTAATGTCAATAATAATCCAACCGTCTCAAGACACTTTGCAGAACCATAGAGCCTGAAACTCCCGGAGCAAGCACTAAGGTGACGATGACAAAGAAAAACTCCCCCTAAACAAGAAGGGACCATAGGCAGAAGCCAGCTCCAAAGTGGGACTCAACTGCTTGAGGCTGGATTGCTATAGAGTTAGAAAGAAAAAAAGAGAGAGAAGGTGGTGGTACAGAAAAGAAGGAAGGAAAGTAGAGAAGATTTCATGTTCATTCTTGAAATACAATAAAGCATGATTACCTTTATGTACCTTTATAAGCTGAAGCAGAAACCAGCTCATGAGGAGAGCCCTTCTGCTTGAGGCCGACAGAGGCCGGTAGAGAGACAGACAAAAGAACAGAAGAGAAGGGAGGAAACATGTTCATTTTTAAAATACAATGAAGCACAACTAACAGGATGTTATACACACAGACATTTGGTTGAGATTAGGGGAAGCAGCTTGTACGGGGTATAAGACCCATGTGCTTGAGGCCGGCTTGAGGAGAAGAGCAGATAAATTCATACATCTGGATAAAGCATAGCTCCAGCATACACGATACAAGCAAGAGTACGTGATACTAGGTGATACATGACACATGGAGGAGTGATAGCATATAAAGCATATAAAGCGTTAATTAAAGTACAATGGTTGTAGTGGAAATAAAGTGTAATGAAGTTACTGTCTACAGAAGCACCGAGGCAGAAACTAAATGTACCATTCTCTGTCATTGCTGGTTATATATGACTTTATGTAAGGCCATTATTTATACTGTACAGCCTTCATTTGTATGTAAAACATGCAGGTGTAAGCAGTAAAATGAGTAATGGCTGAGTTCCATTTAGCTGCTCCAGGTTCCTGGTATTGAACAGAAACATCGACAACAGTACTAGACTTCAATAATGGATGTATGAGTGTAATGTTTGGTTACTGACTTAAAGGCATCTCCTCATCTGAAGACAATGTGGCTGCTCACACACATTCTTCATTGTTAGTTTTTCTGATTGTCATGCTTGCTGGTGCTCAGCCAGCTTCAGATGTTGTTTGGAGACTGGCAGTGGATTGTTGTTCTCTGCCGTGCGTCTTTCATTCCTCTGCACACACTTGTGATCTAATTAGGTATGTTGTCGTCCCGGTATGACTAGTTTGTTATCATTTCCGTGCCTCTCTGGACTTGGCCCTTTGCAGATGATGAGTGCTGGATTGTGAAATTTAGCCATTTTGAAAATGATGACAATGACGCATGCAGAATGACAGCTGGCATTAGACTGAATGCTGCTCTTAGTCTAATCAGAGGCCCTGAAATAAACACTTCTTAGAAATTTCCCCAAAGAACTCCTTTACTTTATCAGCTCCTTATATTTATCTTATTTGATCAATTCCAGCAACTTCTGGATTGCACTGTCTACAAAGTTTTATTCAAACAGAGAAGTTCTTTCTGGGAAATAGGCACTATACCGGGAACTCAACAAGTCTAAAATAATAGTCTTATTGTGTCTTTCCGCCGCAGGAGCACCAGATCACATAACTCTTTCGAAGATACTTCCTAGAATATTACACACCCATAAAATGAAGTATGAGACGCTGATAAAAGATAAAATAGATGAGAGTCAAAGCTGTGAAATAGCTTTATATTCCTGCTGCAAGGAATAAAACCCTGGTGGAGACAAGCTGAACGCTTATTCTGTGTATTAATTTTTGCCGTCTAAAAAGTAGTCACATTTAAATAGGGTTGAGTCTGAAAATGCTGGAATCTGTCAACTCTGACAAATCTGCCTAGTGTATAATGTTGGGGGTTGTTAAATCCCTCGAATTCCCAATGCGAAACACATTTTTGTACACGATGCTAGCTCTTATTGCAATACGTATTTAGCAACTTAGCTGTCGTCGACCATGTTCAAGGTGGTGCAAGAGAAAACCTCAGGTAAACCCTAAAGTGATCCGTCATCTGGGTCCAGGTGTTCAGAAATAATCTGATCACAAATCAGATTGGGTTAAAGAGTTGTTCAGAACCTTAAATTGGATTATGCTGTGTAATCCAGTTATGGTTTTGAACTCGCTGTGTGTTTTTCAAAACCTTTTCAGAATAATGGAGATACCTGTGATCAAAATAGTCAGATTCAGGATTTAGGGCAGATCTCAGGAACAAAACGTAATAAAACCTGCAAACAAATAATGCAACCATTGCATCATGTAGTATATATACATATATATAGTAAATCTGTTTATGTTTTTGATTTACTTAAATGTTACTATAATCTATAATATCTTATACTTGATCTGATAAAGTAGATGAAGATGACGTGCACAATCTATTAAGTGTTGCAGTACAACCTGATATATAGAAACAAGGAAATAATCCCAAAAATGCATGACAATATCAACCAATGTTCACATAATCACAAGAGATGAACCATTTAAAAACTATTTCTGTATAACGATAACTGCGTTTCTTATTGAACATCCACTCAGCCCCACATTTTGAAAGAACATCCGAGGTTGGTTTTAACCTGGCTCAGGTGCCTAATACACCTCATGACCCATGATCCTAGAGAGGGACACTGGATAATGATGTAATGACGTATACTTCTCTTCAAAAAAAGAAAACATAAAATTGGTTAGAAAGTCCTACAGATTTAGCCATGTCTAATCAGAATGTAACAATCCAATGCTGAATTGAAATGAACAGCTCAAAATGAAACAGTAAAAGGTTTTCACGTGTAGGCTACAGCTTTTTTTGTACCTTAGTAGAAAAGCTCTTCACAATATTTTTCGCTCACTCATCCGCCAATGGATGCGTAGGTTGCACGCTAGGTGATTGCCTGCTGTTGTCCAGGGACACTTGGCATGTGGAGGGGCCGGGGATCGCTATGATAAGTGGACAATCCGGTACATATCTGCTGCACACAAAAAAGTGAGAAGGGTTACCCAATCCAGGATTGCAACACATGGGCTTTCCAAATCTGAATAACCGTGGTCCAAATTGAACTTTATGAGCGAGTGGGCCTCAGAGGATTTTGAATCCACCCAGGAGTTGTTGAGATATTTTCAGTCTGGGCCAAAGAGTAGAATGACAGAAATGATGTGATCTCACTGGAAGCTACATTACAGTCTGTATTCTGTGGTTAAATCACAAAACTGCAGGGTTAAGAGTCTGCAAAAGGGGAAAAAACATCTCAAGTGGTAAATCTAACATACTGTAACCATTGTCCATTTGCTATATTAAACACACAACTGACACAATGTTCAGAAACTCAAATAGACACATATCCACATTTGCTGCGCCTGCTTCACATGAATAACTCCAGCTATATCATCCCAAGGTCAGGATGCGTTTTTCTTTTTTTTTTTTTTTATGTCCCATTTTCTCAAGCTGCGGTCTGCTGAACGCCTTCAGGGGGGAGCTCTGCTTCAGATGTTGTGTGGCTCTCAGTGTTTCATTCACCGGGCGTTTGCCTCGTTAGGACAGCCCCCTTTTCTCCGGCGGCTTTCTCTTGCCAGATCACCGTGGGGCAGTTCCTCCGTCCACCAAGTGGAAAAAACCTCCAGCGTGGCAATCTGTGGCCGCTCGGAAACCAACGGCGCCGAGCTAATGCTAATTAATTGGAACACATGCACACAAGTTATCCCTCTTTCCCTTTTTGCCCTCTTGCTCCCTCTCTCTGTGTGCACACACACACACTCTAGCCGCCCACAAGGCCTTCAGAGTGTGAACTAAAATGGAAGTGATGTGTTGTGGTCTCAACGCTGCAAAAAAGCATCTCTGACTCAGAGGGAGAGAGAGAAGGAGAGAGAGAGAGAGAGAAATGAGCAGGGACACGGACACTGCTCATGCGAGATGCTGTCACTGTGTGTGCGGGTGTCATCATGTTACACTCATGTCAGATGCTGTGTGTAGGCTCGTGTCATATGCTGCCGGGCGGCCATGGAGACAGACGGGCGTGTTGCTGCTCGGGCCTCTGCGCGTCAACTCGAGAGCCCTTCAGGGAAGATAAGGTGACGGATGGAAGACAGGTAGCTGCAAAGTAATAAGTGGAAGTGTGTACAGCTCGGAAAGAGTTGTGTGTTCTGTGCTTCCGTCTTCCTGACAAACACTAGCCCAGTGTGTCCCTGTCAATTTTTAACTTTGTCAAAGTGGAGGTTTACGTGATGCAAAGTAACCAGCTAAACTTTTCCATTTCATACTACTTTGCAATGTCCTTCTATACCCTGCTAATATGTATGTATGTACAAACATAGAGAGGGGGAGGGTTAAGACACATACTTTTAGTTGAGCGCGGGGCATAGAATGGGACATGGGGTGTGGTCTTGCTCCTGAACTTAAGTTATATTAACTTGATTTAATTTGTTTAAAAAACACAGTCCACATTAATCTGCACTGAAATTACTGAGTGGTAGCTAGGAGGCTAATTTGCTCTAAAACTGATGAAGTGAGAGAGGACATGAGACGCCATAAAGACAACAAATTGAGACAAAATTCAGACAGAGTCAAGCTCAGCTCACAAGCCCAGCTACATCAGCTGATATTTAATATACTAGGCAGTCCACATCAACGGAGGCATCTATTCCAAGGTCTCATTGGAGACACTTTATTTAAAGCTGCTCTAGCCTATCTGCTTTTACCTCTGCAAGCTGCTTTGAGGGAGGTTAAGGACAAGCAGAGGGTGAGGGGTTAGACACTTTTATACACCAATCAGCCGCAACATTAAAACTACTGACAGGTGAAGTAAATAACATCGACCATCTTGTGACAGTTCAGTGTTCTGCTGGGAAACTCTTGGACCTGGTATTCATGTGGATGTTACTTAGACATGTAGCACCCACCTAGACCAGACCAGGCACCCTCACCCCATAGCAATGACACTCCTTGATGGCAGCAGCCATCCCCAGCAGGATGCAGCCTGACACAGACACACACACAAAAATGCTTTAGGAACAACTAAAAAACATGAAGAACAGCACAAGGTGTTGACCTGGCCTCCAAATTCACTAGATCCCAAACTGATCAAGTATCTGTGGGATGATCCACAGAGGCCCCTCCCCTCAACCCATAGGACCCAAAGGCCCTCACTAACAACATTCTGTTACCAGACACCACAGGACACCCTCAGAAGGCCCATGTCCATTCTCTGATGACTGTTTTGGAGGCACAATATTGCAATATTAGGTCATAATGTTGTGGCTGACTGGTGTAGGTAATCAAGAGAAATAGAATTAAATTAGCCTCAGTCTTGTTTCTGTTATAGTTAACAGGCTAAATATACAATGCTTCTAACAAGAATAATCCAATAATATGACACAAGCTATTCTGTGTCATGAGTACCTTCATTTACATACTTTTACTACATGTTATATCCAAGTTCAGACTTTTACTTGTTACTAGTGAGTATTTTCATATTGCACTAATACAATATTTTGATCAAGTAAAAGATCTGAATACCTCTTTAATGAACAAGGTGATTTGATTTGATCTGGCATGAGCTCTCTCAGAAGTTGTACTTGTCATGTTTATTTTTCCAAATTTAAAGCAACCCAAGGGGAAAGAAACAGAAAACCAAATCTGCCCTTATTTCTTCTTGACGTCTGTATTTTGAAGAATCCTCAAAGAGTGTGAAAAGGTTGAGGCTGAATCCACGCGCAGACGTGCCGAACACACGTGTCGACACGCTCACATGCCCGTTTCCCCGCGACGCCCGAGGGCCAAGTAGCACATGACAGCGGGCAGAAGAGACGACTTGCTCCTCCATGTCCCCCCGCGCCCTGTTATTCCTAAGTGTCCCTGTCTGTCTGTGTCCCTGCCTCCGTCGCAGATCAGTCCTCCGCTGCACGGCTCAGTGATGAAGTCGAGCTGACACCTTGTTCACATCTCCTGGACTCCTAAACTGACAGCTGAATGAACGAGTCAGGACTCTGTGGCTGGATAATGACCGCAGAGGGCCAAGGAAGCGAACAGAGGACAAGTTTGTACTGGAATGGAATAGGTTGACGGACTGAATTTTAGGGCCCTATGATTTAGGGCCCAGTTTGGTAAAACGACAGCTACTGCTACTTTTGACAGTGAGGACCAGCTAGATGACCTGGTTAATTGTAAAACAATGTACAAGTTGTGTGGATTTGACTAAAACCAAGACATAAACAACAAATAAAACAATACACACTAATAGCAATGAAAGATTATTTATAAAGTACTAAAACAATTCCAGCGTTTTGTTGAGCCAACTCTCCACCCCAACACTGGCATCTCATTCACTACCTTGCCTCACTTCCTCATCATCATAGCAGCTGTGTTTCCAAAACATATGATATGTCATGACGCGGTACAACCTGATGAGCTGATGGCATCATTTATGCAGCCTCCACCCTCAGGAGAACCAGGTAACTCTACAACAAACAAATCAACCAACCTAAATTAATTTAACTGTTGTGTTAAATGAGCGTGTACCTTTTTTGAAAAGGAGTTAATGCAGTGGAAAGGCAATGGAAACTTTTTCCGACTAGGTTCTGACTTTGTCATGCGATCCTTGACGTGTGCATTAGAAACTTTGCATTTCTCTATCTTTTTCAAGACAGTATTACACACTGTGAACACAAAACCCAATTTTCAAGCTACATTCACAAAACCTCAGACTCTTCTTGCAAAACCAAAATTTCACCTCAAAACAGTTTAATCTGTGCTAAAAACTGAATTATGTTGTCAAATCGTGCCCCGAGTCAATCAAAATTAAAAACACTACTGAGCAGCCAGTAAACACTACATAGAAAAATAGAAAACACAATGCTCAGGACATGAAGCTGTAGAAATAAATGTTTATTGTTCACTGTAGGCTAAATGCATGTTGCAAAACAAAAAAACCTGTGCATTAGCACTTGTACATAGTAAAAAACAAAAAGTACAATAAACAGAAATCTTGTGCATTTAGCACTTTTATACAGTAAGCCTACATAAAAATAAAGTTTTTCTCAATTGCTAAAACACTAAACCCTATTGTCTGAACCAAATGCTCAGTTGCCTGAACCCACTGATTGAATCAGTCACTCCTTTGGTAAAACCATAAGCACTTTTCACCTGTTTAGACACAACTTGCCAACACATTTTCATTGTGATGCACCTGTGTTGAACAGTTGAGCACAGGTGGCAAAAGTCCAACACAATTAAAACACTGGTGTCACCGGTTGAACACAACAACTCAAAATTGATCACACCTGTGGCTAATGATGTGAGGGAACATACACTATATTACCAAAAGTATTCGCTCACCTGCCTTTACTCATTCTATGAACTGAAGTGCCATCCCATTCCTAACTCATAGAATTCAATATGATGTCGGTCCACCTTTTGCAGCTATTACAGCTTCAACTCTTCTGGGAAGACTGTCCACAAGGTTGAGGAGAGTGTTTATAGGAATTTTTGACCATTCTTCCAAAAGCGCATTGGTGAGGTCACACACTGATGTTGGTCGAGAAGGCCTGGCTCTCAGTCTCCGCTCTAATTCATCCCAAAGGTGTTCTATCGGGTTCAGGTCAGGACTCTGTGCAGGCCAGTCAAGTTCATCCACACCAGACTCTGTCATCCACGTCTTTATGGACCTTGCTTTGTGCACTGGTGCACAGTCATGTTGGAAGAGGAAGGGGCCCGCTCCAAACTGTTCCCACAAGGTTGGGAGCATGGAATTGTCCAAAATGTTTTGGTATCCTGAAGCATTCAATGTTCCTTTCACTGGAACTAAGGGGCCAAGCCCAGCTCCTGAAAAACAACCCCATACCATAATTCCTCCTCCACCAAATTTCACAGTTGGCACAATGCAATCTGAAATGTACCGTTCTCCTGGCAACCTCCAAACCCAGACTCGTCCATCAGATTGCCAGATGGTAAAGCGTGATTCATCACTCCAGAGAACGCGTCTCCACTGCTCTAGAGGCCAGTGGCGGCGTGCTTTACACCATTGCATCCGACGCCTTGCATTGCACTTGGTGATGTGTGGCTTGGCTGCAGCTGCTCGGCCATGGAAACCCATTCCATGAAGCTCTCTGCGTACTGTACTTGGGCTAATCTGAAGGTCACATGAAGTTTGTAGCTCTGTAGCAATTGACTGTGCAGAAAGTCGGCGACCTCTTTGCACTATGCGCTTCAGCATCCGCTGACCCCTCTCCGTCACTTTACGTGGCCTACCACTTCGTGGCTGAGTTGCTGTTTTTCCCAAACGCTTCCATTTTGTTATAATAGAGCTGACAGTTGACTGTGGAATATTTAGGAGCGAGGAAATTTCACGACTGGATTTGTTGCACAAGTGGCATCCTATGACAGTTCCACGCTGGAATTCACTGAGCTCCTGAGAGCGGCCCATTCTTTCACAAATGTCTTGTTTCACAGTCTGCATGCCTGAGTGCTTGAATTTATACACCTGGGGCCAGGCCAAGTGATTAGAACACCTGATTCTGATCATTTGAATGGGTGAGCGAATACTTTTGGTAATATAGTGTATATAAGCCAGTTCAGAGAGCACTGGTTTGTGAGGCACTACAATGGATAGAAATCTCATTTGTATATTTTTGTACTTTATTTTTATGTAGGCTTACTGTGTAAAAGTGCTAAACACACAAGATTTCTGTTTGTTTTTGTACTGTACAAATGCTACGTGTAAATGCACAAGATTTCTGTTTATTGTGCTTTTTTTTTGGTTTTTTACTACTCTGCTATCAAAACCTAACAATCCTTTGTCAAAATGTCACTCTGATTACAAAATGATACCCACTTGCATCATATGAATACACTGTCAGATCAGCAGCAACACACTAGTCTGCTTTATATAAAACACTACAGTCTTTTGTTTTCACTGTTTTTATTCAGTTCCACAGAAGGAAAGTTTTCATAACAACCAAAAAGTGAAATACTCAATTTAAAATCATTACATTACAGTAGTGTATTTTACAGTACAGTAAATTCAGTTAAAGCAAAAATAAAACGAAAAATAAACCAACAATACACTACTGTAAACTCAGAAAAACACAATTCTGCACAAGTGGGCTTATGGATCCTGCCGTCTGTTTGTGTCCACCCCCAGTAGGTCTTCTAGCCATTCTGTAGAAAAATGCAAGCACAAATTGTTATTGATTGCTTCTTTTTTTTACAGTACTGAATATACTGTACTTTACTGTATTTACCATACACAGTACTGTAACATCTCAACACATTATCATGGTATGTTTCACAAAACTACCATTTTTGTTTGAAAAGGAGCATTAGCCACCCTGCAGTACAGTACATGTGATACAGTAACGTGATATGGTACAGTACTGTAAATACTCCAGATACAGTCTGAGTAGAGTAGAGAGACATACCTGTCGGAACGTCCTTATTATGGATGAAACTGTGAACCGGCTTAGATTAGGATGGACTCTCTGCCCAGCATCCCTCATATTCAGGCCATGGTTTATGGCATGGTCCACCAAAGTTGCTCTTATGTCATCCAAAATAATGGTCCTTGCATGGCCTTTTTGACCACGTCCTCCTCTCTCTCTCTGTCTTCCTCTTGCTCTGCCTCTAGCTCTCCCTGCCTCCATGCTTGCAAAGTTCGTACTGGAATAGAATAGGTTGACGGACTGAATTTTAGGGCCCTATGATTTAGGGCCCAGTTTGGTAAAACGACAGCTACTGCTACTTTTGACAGTGAGGACCAGCTAGATGACCTGGTTAATTGTGAAACAATGTACAAGTTGTGTGGATTTGACTAAAACCAAGACATAAACAACAAATAAAACAATACACACTAATAGTAATGAAAGATTATTTATAAAGTACTAAAACAATTCCAGCGTTTTGTTGACCCATCTCTCCACACCCACAATGGCATCTCATTCACTACCTTGCCTCACTTCCTCATCATCACAGCAGCGGCGTTTCCAAAACTTATTTTCATCTGTATTTTGTAATGTAAGGTTGTTGGAAACCAAATAGTGAGGCAACAAGCGTTTTTGATGTACAAAAGGGGTGGACTTCATCTATACACAGAGTAAACCCAACTACACTGAAATCCCCACCATGATATGTGATGAGCTGATGGCATCATTTATGCAGCCTCCACCCTCAGCCACACCTATTGTTCAACAGGAAGGACCAGGACAACCAGGTAACTACAACAAACAAATCAACCAATCTAAATTAATTTAACTGTCGTGTTAAATGAGCGTGTACCTTTTTTGAAAAGGAGTTAATGCAGTGGAAAGGCGATGGAAACTTTTTCCGACTAGTTTCTGACTTTGTCGTGCGATCCTTGACGTGTGCATTAGAAACTTTGCATCCACAATTACAAAGGACAACAACGTTTACTGGTTTTACTACTTCTTAAAGTGCTTTTTATCAGCTCACCACTTCTATTTTAACATAACTCTGGGTCAATCAATGCTTGTCATGGCAGGACCGTAGCACATGCATATTTGTAGTGCACAATGCAGATAAACCACAGGAACTTTCTTCCTGTATTGAAATGCTGTGCTTCAGCTTTAAGCCAACATGTCTGTGGATGAAATCCTAACTGCAGGAGGAAGACAATGCATTGGTTTCCCAGAAGAATTATATCTAAATTTGACTTGACATGTATATTTATTGTTACCTATTCTTAACTGAGACTTAACCCTCTGTTCAAGCCTTTCTGACCAAACATTAAGATGCTCTCATTTAGATTTGCACATTTAGCCTGTTAACTATAAATAGTACAGGCTCAAAGCATACATAACTTATAATCCATTGATTCTATTCCTGTGAGGCTAGTTTGCAGAGACTTAAGTGATTTTGTTTTCTTTTTTTATACTCCACTGCTTTTCAGTGCTGGCCATTTCATGTCTTATGTAAAGCACTTGAATTCCCTTGTTGCTGAATTGAGCCGTATAAAGAACTCTTTGTTTGCCTAGAAAGACTTTGAGAGAGAAACTAAACTGAAAGCTACTCAGTTATTATTGCTAACCTTTATTAAGTGCTGGTTGCTGACCAGTTGCCTGACCTCAAATACAATAAAATATTCTGTTCATGAGCAGAAATAAAAAGTCTGCAGACTCTATTTCACTTATTGAATTCGTTCAGTTTTCAAACCCTTTCATTTAAAGTCTTAATAAACATTTGCGTACATGCATTGTTGTGTTAATCTGCACTGACAAACAACCAAGCCAAAACTAATGCTATTAATGCTGATCAAAAGAGTTGGTTGTTTTTAGATGGTCCCAGAGAAGACTAAAAACACACACACTCAGTACCTGTGTGATTAAATTAATGTTGCTAATTTAAGTTTAGTTTGATTAAAATGCCATACTGTGATAGTTTAAACAACGTGCAGCGTGTCTCCATGTGTTTTAAGGACAGAAGGAGTAGATGGGGACTGAGAGAACTCCCAGATCAGAGCCCATCCACTGAAACAGACACTTCATAAAAATGTTTTGACACCAACATCTGTTAGGGACGTCTCACGTCAGCTGACGTCCCCTGATCTCCTGCAGCTGTTGTGTCGCTCCCTTCACTGCCGGTTTCGCCGCGTCTGAGGTTTTCACTGCAACTGAGGTGAAATCCCAAAACATAAAAACGCTCCCAGTTCCTGAAAATCTGTGATACTGTCAGAACTCCTGTCAGTCTGCTTCTGTGTTTACATGCTCTGAATATGCTGTCAAAAATAAAAGGACAAATGTTGTGTATCTCATGGCAAAGACTTTTCACAAAGAGATACTTTTGTATGAATTAGATGCAGTATTTAATGTATTCATTGTTTGATTGTTAGTTTTTCAAGTTGAAATTGGCAGAAAATGAGTCCAGCAAATCAAAATGGTGAACCCAACAGTCGCACACTGGCTTTACAGTTTTTTCTGAATGCTTAAGCGCTAATCGTGATTCTTGTAGCACAATTTCTAAAACTATTAATACGTATAGCAAAACCACTCACTGAGTTTGCAAAACTAAAAGCACAAACACTGCTTTGCACTCAGTTTGCAATTTTGTAACACACACTTTGCAAAACTGTAGGCACAATTCACTGCACAACACTCTTTTTGCGGAACTTTAAACACAACTCACTGCTTACACTCAATTACCAAATTTCCAACACACTCATAGCAAAATTATACACATGTATGGCTATCATTAACACTATTTTGCCAACTGTCTGGCACACTTTCACATGTGAAAACTGTTTTAGATAATTAGTTCACTTTGCAATCAGCCTAAGCACTATAAATAAGCCACAGGTAAGCTGTCTGTGTGGAGTACAATGGAAGGAGCAAGAAGAGGGCTGAGGAGGGGAATGAGGAAGGGTAAGAAGAGCAAGAAATTGAATAACTGATGACATCAGAGCTACAATAGTGGACCATGTCATCAACCATGGGATGACCCTGAGGGAAGCTGGCCAACGGGTTCAGCCTAATTTGAGCCGCTACACTGTGGCAAGCATCATTAGGACATTTCGAAATGAGAATCGGTAAGTACTTTGTAGCACTGCCATATTCTAATGAGAAACACAACAGTACCATACATGCAGAAATACTGAAATTGTTACTTTACAGAATTGCTAGACGTCCAGATGTTGGGGGCAGAGGAAGAATGTTCACTCCAGAGCAAGAGACCCATAAAGTGAACATGGTGATTGCCAATAATGCAATAAAACTGCGCGAAATACAGCAGCGCATAACTGATAATGAAAACATCTTCCAAAATATACACAGTGTAAGCATTTCTGCACTAAGTCGTGTACTTGCGCGCCACAGAATAAGAATGAAGCAAATTTACAGAGTTCCTTTCGAGAGAAACACAGAACGTGCAAAGCAACTGCGATATGACTATGTGCAGGTAAGCTATAGTGTCATTGGTTCTGAATTTGGAAGTGCATACTGTAGTGCTGTGCATGGGCCTGATGTGTTGCATTTGTTTTGTCTTGTCCAGAGAGTGATGGAACTAGAAGCAGATGCTATTGGACATGAGCTACTTTTTGTAGACGAGGCCGGTTTTAACCTCAGTAAAACCAGGAGACGTGGCAGGAACATTATTGGACACCGTGCCATCATCAATGTCCCAGGACAACGTGGTGGTAACATAACCATGTGTGCAGCTATAAGCCAAAATGGTGTTGTTCACCATCATGCAACCATAGGCCCATACAACACTGCACACATTATTGCATTCCTGGACACCTTACATGACATGCTCACTGTTCAGAGACCAGAGCATACCCGATATGTCATCATATGGGACAATGTTAGTTTCCATAGGGCTGCTTTGGTCCGCAACTGGTTTACAGACCACCCATCCTTCATGGCACTCAACCTCCCTCTATACTCTCCATTCTTAAATCCCATCGAAGAGTTCTTCTCTGCCTGGCGCTGGAAAGTGTACGACCGTCATCCTCATCAACATGTAGCCCTTTTACAGGCAATGGAGGAGGCATGTGGAGATATTGACCAGGCATCATGTCAGGCCTGGATACGGCATTCAAGGAGATATTTTCCCCGGTGCCTTGGACTGGAGGATATCGCATGCGATGTGGACGAAATTTTGTGGCCGGACCCAGAAAGACGACATGATGCAGGCTGATTGTCTTTTTTTTCTTTTTTTTTGTGAAATCACTATTTTGTGTTTTGACTTTGTCTTGGTTTTGATGAGTGTGAATAAACACCAATACTTGAAGTTTGGATCCTTGTATGTTTACATGACACTATGACAAAAGTATGACCTCAAATTGACATCTATACACAGAGAAAGCAAAAGCCAGATGTGTTTTGTATTCATACCATCAGTGTGTAGTTGGCACATTGTGTGCTTAGTATATGATGGCTTGTGTTTACTGTTTGACACGAAAACACCATTTTTACGAAGGTGTGAAGAGTTAATCTAGCTGTGTTCGCTTTTGCAAGAGAACTACAATGTTGTGATAATTTGGTGAAAGGTTTTCTTATTTGTGTGTAGAGTTTTGCAAAAATAGCCAATAGTTACAAAAAATGTGCTTAAGCAATCAGAAAAAACTGTAATTGTACAAATTAGCTGAATTCTATGGCTGTAGAGGTATGAAGGAGAAAACCAGAATGGTTTGGGGTGAAACTATTGAGAAGAATATGCCCACCTACCAAATACTCACTCTTAAAGGGGAACTACTGTTTTTTACAACCTGGACCTTATTTCTGGCATAAAATACGATTGTTTACTCACCCATATAACTTTGGTGTCATTTGGAGTCATTCGGAAAATATTTAGCTCCAGTGGAGCGTCGCATATATCCATATAGGGAGTGACTGGGGCGGGCACCGAAACGCAGCCTCTAAATAACGCATTATCTGCCGTGAAACTCCTTTCATTTCACCAATATTGTGTTATGATACCCTAGTGCTATTCCCCGTTGAGTCCGTAGTTACCTGTTGTCTATTCGGGACATGCAGTGGTTTGTTGTTTTTTTGGCCAGCTGTTCCTCTCTCTGCCTCAGCATCTTCCTCTCAACAAGCTCCTCATCTGTATACTCTGGCTCAAAACAGTAACGACGTCCATCATAAACAAAGTCGTCGTCCACAACCTCAGAATCGGACAAATAACAAAATGTTGGTGAAATGAACGAGTTTCGCGGCAGATAATGCGTTGTTTAGAGGCTGCGTTTCGGTGCCCCAGTCACTCCCACTATATGGATATACGCAGAGCTCAATATCTTCCAAAGGACTCCAAATGACACCAAAGTTATTTGGAGAGTAAACGATCATATTTTTTGCCAGAAATAAGGTCCAGGTTGTAAAAACCAGTAGTTCCCCTTTAAGTTTCACTCTTTTTGCTCCTTTTTTGTTCTCCACCAGCTGCTAAAGCAAATATTTAGCTCTTATGCTAGCTTAATAAATGCTTTACGTTCACCAGCAAGTTGTTAACTGTGTCTGTAGGCCGTTTGGTGGTACACAGGTGGTGGAAAGGGATTCATTAAAAGTTTTATTTACGGAAAGTGTTCATAAGAGCAGTTACAATAAACTGAAGCAGCAACATTGGACAAAACACTGTGGCACTCTCAGGATCCATAAAGCTAAATGCTGCAGAGTCGGGAGGTAATTACTGTATATGTAGATTCATCCATACAATAAAGAGTCTAATAAATCAATGAAAGTAAATTCACTGAAGATGATCAGCGTTTAATAGTGATCATGTCTTACATAACTTTAACCCCACAACCAAAGCCCTGTTATAGTTTTTGCGATTATCGGCTTATATAACACGCAGCACTGAAATGAAACAGATAAAGATAGACTACTGTAGTCGGTGTGGGGGTCATATATTTCAGTGGGAAGCAGAGACGGCCCATGAAAATGATCCACAGCTGTCCTCTCACACACACACACTAACACCACACACACACATACACATACACGCACACAAACAATGTGAGGAAACATCCCTGAGCTCTTCTCCAGCACATAAACACACTCCACCTCCAGTCCTCTCCCCTACGTCTGCGTGTCACCAGAAGCTCTTGCATGTGTTGCATAAGCGAGCCGCTGCCAGCACCTTCGGGTCATCTCACAGAAAAACCTTCCAGACACAGACAGAGGGAGTGATGGAGAGATCCGACAGATGAGTGTGTGTGTGTGCGTGGAGGCGAGAGAAGGAGGGAGAATACAGTCTTCTTTTTCTTTTCTTTTCTTTTCCTTTTTTTTTTTTTTAACTGAGGGGGCCGACGTGAAGCGAGGGATGTGCAAAGTGAGCGATGACAACCGTGACGATCACACCTCTGGCTGACTAATTCCTCCTCTGCCGTTGGCAAATTAGTACGTTAAGCGATGAGAGGCCCGGATGATTGGCAGATGGATGCTGCGCACAGGAAATGGAAGAAGGAAAAACAGCAAAAATATCTCACCTCATAAGTAATACTGACTCCTGCAATGAACACAACATCTAGGAAATGAAAGCCTGGAAGACTTTTCAAGTGCAAATCACAAAAAAAAAAAAAGTCAATCAAGATTCAGACGGAAATCTAATCTGCAGCGCATTTATAATTGCGATTTCCACTTCAATAAAGGCTCATTGAGAAATTAAATGTCAGCGAGTGTCACGGCTTGTATTAATTTTCGGTCTTAAACCTGCATTAATCAATTTTTTCCCCCCTTCCTCTTCGGAGCAGCTGTAAACGCACCACTGACACATCACGGCCTTATAAAGTTGATTTAAAACACCCGGATCTCGGAGGAATTGCAGAGCTGGCTGAGTCACATTGCATGTGATCATTTGATCTGTCCTAATATTGATCAGAGTACCTTTAATGTATTATAAATTGCAACGCACGGCCTAAGGAAATATGGATTTATTTACATGCCTTGAGACTTTTGAGTCGTCCCCATAAATCAAAGCAGAACTGTATTTCCTGACAGTTTTTTTTTTTTTAAACAGCTCCTCTGCCTGAGTGCGAATAAAACAAGCATTGTGATTGATGCGCCGAGGCAGACAAAGCAGAAAAAAAGAAGAATACAGCGCTGTGTTGTGGAAATGTGGTTTAGAGTTGTTGATTTTGTACCAGTTTGCTTTCCAGAGTGCAAGCCTGGCAGTACAAGAGAAAGACAAAGACACAGAAGCAGACATAGAGAGGCACAGAGTCTGCAGCAAGCAGCTTGTTTGGGCTTCAAAAAAAAGAAAAAGAAAAAGAAGAGCAGTGCTGTAAAGATTCACCTATTTTATGGTAATTATTCAGAAGTATTTATCTGAGAGAAGCAGCGAGAGCAACAGCCTGCAGCGCATAACAAGACACCAGAGCTCCCACCGTGCTCACCTGCATGCGCCAGTGTTGGTGTGTAAAAGAGTGTCTCTGCAGACAGTACAAAGCTTTGTCCCCGAGCCCCCACCCAGAGAAGAATAGGGTCAGATTGAGATTCAAGTTCGCCGCCATCAAGGACACGTCTGTGATCTCTACACACACGCAGAGACACACACACACACGCACAGCACGGTTCACACTTTCAGTCTGCATTCAAGGAGGGAGTCTTTGGGGAGAGACAATAGCAGCACATGCATATATTTGGACTTGTAATGAGGGCACAGCCCACCAATTAAGGAGGATTGGTGTGTGTGTGTGTCTGTGTGTGTGTGTGTGTGTAGACCACTAGTCCCGGCAGGGGATGGAGACGGAGCCCAGCGGAGGGGAACCGACCCCATTCAGAGCTGGTAATCCAATTCTGAAAGCTGTCTTTCAGAGGAGAAGGCGGAGGAGGAGGAGATGGGTGTGTGTGTGTGTGTGTGTGTGTTTGGACCAGACTGGTTGAGGGAAGGGTGAGGGAGGGGTGCTTGTAGAAGTAGCAGAGAGTAGTTCTTTAATTTGAATGCAAAGCAGGGGAGGGGGTCGGATTACTCCCCACCGCTCCTTTAGTGTAACCGTTCATTTGTTCTTTAAAGCCATGACTCCCGCTCTCGGGGGCCGCTGCAGACAGTCAAGACCACCGCTACCAACCGGCCCTCCGCCCCCAGCTCCTTCTGTTCGATAACCCCATAACCGAACCCTTTTATCGGAGGCTCAGGTTTCACGACTCTGGCTCGCTGGGAACCAGAAAATGACAGAGAAAAGGGACAAAAACATTAGTCAAACACACTTAGAATGAAGTTCTCATTAGCCAAATGGGTATTTAGCGAGCAAATAAAATACATCAAATCAGTGCTAGGGTTCTTTCAACCTTGTGGACCTCATATGGATACTTAACTGATGGGCCCCTGGTCAGAGATCCCCAAAAGGCCCCTCATGCTATTTAGTGAAGGTGTTAGCAGGCTCTGTGAGCCCTTGGGCTCTTGTTTGGTGAGAACTGTTAGATTCTCAAGGATGTGAGAATAAGAATTGTGTAGTTGTGGTGAGTTCAGGACGTAGATGTGAGTAAAGCAGGGTCCAGACATCTGAATGACGAATGGAAGGATGCTTTGAGGTGTTGCATTATTAAAACAAGGCAACAGAAATGTATGCATGCCCCTTCCTCGGTGAAAGATGCACTGAGTCTGGCATTCAGTCGACAATACGTCGTCTGGTTTTGAAACACCTGTGAAGAAGATGGAGAGTTGAGGAGAAAAGTGCAGTTAAATTAGTTTTATTTTTTTTAGGGATGTCAGTGAGGACCAGAGGGCAGAGGAGAATCTGGGGTGAGAAAACACGAGGCGTAAAAAGAGAGAAGAGGGGCCGATAATGAGGGGGCGAGGGATGCTCTGCATGGACCCACCAGGTCTCCACAGGCCGCTGGGAGAGTGGAGCGCCGCAACAGAGCGCCCGTTATTTTCTTTGTGAGCCGAGGAAACCGGAGAAGCTCCTCCGCCCGGCTACTGAGTGACATCAGCCGCTTGGGGAGAAGACACACACACAGACCTCTGCACACATTAAAACGCACTGTAGGAAGAGAGGCGCACAAACCCAGCCACCCACCACATCCACAAATCCTCTAAATGGCTAAATATTTGCATGTACTGCTGTTCCAATTATCCTCCCGTCTTCCTCCTCTGCCCTTTTATCCGTGGGCGAAGACAGGTCTGCGTGAGGTTTTAATGAAAGTGAGACAGGCATTGTCAGCTCTCTCACACTGAATACTGTCTCGCCCTCATTGCACTGTTAAAGCAAAAAGGAATAAATACAACAACTTTGTATGAGCGTGAGGCCCTAGGCGTAATAACACGGGTGTGGAATCTATCAAAGTGGCTACAATTTGCATATTAACTGCACATGTGTACAGTAAAAGGACATTCAACATGTAGACATGATGTATATGCATAAAACAGTAATGGGACATTTTTAAACATCTTATTACGTTGAAATCAAAATAAATGGTAACTGGTCATGTCGCCTATGACAAATTATTGGTATCAAATGACAACGAGGTGAAAATAATGAATCAGTTTGATGGAAATGTAATATCGTGTAATCCAGTTTGACATTGAGGCATGAGTGATTTCATCAAGAAAAGTTGCGAGATTGGAAAATACTGCAGTTCCTTGAATAGCCACTAGAGGCTAGAGTCAATCTCCACAGACCTCTATGTTAAAATGTGCAAACTTACAGCATTCGTTACATACACAGGATAAGACGTTACAATCCCTTGAGCTTGGATAGGCTCCAGCCCTCCCGTGACCCTTCAGAGGACAAGCAGTTACAGGAAATGAATGAATGAATAAATAAATGAATGCTGCTGGCTTGCCCAGCCCGCTCAGCAGCTAAAATAACAAATATTTAAATAAACAGCCGAGCAGCCAGTTGGGCCGCTACCAACCAACACATGAAGACATCAGATACCTGATGTCTTCATGTTGGTTCAATTATTTGACGTGTATTTTAATGTTTTAACTTGGCCCAAGTCCCGCCCACTAACATGGAGGGGGTGGAGCTTATGACCTATACCGCAGCCAGTCACCAGGGGGAGCTCTGTTTGCTCTGGATTCATTTTTAAGGAGCTGTTCCGCCTCCATCTTTATGTCCATCGTCTATGTAAGTGTCACTTCAAATGGATGCGTGTGCGCCATGTTCACAAGACCCCTCTGAGTGTACAGGTTGTAACATGTTTGTGACTTCACTACTTATACAGTCTTTTTCTTCATAATTGATACATCTGAAGAAAATGCCCTCGTCCAATGCCTTTACATTATGTTACCCGCTCATTAGCTTTCTAAACTGTTAGCATCCTTGGCTTCTAGATGCTAGCAGTAGCATTGACGAGTTAAGAGCTTAGCGTTTTATGTACATGATTTCCCATGTGGCAATCACAAGCTCCCAAGTCCCATTTGAAGGCAGCATATATTTCTTTAACCGAAAACTAAAGACATTTTCACAGTTGGAGTCGGTGTATTCAACACTTTAATGACGTTCATTAAACTGACGGCACCACTTACGGATAATTAAGGTATAATTTGTCTGGCACCTACCAAGCAAAGAAGATGTCAATTTACACCCTGTGCTCGCACCCACAGAAGAAGCCCACTCAAGGAAGATAAGTGAAGGGACCTGCGTGGGAGGCCGGCCTTCCTCCAGACCAATGTGTCATCCGCTGACAACTGCATGTAAGTTAAGAATGAAAAGTTTTCCAGCACAGCAGGAATCCCTTTGAAATATATCGGGTTTTTTTAGCTGATGTTGCCTGTCTCATTACTGAACTTCACGGCTAAGAAATATCTGCCTATGTCTGCATCTCTGTGAGCCATACATTACTTAAAAAAAACGATAATCCCTTAATCAGCAGAAAACAGATCAAAAACTAGTTGCGCAACAATCGAAGTTTTTGTTTATGAGAGCTCTTTTTGAGTTCATTTAAATTTAGTCTGTGTTTTTCTTTTTATGTTTTTTTTTAACCTTAATATGTCGGGACTACTTTTAACATTAAATCATGTCGATCATGGTTTTTACCAACAATAAGGAGCACTGTGGATCCATGGCTGCTTAAACTTTAGATAGAAAAAAAAAAAATCTTCAAAAGTAGCTTCCTAACTTATGCTTCTCTTCCCTTATGCTCTTTGTTGCTCCGCACACCTACACACTCTGTTTGCAGCCGCGGCCTCGCTTTCCTGCTTGATGTTTGGGAGCTAATGAATGTTTACGGAGGAGTTGCCAGAAACCAGCCAGTAATACAGGCACAAACCTCATGCATGCATTCATAACGGCAACAGACACACACGCTGCCTCTAATGTACGCTCAAACAAAAGCAGAGGAACAAGCTATGCAGCACGGGGACGTATGCAACCCAGCATGCATACTGGCAATGGACGGTGCGCACCTTGATGTTTCCGACCCCCGCATGTTTGCCCAGCTCGTCTGTCTGTTGAAAAGAAACATTTCCCTGGGAGGTTTCCACTCTTTTCCCTCCCTCTCTCACTCTCCTTTCTAGGATATTGACTGGGCTTCACTCTGCAGATAATGCGTTTGTTTTATTTTAGATCACAGCTCCTGTGTGGGCACCAGGTCAGAGAGTGGTGCACTGCACTGCAGAGGGAAGTATATGAGTCTTTGGGAGTCCTGGTAAACAACCGGCCTGTAGGTGGGGGCTTTGGGTCTGCAGCAGGGTTCAGCCGCTGGAGCAGCTGCAGGCTGGTAAAGACGGCCCATAAATGATTGCCTGTTCTGATTAATAAATGTGTGAAATCATAAAAAAAAACAAAAATCATTTCAATATAACAGCCCTGCTCTAAATCCTCCTTCATGACTGTCCTAATGTGCAGTCCATGTTTAAACAAGTGAGTAGGGAAAGTATGTGTTTCTGGTCGTAGGGGTCGGTCACCAGGGTCACCGGCAATCAACACAAGAATCCGGTGCCACAGAGATGATGTGATAGCACATGATTTGTTAACGGATTTCCTCTCAGGAAACAAATAGCATACCTAGACTTACCAAGAATCTGGTAACAAGCCATTGGGGTTTCATTATGGGGTGTGTTTCAAACAATGCAGACGAAAAAATACCTCTGCATGAAAACAGATAGTCCTACAACAGATCAGAAAATCGACAAAATCAACTCTGTGGTGCTCAGCCCGCTGAAACAGTTTGACTGGTATGGTAGGTTCAGGGCATAATGAGTTCTCAACATAGTGACTCCAGAACAACTTTCTCCTCATAAATGAGAAGTTTCCCCCTCGGTGGAAGTCTGTCTTCCAGGCTGATCACGTCAACCTTTCCCAGGAGAAATACATCAACTTTGATCCACCAGGGGTAAATTAAATTAGAAATACCAGGTATTGTTGACCTCGTTGTCTATGCTAGGAACTGTTGTGCAGTTAAATCCTGCACTTTATCATGCCTCTACTGTCCTGCAACGGATCAATTACTCTGTTGCAAGTTGTCACGCTGGTCTGCTGGTATGTCATCGTTGTTCTGTAGTTACACCGCTGTAAATAGCCAGTTCGTGGTGTGGTGTCTCTGCCACTGTGTTGAGTTTCTTGGTGAAATGTTGAAGCCAGTAAATACTGAACAATACTGAAATCAGACAAGGAAAGTACATCAGACCAGATGACGTGTAATTGACAGAGATTGTTTCTGAGACGGTGCCGAAACTCAACTGGGCGGAGATTATTTTTGTTGCAAGCATATCAGTGTGGATGAAGCCGAGGTGTCTGTTCGCACCGACCCACCCACCAATGGCTCCAATAACTAAAAACCAGAGCATGGTATAGAGCTTCATGCTATCTTAAGTGGCATTCATGTGTATTTTTTTGCTCCACTCCTGTTGCCCATTCATTGGTGTTTTATGAGCACCATATGCCGTAAGACATGAGACATTTGGTGGCTAAACAGAAAGAGCCAGTCCGTAATTGAGTCAACATGCGGTACATATTCAGCAGTGCTTGAAGTTGTTGTTTTTTTCTGTGTTTACAATTCAACTTTATTAAAAGCGTGAAGGTTTCATTTTCTGACAACAACTGCTGTAGTGGATGTGGGGTTGTCTCAGATTAGGAAAAGGAACACCGGGAACACGCTTCAATTTCTCACAAGGACCAATTACAGAAATTGATATGGAACAGAGGCTAGCTAGGATGTGACATGACTTTGGCTCTGTGTACTTAGATAAAAACAGCCGCCTTCCCCTCACAGTCCTCCCTGTGATGGTGTTTAATTAAGTCGTTTTTTTTTAATCTGGTTATCTGTGCAAGTCACTTTCTGATTCAAAGCATGTGCAGGAGAGAAGCGGCGTTTTTCTGCCACGCTTGTACGAGCGTGCTGAGGTTTTTATTAATTTCATCGAGCTGATTTAGCTCCTCGTTCTCCTCCTCCGGCATGCCTCCTCAAACCAAACAAACACACACTTATGTATGCACACACACAACCACACAGGAAACTGAGGCATGGGCTGTAATTAAGTAGGTCACAGAAATTAGACCCAGCGTCCGTGCCTTCAGTGGCTCATGCGAACACAAACAACAACAAAAAAGTAAGTAAGTCAGCTGATTGCTATCCGTCCATCTGTCCCTGCGGCGTAAAATCTGATCGCAGTCCCGGCCGTCTGCTGTGGGTGATCAGAGCTGACAGAAGTCCGCCAGAGAGTCAGGCTTTCCTCTCATCCCGGATTCTCTAACCATTCCATCACTTCCTCCCTTCATCTGTCCACCCACTGCTCTCCAAACTCTGTGTGTCAAAAGCTGTATATCGTCAAGAGCAAGAGGAATATAAATGATTATCTTGGTGTTGAAAAATATATGAAATTTACAAGAGATACAAGCACCTTGGCACCTTAAGGTCTAATGCTAGAAGCAAGAAGTCAGTCTGTGAAGTCGGTACCCACAAACAAAGGTTTCACAAGATTTCTCAGGAAAAACAATGACAATTTGTGAATATAAAATCATGTAAATTTGTCGTTTTCTCTTTAAAAATCTACTGAAAAATGTCACCACTGTTATGTTAAAAATGTCATGTTAGGCAACTGAAATAACTTTGGTTTGCCATGCAAAAAATTGCCAGTTAACAGTCTTGTGCACCCCCATCTTATCTTTGCTCACTGTTGTGCTAACGACGAGAGTGGTACCTTCTATTCTAGTGGATTACTTTCAGCTTAGCCTGTTAAAAAGCTTCACCACAAACTGCCAGCAGACTACTTATTTTGGTATCCGTCCCCAGTCTACAGTTCTCTATGCTGTGTCCTCTCTGCTAGACATGGATTTTGCCCAGCACTTCCTGCATTTGACATCATTGTTGTGTGCTGAGTTGCAAGTGATGCAACTTGACACAGAGACTTCCAATTTGAGTGGCCGGGAAGACGTGACTGTGACACTTGCTCAGACTTTCTAAACTCACACTGGATGCAATCTGGATATACCAAAAAATGTATTCGGTCTGGCAGTCTGAACAAAGCCTGAAGACAGTGACACACAAGACGCTGGTCAGTTGTTTGTTGGTGCCGCTCTGTGACACTCTGTGACACCTTTGTCCCGCACCTTTGGCACTAGTCGGACCTCTGAGAGCAGCTTTTTGGCTGATTCAGCATGTTGAGTTGGCGGAACAGATGAAAGTGAACAAAGCGACAAAGTGCACACAGAAGGCTCTCGTTTTTCATCTTCATCTCATCTCAACATTCAATATGTGAATATCTTCCCAACGACATGATCATGTAGAATTAATAAACTGTAGACCAACTGATCTGTGTGATTCAGGAGAGGCCGGCTCTGTGCTTGTAATGTGGAACTGGTTGAGGAAGACTCAAACGCACAACTCAGGACACAGGTGGTGGATAGAAAGTCTTTACTTAAAAAGCAGGCGAAGACAAAGTCCAGAAAATCACGAGGAACAGAAAGCACTCTAGGAAAAGACTGAAATCTTTCTGACATGGAGTACAAAGACAAACTGGCAAAGTGGGAAGGAAACACAGAGAGTAAATACAAGGAGAACAATGAGGCACAGGTGAGACACATCAGGGCGAGGCTAACAATCAGGGACAGCAACCACACAGAGGAAGTGAAGACATCTGAAATGAAAGCGAGTAACTAAAAAATAAAACAGGAAACAGACCAGGTGCCGCAGAGATGGATGTGACAGTACTATGGTTGGTAGCTGGCCTTACAACTAATATTTGCTTCTCAGCAGTGTTGCAAGATACAGCTGGTAGTTTCCAGACCAAAATTTGCTCAAAAACCACCAAAACGCACACAAAACATTAATATTAGATCAGTAGTTTGTTTAGTACTTTAACCACCCAGATTGCTAACGCTAGTGTACCCTATAAAAAAAAAAACAATGCAGTTGAAGAATAGAAGTCACCCAGTGACAAACTGCAGTGGTCAACCGCCACAATTACTCACTAGGATTAGTCGACCAGTTGGTTTGTTGAATTCACTGCCATCACGCTTTAAGCATCATGTTGACTAGTCACTGATCACGTAACGATAACAAAATGGACGCCTCAGAGAAGACAGGTGAGGAACCCAATGAGTCACCGCAGCAAATGATTCATCAAGGTGTGGAAATACCTCACTAAATATGATGCCCATTCAGCCGAGACATGCAAAATATGTCAGTCAGTCCTGAAATGCAACAAAAGCACTACTGCAATGCACACTCATCTGAAAAGACATCTGCTAACGCTAGCAGAGGACCGGTCCAAATCCTCTCAATGGCAGTCAATTAACAATTTCAACAATTTGATGGTGAATTTCACTGTCTAAAGATATTAGACCTTTCGTAGCTATACATGGAAAAGGCTTCGGAGAAATACAGCACGCTTTGGAGCACTATTAAATACCACTAATGGTGCTGAGTTGCAGCCTGTTTTTATACAGGCTATACATATCTGCTGTGTGCAATATGTAGCGCATGAGCTGTCTGTTCTCAGCATGTAATCAGGTCAAGAATATATATTTTATTGTCGTCAAAATGGTCCAAGACCAGTCCAGATTGCTTTTCTCTTCCCAGCTTTATTTTTACCAGCAAAATAAAATTCAAAACCACCTGACTGGGAGTGAAACCGCGCACTCAGGCAACACTGTCTTCTGGTTTCCCCTTTAGATGTATACGGACCAGCCGCCTGCTGGTATGAAGAGTTATTTCATTTTGTGCAGAAAGTATCGGCTGTCCGTTGGCTTTAGTCTTTGTGGTGTGTTAAAGTGAAATTTCTTGGTCCAGACATAACTGAAGCGAGGCGACGCCACAGTTGGCCTTCATTACCGGTAGAACTTCAGTTTGATGTGTCCGAGCCTTGAGAGTTTGCGAGCTTGCCAGCCGATTCCACCATGTAGAGACTGACACACAATCACACCTAAATCCTATTTCACATCTTTTTACATATAAATAAATAAATAGTTATTTTAAGTGAATTATTCTTTTCTGGTAAAAATGAAGTTGACAACAGGATCTTTTATTCCTTCAAACTAAAACATTTAAATGTCTGTTAATTCATGTCTGGAACATTTTAGAGAACGTAATTAGCTGATATTTCCCTGATTAATGAAGTATGCTATTATTTCGCCCACTCGCCACCCATCCGCTATTAATGTTCATTTTCATGACTCACAGATTAACCTCGGCGCCCGCAGATATAATGGCGGGCCATGCATCACTAATGCTTGCTATTTAGCATCCCTCAGTCTCAGCAGCCACCTGCTCACCTGCTCCCAATTCCCTCATCAGTCCTCAGCCCTTTGGCCGTTGTATTTTACAGACTGTTTTTAATTCAAGCTGTTGTGTCGCTGTTCTAGTCTTATCCTACCTATGTTTATGCCTTCCTTATTTCTGGGCCAAACACATCTTGCCTATACCACACCACACCAAACTCCTGTTCTCCTGACAAAGACTTCGATTTAAGCAACACAACATATGGTTGTTTTAGTGTTTTATGTTTTACTGATGGTTCAGAAACACATTTACACATTTTAAACGTGGACTTTCTGCTGTGAAGTCGAGCCGGCCCCATGCTCCAAGAATTTCAGTACTGGTAATGATGCATTGTTACTGAGTATCTGACAATAAAGAATCTTGAATCTTCGATCTTGAACCAGAGTTTTAACTTCTTCTGCTCAGTGATCCAGATTAACTCATTTAGTTGTGTAATTTCTGCCCGGGAGAAACACATGCAAAAATCTATAAATTGTTCCTCTGCAGACGAGCGAGTGAAAACAAGAACAAATGGTAGATTCGATGTCAGCGGCACCTCTGAGCCCGTATTCAGAGCGGGGATGAGCTCACATTATCAGGGATAAGCTGCTCTAACAGCCCACCCTGCCAGCCTCCTGCGCTCCCGCATTGTTCCAACGCGGTCTGACTCACAAAAGGCGAAAACGCACCGAAAAAACCTCTGTGCCCGAGGAGCCTCCTTGCTCTGTGTGACTCACAAAGCTGGACTGCATTTAGCCCGCAACATCTGCCGCCAACACAGCCCGACAAGAGCTGAAATGTTAAGGTAGTGCAAAAAAAAAAAAGAAAAAAAAAGAGAGAAAGAGAGCGGTTGATGACTGAGGTAGAAATTAGAACATCAGGAAAAGGCATAATGAAGTGACACCTTTGAAATCTGACAGCCAAATTACAGTACTTATTTATGTGGATTACAGTCTAATTGGCTGATCATGCAATCCAGAGAGTGGGTGTCAGGAAAATGATTTCAGTATGAGTGATGTGCAGCTTTTAGCTGTTTGAAAGTGAGTTTTTAGCTTCATGATTTGTTTGGGTAAAAGATTAAGATACGCACCAACGGAGCTCCAGTGTCAAAGAAACGTGGATTCTGCATGAAATTTAGCTAAACAACTCATATTTGACTGATGGATTCAGGATCAGGATTCTGGGCAATAGCGGCATTCCATCTATGGTGCATTCAGGTTTAGCTGTAATCCTGAAAATCCTGATCACACTGACCAGGATCAAGGCCGAGTCCCCGTCTGATCTTTAAGGCTTTCAGCTGATTCACTTTAGCAGCTAACGGCTAAACACCCTTACACGACCTGAACCAAAAATCAGGCTACTCCAGTGTACGTTAACTGCATGTACATGAGGGCTCGCGCTTTTTCTTTCTCTTTTCTTGTTCTCGTTGCAATGTTTGTGTTGTTGCTTCATATCGGCCCATTATATGATTCTGCATACTTTTAATGGGCTTTCCAAACTTGAAAACAAATTTAGGGTAAAAACAACTAACTGATTCACTCCATGGCAACATTACACTTCCTGTTTACATACCTTCGAGCTCCCATGTTCACTCGCTCGTCTGCAGAGGAACAATTTATAGATTTTTGCATGTGTTTCTCCCGGGCAGAAATTACACAACTAAATGAGTTAATCTGGATCACTGAGCAGAAGAAGTTAAAACTCTGGTTCAAGATCGAAGATTCAAGATTCTTTATTGTCAGATACTCAGTAACAATGCATCATTACCAGTACTGAAATTCTTGGAGCAACAATGGGAACTACACAATGTAGAATTCTTTTGGATTATCTCTGGATTATATCTCTGTAATATTTTTGGACATCCCATTGCTATGATCTGAATCTAAATCAGCGCTCAGGGAGAGGACGAGGCGGAGAAGAAATATGACCCAACTTGCAAAATTATTCCAAATTTGGATAACCTGATCCAGAAAAAGGAACCAGTGAAATCTGATCCGATTTAGGTGTATTAGAAAAAGCTTTAAATCATGTTGTTTGCCTCCTTTGCGCTGACATTAATGCCATGAAGCAAACCCCTTCATTGTGCTGCCTTTGATCATTAATACTCTACCTAAAAAAACGGTGTAATGCCGCCGCAGTGTGTGAATTCAGATTGCATGGCGGTGTTTAGAAATTAGAGGCTTGAGGAGAAACACAATAGCCTGGGTGTATAGTCGGTCATGTCCCGCCATGCTGGCTGTCCCTTTCACACGGACCTCAGATTCATCTCTGTGCCACTGCTGTTTTACTAGCGCAGCGACAAAATCCCTAAATTCTATACGTGTACGTTTCACCCAGAGCCAGAGCCCTGAGGCGCCATTCATCAGCATCTCACAATGAGATTATAATGTTGCTGTTGATATAAATCAAAGGCAGTGTTTAGTGGGTCTAATTGTCTGTCTCTGACTCTTCAAATCTGAAATGAGACAAGTCATCAAGTCACATTCTTCAAGTCAAATGCAAGCCTTTCTGCTCTGTGAATGAAAATTGTGGCGGTAACCTGACAAATAAATCTTTTGTTGGGGAAATCTTCCCTCAAATCAAGTCTCAGAGCAGTCAAGTCCAAGATGGCAGCTGTCCTTATTAATATTCTGACCACCACTGAGCAGGTGAATAAGATGGACCTGGCAAAGTCTAAGTAAAGTTAATTTTACTTTTTCAAACAATTCACCCTCAATCTGAGGCTAGAGTTGCTGTTTAAGTGTAAACACCTATAACCCTGGTGTACACTTTCTTATGTTCCAGAGCTAGAAAAAGGTTGGAAATGCCCTTTTGTCCTTGCTGATGAATAGTGGCCTGACATTTTAGGCCCAATCATAGTGCAATCAAGGCAAAGCACTTGAGCTAAGCCATGAAAATTCGCCTGCAATTTAGTTCCACTTGTGCACTTTCAAATGAATAATCCTATAAATTGCTACACAGAGTGTGCACTGTGCATAAATACACGGTTATGGAATTGATGAAATTCACTGCAGCGGAGTGTTCGGGCTCAAATTCTCCTCGGTGGCAGCTCCTCTGTGTGTGTTTGTTGCGTTGTCGGTGTTTGAGGTCTCATTTTGGGTTTTGTGTCACGAGGGAGTGTGTTTGTTTGCGTCTGAGGGGCTCTTGTGTGCATGTGTAAAAGCCTATTTATACGTTAACAAGGGATTTAATGCGTTTGAGTGCATGATGCGCAGTACACAGCTGTGTTTGTTTGCTTGTTATTAGGGAGTCAAATGTGGTCTTGTGAGTACATGTTGCCCGACAGCTCGAATCAGAGGCCGTTCTGTTCCCCACTCTGTTATTTTCTCTGACATACGGTATTTGGTTGCTGTTGGTGTGTGGGGAAGGTTTACTTTCAATCTTTGGCTGTGTAATCATGTGAACTATCAAGAATATCCCGGCCCTTCGACACAGCGATGTTTTTAGCTAACATGAGCTAATATGCTCAAAATGATGATTATTCCAAGCAGGACTAATAATACTTTACTGTCTCAAGCTGGACTCAGGCCACAGGGGTTTCAGTCTCAAATTCACCCCACCCTACAATCAGTGGAAAAATCTAGTCAGCACTGAGGTTTGTTCCTGATTGTCTGCCAATCTGAAGGTTTTCAGATCCACTCTGAAGCCTCTGGACTGGTGTGTGGATCAGTAAGTAAAAAAGCAGTTTGTTGCACCGGATTATTTTTTATTTATATCCATTTTCCCGTGAAATTAGGTGGGGCGATTCCCCTCAGTGCTATCGGATGTGGTATCATTATCCAAGTTGTATCCTGTTGTTTGAGCTGTTGCAAGTTTGAGATTTAGATGGGAGAATAGCTGGGAGGTCTCTCCTTAAGTGTGTGATGCAACCTGATTCGCAAATCAGGGTAGATTTTAAAACTTCATGTCATCAGTTAAGTTCATCATGCTAATATTTGCTGCTGAGTTTAACATAAAGTACAGCTGAGGCTAATTCCATTAGTATGTATTCTTGCAAAGTATTGGACAGATTAGCCTTTTAGCCCTGAAGGAAATGTCTGAAAATGTATTGAAATTCATTCTGATAGAGAGATAAATGAGCGCACCAAATTTTGTCTCACTCCTGTCAATACTATTACAGACAGAGATATTTCTCTAATAGCCAAAAATGTCAACCACAAGAGGAGCAGTTATACGTGGCGACCCGCTGGATTGACACCGGACATCGCTGGCATGGCTAAAAAACTCAGTAACTGGTGAAACGATTCATTTAATATTAGATTTGTGTAAATTGTCAAATTGTGAAGTCAATTTCACGACTCAGGGACTGCAGCTGCTCAGCCATTGATAGACGCATAATGATGGCCAAAAACAGCAGCTTTCCTAGTGGGGATTGGGGTTAATATAATCTTACATTATTTGTATTTAAATTCTCTTTATGTCATTTAGTATTTGTCAAACTGCACAGTGGACATGTTAACAATTGTCGACTTGCAGGTGCATGCTCTAAGTATCAGAATATACTAGAAAAATGAAAGAAACGAAATGAAACTTGTTGACAGTCTGGTTTCTGTATCCTTCTGCCTTTATCCTGATTGGTAACTGTAATTATTGTAATGATGTTTGTGCTGAGAAGTCTGATTATATTAAAGACAGAGGCATGAAGAAGAAAGGCAGCAGAGATGTGAGAAGAAAAAACAGAGAGAGGTGCCGAGGCGGCGAATCCGGAGGTCCAGCTCACAGCAGGCACCGCCATGGCAACAGCAGGACATAATGACGGCCTCGGCGGAAGGGGACACAGCGTCGTGATTGCCTCAATCACAGTCATATCAAACACACTGCTTTGCATTTAGTTTTGGTCCCTCTGAGAAGCAATTTGTTCGTTCATTTAGCGTGCGTGCTGAATGGAGGTAATTTCAAAAGACTGATTGCAGGCTGAAAAGTCTGGTTTGGGTCTTTGGGGAAATAGAAGCCATTTAGAATCAGAATCTTAATTGAGCAACTGTCGCGGTTTGTTATGTATCACTGCTGATGATGAAGAGTGCGTGCGTCCGCATTGCTCTAATATTCAGAATAATTCTAGTCATTGCATATCTGAATAAATCTGCATGGAAAAGCACAGTCGCAGAGTCAAAAAATAAAAACGTTCACTCGCTGATGAATTGAAATCATTCAAACTTTATTCGCCACGTTCTCCCTCCACCATTACAAAGCTTTGGGGCCCCTAGCTCTGATTGTCGCCAGCCATTTAGCCAGAGCTTCATCACCCACCTAAACTCTTCCACCCAATCGCAAAAAGAAACTCAGTTCACAGATAAATCCCCCCCCCAAAAAATAAATATCAAGCACATCAAAGAGACAATGGAGGACAGCAGAGAATCATAAGCCATTTTATCTGATGACATAAAGGCTCAGCAGAGAGACAAAAATTGGTTTGACATACAAGACTTTCGTGGAAAAAAAAATAAAGATCAACAGCATTGCGTGTCGCTCTAACAAGAGAACAGAGTACTCTAACAAGGGGACGCTAATGTGAAGATGATGAGATTTTAGCCCGCCGTTTTCACAGGCCCTCTGGCATTTTTAAAGAAGAAACCCAGACACTTTAGACATGACAGCATGACCATTACCGAAACACTCTCAACAGGAAGCAGAACGGCCGGGCAAACGACTCGTACAATCAAAAGAGCACTTACAGTGACTCGCAGCCGGGGAGAAATGATGAGAGATGAACAGTTGCAAGGAAACAGACACATTTTCAGTCTGGATCCCAGTCAGACTTGAGGGAAAAAGTATGTGCAGGTTCCTTTTATTTGTCTGCAAGCAAAAGCTGAAAGTTGTCACTGGATTTACCATGGAAACACAACTGGACAGTCAGTTTATTGAAGTACTGACGGCACCAGAACGCGAAATATTCAAAGTTAAAGCAATATGTCGCGTGACAAATCTGCAATACGACCAAGAAACTTTTGTTTTCAGCAGTTATTTTTACTTCATTTCAACACTTATTCATTTCAAAATGTCCCTTTTCCAAAGAGATTTGGTTTTTATCACTCAGACCCACGCAGCAGCCAGTTACGTAACTGCCTTTGCCCTATCTGTCTTGCTGGACAGACAAAACGCTTTGTGATGAAAAACACAGTGAGGTGGTTTAAGCAGAAGAAACCAAGGAATTAAATAAAAATTACAACGAACTAGGATACGGTTATGTTCAGACTGTATCAATCCATCTGAATATTAATTTCATACTGTATCATTTGTTTAATATTGAACATATCTCTGTAAATTCTTCAAAATGCTGCGTTCACACTACGAGCGAGGAAAGTTACGAAACAGCTGAGCTACACTGTGCACGACTCGTCACTGATGTGTTGCTCGTTGTATTTAGTATTTAAAAAGTTGAAGCCAGCTCAACTGTTGCGCTTTATATAGCTGACTTTCAATGAAAATGGATTGCCGCTCTTTCGCTACTGCGAGCCATAGACTGTAAAAAAAGTGGACGCCATGGCAGCTCTTCAAAAGTGAAGCCCCGCCCACCACTGCTAGTGGGTGGGACTTGGCCAAACTAAAACACCAAAGTGCACGTCAGATACATATTTTTTTCAAAGATGTTTTCAGTATAATGCCGATGTATGTTCAAAAGTCTTGAAGCAGTTTTGTTTTGCTTAGTTATTTGACACTGCAAAAACAGAATGTGATGTCATGATGATGTCAGCCAGCTAAAACAACCCTCCAGCGTTAACTCTGTAAGGGGAAAAGGTCGGCAATTTGTAGTTAGCATTTACAAGTTCTGAATCCATAATGGTGCTTGCTTTGAAAAAAAAAAAAAAAAAACTACAGTGTATAATCCAACATTTCTGCGTTACTGGTGGAGGTAGACCAGAATGCAGTGTTGACCAAACATGATCGACAACGCAACTCCACTCTCCACTCAGTGCTGCGCAGATTCTGGCTCCAAACTGGCCTCCCTTTGACCGATGGGGGGAAGCAGCAACACATCATCCGTTTTTTCTACAGTCTATGCCGTAAACGCAGCATTATTGTCAAATATAATGTTGATTTCCTGTTACGTTACAAGCCAGCCAGGAGTTTCATTCACATTTTTCAATTATTTTTTTCTGTTTTGACACATAACAACATAATTTAAACATATTAGAAAGTAAGAATCAACATCAGCTGCCAGCAACTTTAAAAAATATGGCTGGTGAAATTTAGCATTCCTCTTACTGTCTACAAAATCCCACAAAAAGACCAAAACCAACAATAAATTGATTCTCATCACTGTTGTAATACTCTAACGTGTGTGATTCCTCTGTGCTATTGAACTCCACTGTTGTCACAGAAAACAAGCCACATTACTGCTTGTGGGAGCTTCAGTTTTATGGATTCTGTAGGAAGCAATGTGCTTGAGTGCCCTCGATAGGAATGGGATTGAAGTCTTTTCATGGGATTTAAAAACAGTAAACAAAATATACAAAATAACCCAGGCTTCTGTACCTTTACAGTGTACGTACCTTGAAGAAATATCACATAAATCAGAACACACCTCAAATGTCTGTAAATAAATACAAATTGCTGTGCATCTCCCGCTCCCAAAGCTGAGGCTCCCCGGCATGTTTCAGATAAGCACACTTTGAATTCACATATTTACAGCTATTTCATAAAGCCTTGTATCCTCCGCTCCTGTCTTGTGTTTCCCCACCCGCTCCACTTTTTATTCCTGTCAGAACAGCAGCGGCTTGTGTGTTTTTTATTACTGTAACCTGCAGTGCGACAACCACAAAAGGAACGGTGCGGCTGAGCACTTAAGCGCGGCTCAGTGAAAGATTCATTTTAAAGCGACGACACATGTTTCAATGTGCGGTTTTCAGAAGCGGCCTTTGTAGTTTTGCATTATGTAAAACATGTATAGAATGAATATTTTACACCGTACGTGCCTTGTTCCATCTCTGCTGCCTGAAGTGGTTTGCTTGCATGTACTATAAGACGGTCTAACTCGGATGGAAATGCAGCTTTTATCCAGTGATTCATAAAAATAAAGGTTAAAGATACAGTAATGAGGCTCTTTAAGTCCCGGTTATAAATAACACATAGTCTTAATAAATCTCGCACACAATATTTCCTTTTGTTGCCATGCCAACTTAGCTGGCGATTGAAAAAAAAAATAGATATATCCAACATGAAACAGAGAGAGACACTTCCTGGCTCACAAACATACTCTCACAAACACACACAGACACTGTTCCGCCGCCCTCCAGTTCCCTAGCAGTACCCCGCAGATCACTGGAGGAATAAAAGAACATAAATGACACATTAAATATGTGCAGAATGCATTAAAAATGGATCACAGCTGAGATAAGTGGTGACATTTTGAGATCCCGGCCTCACGAGGCTTTAAGCATCGTACGTTCTTGCTTTGTCCTCCTGCGCTTCAGGGTCCAGAATGAGCAGCTTTCACCTGGTCGTACACGTCCTTGATGAAAATGTACAGCAATGTAACCCTAGAACGCGGGCCATAGGAAGGCCGTGAGAGGAGATGATGAAATATTCAAACACTGCGACCCACAGGCTTCAAGTCTTTGTCCTGTCAAGTTGTTTTATGTTTTTGTTTGTGCCAGTGCGTGTTTGTGTGGTATGGGGTTGCTGGTAGGCCATTAAATCCAAGCCTTTCGTATAGGATGTAGGCCTGGAGATCTTATTGCAATAACGCCCAAGCTTAAAAAATAAATCTACACAGCCAGAAACCTTCAACATAAAGTCTCTCTGATACAAGATGTGATGTCTTCTTGTGGTCCGAAGGAGGCCGGGGGAAGAAAAGCAAGACGCTAGTGCTTCTGTATGGATGGAGATCCTGGCCAGAGGGTAATGACAAGTAAGACTTGGTGGAAAACAGAGAGAAGGATGCTAAGAGGAAGCCAGGGAAGTCAAAAGCTGAGGAGACATGGGCTTTATACACTATATGTGCTCACATTTTGTGTGAGTCATAACAACAATGGGTGGCCAAGTTGAGTATCTGGCAGCTTTTAGGCTTGCCCTCCGGATAGGTCTCTTTCTTTCTCTGTTTATCTGGCTTTTTACTCGCTCTCCCTCCGTTCCTTTAGGCTGTAGAATTTGTAAGAGAAGAAGAGTTATTTTTGTGCTGCTGAATTAATGGTTGGAGGTGATCTCAGTGTCCATCAGGCCTCTTAGGAGGCTCTTTGGAGGACTGACAGCAGATCCCTTTATGTCATTATGCCTCTCTCAAGGACTTTAAATGGCATATGTTAGGGAGAGAGAGCGAAAGAGAGCTTGGGAAACAGAGAATAAATGCAAGAAACATGATACTATACCAGTGTGATACACACAAAGCGCACTCTGTGCCTCACAATAGGCCTGATATCGCCACTTCCCTACTGAGCCTCAGTCACACATAAGATTTGCTTCAAAGGACTACTTTCACCAAAAAACCTTTCCCCTCCGCTGTGGTCAGGCATGTAGAGGTGTGCAACTGAACCAAGTTCTAGCTTAGTCCCAGCCTCAGTTTTTCTCCTGCCTTTGAGTCTTTCAACTCTGATGCTGTTTCACAGAAAAGAAAGGGGAGATTCAAGTTCAAGTCCAGATATGTCAAACCCTCTTGCCTTATTTATTCTTCTCCCAAACATTGTCTGGAAGGAACAGGAGAGACACTGATTCAGAAACAACACAGACATTTTGCCAAAGACACCCGAGCAGTCAAGCTTAATTTTCTAATGGGTCAAGATGGGTAGAACAATGCAGTCTGTTGGGCATTATATTCAAGTTTGTTTCTTGGCCTACGAGGCCTGGCTCTGTGAGGGTTTAGACTTAGATGTTTTCTGACCTTGAGTTCCTACAGCAGGCTTTATGGTGGAGGTGGACCCTGTGCCTGAGGCACGGCCTGGAGCAGCACGGGGTAGTTGGCTGCGGTGAGTTTGAGGATGCCGAGGCAAGACTGTGCGTATGGGCTGCTGGGGGGGGTGCGACAGCTGATGGTCTTGACGGTAGCGCAGTGACTGGGAACGTAGGAGTTCCTTGGTGTACTGAACCTCTGGCATGATGAGTTTGAGGCAGAGCTCCTGAGCCTGGCTCGAGAACCCATGGGTGATATTAGTTGGGAGGTCGTAACCCACTATGTCGACTTGTCCACCAGGCTGCCAGGGGCGCAGTTCCTTGTTTTTGATCTGGGCAGCTGAACGGAGAAGTGGCGTCCTGCTTCCAAAACAGCTTCTCATTAGTCTCTCCTGAGCTCGCCGAAGGAGTCGCACCTCCCTTGCCACACAAGGGAGGCCAAGAGCTGACAACTGGCGCCACAGCGAGGCATTAAAGTGGTCATAAAGTCGTGCATCTAAAAAATTCCAGGTACGGATCTTTGAGGGAAGACTGGGACTCAGGCTCCGCTTGGAACTCGGTGTCCGCATGTTAAGCTTAACGTACAGAATGTCATCCAGATCCCAGGAGAGGAGATGGCGAAGGAGAACCAGTGATTCGTCAAAGTACTCAGAGATCATCACCAGGGAGAACACACGCTCCACCTCGGCCACAAAGGCTTGTGCATATGTCACATCTGTCGATGCACGATCCTTGTCTCCACCCAAGTCGTAGGTTAAGGTGTTGCGGGCATACATGGAGTACCTCTCATCTGGCCTGTAGTAGCGCCAGGGCTCCTCTATGAAAGCTTCCAGGGAGGCATTAGGGACTCTCTTGAAGCTCTGGCAGTACTGGTTGTAGTAACTGAACAAGGATTCAAACATGGAGCCGGGCTCTCTCAGAATTGTGACGTATATTGTATCGTTTGGCATCAGGTGTTGCAGCTCGGCCTTATTGAAGCGCATGTGGCTGGTGACAATGTTTGCCGGTAGCGTGTGAGGATGGACAAAATGAGAGGTGAAGGTGCGTGGGTAGCAGAACTGGTGACTGCAGGCCTGCACGGGCAACGCCACCGTCAGGTTGTTGCGCTCTGCGAAGCGGAACAGCAGGTTCTGCATGGTGGAGCTGGCCGTTTTGTGGGTCTTGAGGAACACCACATTGGTGTGCTTAGGTTTCAGGCCCGGGGAGGGGTGAGAGCGGAGGGCAGGGCACCCAAGGTAGAAGTCCATGGTCCTGGTGGTAGAAAAAAGAAATAATGCAATTGAAGCTTTGAAAATAGTAGGTACTCCAGATAAAATAGTGACATTGCAGACATAATTTTGCAGACACTGGGCAGAATATGGAAGGGAATGTAATATAGAACAAGACAGAAGCAGAAGGACAGGAAAGTGAAAAGTGAGAACATGTGGAAAGAGTGCAAGATAATGAAGGAGGTCAAAGCCACTGGACTATGGAGGATCAGAAAGAGAGTGCTATATAATATGTGGTGTGTCTAGACTGTTTGTACAGCATACTGTGTCTGGGAGATGAAGCAATATTATACCTTTCATTGGGGGAAGAACACAGGATCAAACCGAACTGATCCAAGTTTCAGGTGATAGATTATCACCTGATTTATTATAATAAACAACCAAAACTCCCCACCGGTCATTTAGAACTAAAGAGCTACTGGAAGGAAACTTCTTCTAGTCCAGCTGCCTTTGTTTCAGCTTTTTCTGGCTACACCGTGACCTGGATGACTGAGAACCTTCGCAGACACACAGAAAAGTCCCGTGATGTCTAGTGAGGGGTGCATATTAATGAGAAACTGTAATTTTACAAAAAGACTTGGAAACCATAACATTCACAGAAACCTTCGGGTAGGGGGGAAATGATTTGGTATGGGAACAGACTAGAGGGCTGTCAAAAATGTATGATCCCTCAACTTTTATAATTGGTCCCTCGACCGACTTGGCAGTGCATCTGCACTCAGAGTCTCCCTGTTTAATAAGCCAGTCCCACTTTTAATTTGACAATAAAAAAAGGAGCTGCCAGTGTCAGATATTTCATTGTAATTAGCACCATATGGACTTACAGAGAGATATAATGTGTTTGCATTTTCTGGGTGCATTTCAGACACTCACCAGCTGAAGTGGCCCCCATGGTGCAGCAGAAGACTGACAGTGCTGATGGCGATGATGACCAGGAATATCTTCTTCTGCGACATCTTTCTCTGCTTCACTGGGACTGTGGGAGGCAGAGGAGAAGAGACAGGGTGAGACGAATAGAGAGCGCGGGCAGAGAGCGGCGAGAAGGAGAGCAGGTGGAGGTGTAATGAGAAAGCAAATGTGTGGATGAGGTCGGAAGGAGCGCGCGAGAGAAAATGGGCGACGAGGAATTAGGAAACAAGAGGGAGAGGAAAATGAGTGCACGGTTCAGAGGTAGAAAAGATGAAGGGAAGCAAAAGTGATGAGCGAAATCACAGGAAGAAAAGAGAAGAGAGATAGTGGGCTAGAGGAAGAGACGTACCCAGTGGGGAGGATTTATTCAGGAAGTAATTGCTGGGATCCATTAGCCGAAGAGCGTAGTGTGTCTTGGCTTTTGTCGCTCAGTAATAATAGAGTGAATGATACCTTCATTACCTTCCACAGCTCTAATATTCACATTTACTGCCACACCTTTTTATGTTCTCTTGGCTCAAGCTTTGGGCAGATGGCCCCGTGCATCGGGTCCTGTTAGTAACGAGGGACATGCATAAGTGAAAACTGTTAGATTGCTCGGCAGCAGAAACCCTCCACGTCACTTGACCCGCTCGGCTGAAACGCCACGACAGCAACGGAACCTGGGAAGGTGTCCAAGCCTCTCTTGACGGCATCTCACTTGCGCAACAGTGGCCGACGTCTCTCTCCTTGATCGCGCCGCCCCGCTACGATCCGTACGCATGCCAGCAGACGGGAACGCTGGCTGGCGTTACTCTCGAGCAGCTGTAGCTTTTACGCTACGTATGCCATTTGGTGGAGGAGCATGAGTGCATCAGTTTTAAGCATCAGTGGCCCCAGTGGGAAACTACTGACCGTGGCAGTGCTACTGCCAAACCCTCCAGTAAACATGATCAGTAAGGGTTTGCTCAACAGACGGGGATTTTGGTATCAGAGTGAAATAAGCTAAAACATTTGGTTGCGACAGATATTTCTTGGATTGACGTTCATGTTTTTGATCAGTCAGTTCATCATTTAGTATATTAAATATCCAAAATAGACGATGACTGTCCCAGCCTGTGTGAAGTATTCAAACTTCTTTGACCAGAAACACCCTGAAATATTAAAGTGGCGTACAACACACAAAAACTGTCAATATTCAAATTTGTTATGTTTGTTCCACACATTGTTTTCAACTGACTGTCAAAAAAAAGTGAAATCAGGCTTGCACGAATTGTTAACGAACAAAGAGAGCGCAATAAAAAGTGTCCACAGCTAGTTATGCTGTGCAACACTTTTTGCATAAAAGCCCATAAGCGTGAAATCATTTCATGTGCAAATTAAGCAATTGTAGAAGAGTAAAGTGAGTACCAAGTAGTAATTAAGCATTCAGTGAAGAAATGACAGCTGACTTGTCGAGTTGTAAAAGATTAACGGAGAATCAGAGTAAAAACCGTCCTTTTTTTTTTTGCAGTTCTAAAGCACTTGAACAGCTGGGACTGTTGGTGCGTATGCTCACGTGTGTAGGCACACAAATACACAAAAGTGTACTCATACTAAACAAGCAGCGATGCTTTCACACTAATTGATGGACAGATTATCGCACACACAGTTTGATTAGTTGTGAGCTGGTAATTCTGCTACGTTCAGCGTGGATACAGCATGTCCTCTGCCCCGCTGATGACCCAACAGTCTGCCCACAAAAGGATCTAATCCTTTTTTTTACATTCCTGGAATGGGTTGAGATAAGAGGATCAGCAGTCATTCGGCACCTAAAGCCAGTCTCATAATGTTTTATTCTCTAGATATCATCTTGTAATAATACGTTTTATCCCCTACACAAAGATTCTCTGGACGAAGGTAAAGTCATTGTAGATGCAAAATGAGTTTTTTGATGCCAAACACTTTCTGTTTAACTCCTTATGTCAAGAAATAGTGAAAAAAGCCCATCATGGTTTCCCATAGGCAGAGAAGAGGTCTTTAAATTGCTTGAGTTATCCGACATATAAGTTAAAACCCAAGGATAACTGGAAATATTACAATGAAATCAGGAGTTTCTGCACTTAAATGTTTAACTAGGTTTAACTGATTAATAGTTAATGTATATTTATCAGGGAAACGCCAGTGAAAATGCATTAGAAAGAAGCAACCCAACCAACTTCTCATTACACTCAAACTGATTTCAGAAGTGTGTTCAGCCTTCCCTTCAATGATGAAGAGTTTAAGAGTGCAGAGCTTACAGTTCCCTACCGGTGTATTATTTTATTTATAGCGTGACAAAATAGTTTTTCTGCTACAGCGGAAAGAACTCTCTGGCAAAATTCAGCACCACCTTCGCAGGGGTTGGTACGCGAAAGCAGCTCACAGCACTTTTAAAAGTGGAAGAGGGTTCCTTTCTGCTCTTCAATAAATAAAATGTTCCTTTATAGAGCATGCTTCTTCCCTCTTTTACATGGTCGCCGTTTTGTCTGGTCACAGTCTGGGTAGTTGGAGATAGTCATGTTTCCCTCCCTTCAGAAGAACCCAGTTACAACGCCTACTGCTTGAAACACCAGCCTTTTCGCCCGAGCTTGATAATCTATCGTTCTGCCACACTTTTTTGTGTCGGTTCTTTCGTCACATTGTCTTCTTGTTACTGCCAACCCCCACAGAAATCTGCCTGGACGTCCTCACTGGAAAATGTCCCCATTTAACACTTCATTGTCACATTCCTTTGTATTTTGCAGGGAACAGGGCAGGAGTTCGGTCTAACACTGTGTTCACACAGAAGTGAATGAAAGAAAAAAAAATGTGTAAGACAGTTTAGCTCATCCAGGAGCTACAGTTCATGAATGTTCAGACACAGCGAGAGAAATAGACAAATGAACTGTCTGTGTATGCTGTTTGAGGACTGCAGAAGCAATCCTCTGAATACCACGAGTGCCAAATAATGAATAATGGTGTATCTGTATTGATAAGATACAGTTAAAAAGGAGAACTTCAAACGTGTCAAAGTCTGTTTGTGGGGTTTGAGGAGCACTAATGCAAATGTAAAAAATAAATGTTGTATGCCCTGTACAGCTCTAGAGAAGTTTGCATCATGTAAAAGTTTGAAAACAGAAAACCCTTCATGTGTAGAGTTGTAAAGAAGTGGGAAAGTGGGAATATATATATATATATATGAAGCCTGAACCTCTGTGGCTGAAAATGAAGCCAGGGTATAAGTGGCACTTCTTCAAATGGCCACTTGAGGCTTTGGCGGCAACTATGGTGCTAAATGTTAATTACAGGTGTGTTTGTCCTTGGTCACTTTATCTCCTTTACAGCAGCAATATACACGCTTACAGCCTGGTGCAAAAAACATGGTTTCGGTCTTTGCAGCTCATTCCCAGCTAGTCTGAATTATACAGAGGCTTGAAGTTATGCATAACCAAGAGCGAGGCAGATTTGAGTGACGGGTGATGGAGCTTTTGGTTGCCACCCACCCGCCTCAGCTCCACTCACTTGCCTTCTCTTTGCCCATTTTTTGAATTAGTTAGGATGAGCCTGGCACTCTGGCTAGATGGCCACGGACAGAGCCATCCCATTGAGCTTCAAAACAACTTTTCTGAAATCCATTAGGTAACATCCATCCATCCATCTTTACATAACGTTGACACTCGACGCTGCTCTACACGCAACGGAGTTGCTGAGTGAATGTGTTGCATTAGCTACACCTAGCTCATAATACTGTAAGGAGTTTCATCTAATTCCACCAGTGGCTCAATCACAATTGTGTTGCCACACTTTCAGTTTATACCTTGTTTGACTGTCTAAACACGTGTGTGACTATGGTGTGACTAGGATTACTATGGTGAAAACTGTTTTCCTTTGCCTATTACAGCAGCTGCACGCGTAGCGCTAACATCCTTATAATGCGCTGAAAACCCCTGCACGAAGGGGAACGGGAAAGAACTTCTCTGAACAATCCTGAGGAAATGTCACCTTACTCCAGAGTGGTCAATTACATTCAGTTACACTGGGTTCTCCCGCTCAAGGGCGGAAATCATTTGCATGTGAAAATGTCAATGCAATACCTGTTTTGAATGAAGCACTAATGAGAGGAAGCGCAGAAATACGGGCCAGCTGAGTAACGGGATCGGGTCTGCAGCCGATGCAAGGCAGTGATACGACATCGTTAGCACAATGAAGCCATGCAGCAGAGGCGCAGTGGCCGTTTCTTGTGGTAAGAGGAGCCGCCTCGTAGCCCGGAGTGTGTGTGTGCGTGTGTGTGTGGGAGTTTGAAGGGATGGAGGTAGATCGTGTGTCACAGAGAGTTAATAAGAAAGGGATTTAAGTGGCTTTCAGCAGGCAGACTCAACCTCTACCCCTTCATCCACCATCATCTGCTCCCATGCCTTCACCTCGTCGCCCTCCTCCTCCTCCTCCACCTCTTCCTCTCTGGCCTGCTTCTGCACCAACACTCTGGCCTCTTTAATTAAAAAGGTCTGATTAGGTTTCTTTAACGATCGCTGCAGATATAAAAGCATAGAAAGGGGCCATCCGATCCCTCTGTTAGCAGACGATGGTTTTGAAAAAAGGGGGACAGACAGGAGAACCTCATTTGTGTATTGATTTGATGATTAAGTGAGGAGGATCCACGTGGAGGCGCGGCCTTTGGAAGAACGCCCCTGCAACACTTAAAGGTAAAGAAACCCCTCATGCAAAGAGGAGGGTTGCTGCCTCAGCAGAGTGCTTTACATAATCCTTTACCACAGACCTCAGAGTGGATTATCTGTTGTACACTGTGGTCATTCACCATCATTTATTGCTGAATATTTTGGACTGAGCTGTAAAGGATTAGGAGGCAAATTTCCCATGATTTCAGCACATTGTCATGGTCACCTTCGCTGGTGTGCTGCTTAGCTCAGAACAGCAATTAACACTGATATGTTCAAGAATTGGAATCTTTGCAGTTTTTGGAACAACCCGAAAGAGAGTTGGAAGATAAGGTCTCTCTTGTGCCTCCAAAACAGTTGTGACTCATCAGAGAATGGACACGATCCTTCTGAGGGTGTCCTGTGGTGTCTGGATACAGAATGTTGTTAGTGGGGGCCTTTGGGTCCTGTGCATTGAGGGGAGGGGCCTCTGTGGATCATCCCACAGATTCTTGATCAGTTTGGGATCTAGTGAATTTGGAGGCCAGGTCAACACCTTGTGCTGCTCTTCATGTTTTTCGAGTTGTCATCGCTATGGGGTGGGGGTGCCCGGTATGGTCTAGGTGGGTGGTACATGTCCACATGAATGCCAGGTTAAAAAGCTGTTATTTACTTCTCCTGTCAGTGGTCCTAATGTTATGCCTGATCAGTGTATTTGTCCTGCAGTGCGTGTGACATTTAGCAGCAAGCCGAAATAAAGTAAAAAAAAAACAAAAAAACAATGAAGCGGTCAAAGAGATTTTAGAAATGAAGCTCAAACTGCGGTAGAAGAGAGCAAATCAAATTATCCTAGCTGTAAAACCAAAACAATATGCAGACAGACACTATAGTCCTCTATAGAGCTGAGTTGAACCTTAATTGTCTCTTTTCCAGCAACCTGTTTCACATAAAAGTAGAAACACATCGTCAATTTAAAAGTCTCTCCTGGTGCAGCAAGCAAAACACCACTTACTTACAGTTTTTATCCACTTACATTAAGTCAGGTTGCGGTTATTAGTCTAAGCATAGGTTATTTTCCCTTGCCCTACGAACGAGTTATACTTCCACATGGGGAATCCCAATGCGCCTCCAGGTAAATTGTAATCCCTCTGGCGTATTCTGGTTCTACCCTGGCGTCTCCTCACAGCTGGCTCAGTAAACCTCCAAGGGCAGGTGCCCAGGAGGATCCTCACCAGGGGCCCCGACCACCCCAGTCAGCCCCGTTAATGCAAAAGAACAGCTGCTCCCCTTGGAGCACCACTCTAAGGCTGAGCTCAATCACCCTACGAAGGAACCTCATGTCACTCGGTTGGATCAGTGACGGCATTCTTTTTGACACTACACAAATTTTGAGGGACCCTGCTAATTCAGAAGCTTTGCTGTCTGTTGGTATTGTTGCCAGAATCACATTTGCAAGTTTGCATTCCTATGCAAACTATAAAAATAACTAAATTGTTGTTTGCGTATGCGGCATGTTGAATTGAAGCTAATGTGTGAGCACTGGATGCGCGTTTCAGGGAGGCTGCTCGCAAACACGACGTGACTTCACGCGGAGGTGTGTGAGGGAATTATTCTCACATCTCTTTTGAGCTCTCCCCGCAGGTGATTAAAACTTAATTTCCTCTTTCGCTCGTTTCCTCCATTCTCCTCTATCTTTCGGCCAGTTTACTTCCATTTCTCCCAGAGGTCTCTTCTCTTGCACCTCTGCTGCTGCTGCTGCGGTTGCTGCTGCTGCTGGGTGAAAATGTGGTATGTAGGAAATGTCAGCTGTTCGTGAATCAGTGAAAACAAAGGAGAGATGTTCTGACAGATAATCTTTTTTTTCTTTCGCTGTTTTTCAACTAAGGGTCTCAGAAATCCAGCAGTGGCACAAGCATATAAAGAATTCATGGACAGAGAATACAAACAGCAACTACATGATAAACAAAGAAGAACTAACCCACACACACTGACTATGGCCTAATGAGCGTATGAAAGTAGCTTCGTGCTCCGGGGCAACAGCAGCTGCTTCGCTCTATGATCCTGTCATCTGCACTGATGTCATACGACGACCTTTGACCACCGAGGGACTTTCACAGCTCTGCGCGATAATCTCTAAGGGTTTGGATAAATAAAACACGCGTAAACAATTTTAGAGCCCTTGTGTCTGCCGAATATCATCATATTAGGTGTCTGGTTTTGTGCGTCCAAACAGCCAACATACCAAGCCACGACAACTGATCACTTAAGCACACATGTTAACTTAGCCCACTCCACCCACCCATACAATTCCCCTCTGAAGCACACACACACGCACAGCTGTCCCAGCCACCAGGGAGATGACCCATGAGTTCGGACATTGGTAACAGGATGACTGCTGCTGCGGGAAACCAAGGGCAAAGCCCAATGTACCGAACAGATACACAGTCAGACTTGAGGGTACATTACTGCTGTCCTTCAACAACTACGTGGAAAACGCTGGCAAGTCAGTGATCCTAGAGTAAGAGGCCGTTCCTGCTAACAAAGCTAAGCCAACAAAATGTTCCAGTGGCAACTCCAAATGGAGTTCCATTACAAATGTTTATGAGGGCTGCGGTGACATTTATACGGACAACAAGCACATTAAAGGGCCAGTTCATAAAATAAAGCTGAGATAAACTTCAGTCTGTAAGGCTGTGAGGTTGAACATGCAGTTTTGTGTTCCCTGAGCGAAAAAAAGAGGAAAGTCCTCCACAGCATCTTCACTACCTGCTATGTTTCTTGCCCTTGCCACTTCATAAAAACCATCCAAAAGACTACATGCACAGATGCTAGAGCAGAGTTGTCAAACACCAACCCACAAGAGGGTCCAATCAGCCCCGCAGGATTAATTTGCAAGGTACGAAAATGACATAGAACACGTTATCTGCAATTTTGCAATCAAGGTAATTCATTTAGCTTCTGTAACCGCTTGTCCTGTGAAGGGTCGCGGGGGGGCTGGAGCCTATCCCAGCTGTCATCGAGCGAGAGGCGGGGTACACCCTGGGCAGGTCTCCAGTCTATCACAGGGCTAACACAGAGAGACAGACAACCATTCACACTCACATGCACACCTACGGACAATTTAGAATCACCAATGAACCTAATCAGCATTTCTAGCATATTGTTGCGTTACTGGTCCAGCCTGCACTAAAATCAAATTGGGCTGCACGTGGCCCCTGAGCTCAAAATTAGTTTGACACCCCTGCACTAGAAATATGTCTTAAAACTCCAATGGTGGAGATCGAGCACCTTTTCCACTGAAAGATTATTGAAGAAAAGACCATATCCCTCTCAGGTCGAGGGCTGCTGACCCTGAGCTTTGACTTCCAGCTGCAGCGCAGCAATTTCCTGCACAGTGGGGATCAATAGGTATCTGATTATTATTATTGTTTACAAGGTGCAGTGACACAGGTTTGACTTTTTTTTCAGGGAGTCGAATTTCATGAAGTGACCTTGTCAGAGAAACAACTGGAAGCCCGGCAGTGGAGTCGAAGCTGTGCCGGTAACAGCTGTAGCCTGACGCAGAAATGTGTCTTGTCGTTAACATCTGCAGCTGCTCGAGGACAAAGACCTTATTTTGCCAATGATTTGAGGATTTACTCAAGAGCGGGACAGCAAAATGCTTAAGACCTTTGTTAAAAAAAAAAAAAAAACATGCCGTACAGAAATACTGTATAAGTCATGTTGTTAGAATCCTCAAAGGCTGTTTTGGACAATCTAAGAAATCCATTCATTTTCCACAAGGGCTGTTTCCTTACGTCTGAGGCTTTATCTCTGAAATCCTCAAAATCAATCTGAGACATGAGGCTTGAAATTATTTTCCACAAATATGCCTCCTCGCCCACCCCTTCGTCTCGCCACCCTTTCACTTCACGCCTTTTGGTGAAGCTAAAGATTCTGAAGAGCTGAGGTGTTTTTAAAGGGTTATATGAGTACACCGAGACAATATCTGGAAGTCAGTTGTTCTACTTCCAGCAAGACAGAGAGAGGTGTACCTCTTTCCCGTGGCAGTGTAAAACCAGTCTATGTAGTATGAGTAGAATTAAAAGCCCAGGAAACAGGTATAACCAGAATCACACTGATTAATTCTTTCTTTATATTCGACTCATGCCTGTGTTCTTGGAAATGGGATGGCGTCCATCTCAGTTACGCCATCTTTATGTCACTTTTATCGATGCTATTTCACATGGCTCTGGTTCGAAAAAGGTCCCAAACACATCCATAATCCTGCCCGTAAAGCTTGTATTGATCATTTGTTTCTTGTCATTCGTGAGCGCACCGCCACACCTTGCTGATTCGCAACCTATCAAAGATGGCGGCAGTGATTCAAATGTCTAGAAACCAGCTGAGTCTCATTTGAAATCTGATGACATCTGTTGTTTATTGTCATCACTTGGGAGAGGTTGTTGTTCCAATCTGGTCAATTTGCAGAACTACGGTCTTAACGAGGATATGCATGTTTTTTAAAGTTCACAGTTGATGCAGTCTCCTAGGAGGTGTTCAGGGTGTCAGACATGAAAAATAATGGAAGTAGTTAAAAGAAAAGTCAGAGAGAGATCAAACCCTGCATATTTTCTCACCTCTATACACCACTTGTAAAGTGGGTGTGATTGTCAGGTTGTCAGTTTCGGCACAGCACCGTGAGACAAACACATCAATTTCAGCTTTGGCACGGCATCATTGAAGCATCTCTGGACGATGAAATATGTGCAAGAAAACTGACTCTGGTAAATTACTGTGAAACCTGAACGCTGCAGTTGTTTACTTTGAAACTGTCACATTAGAGGATAAAAGGATTGCCTCAGAAATCCAGCCTCACAGAAACACGCTGCACAGACTGCTGTGCAGTCTTCTGTCATCTGATAATCCTTCAGACTCTGACGTCTGCTCAGATTGGACTTCCTAGAATCCTTTTCTGTTTCACCGGTATTCTTTATTTCTTTATTTGAAAGTGATTTAATTTACTTGTGTGTTTCAATGAACCCTTACTGAATTCCATTACCATCAGCTTTCATGCTTGCTAAGTACACACTAGCTGCGGCATGATTTTATTAAAAGGTCCGATCTCTTGCTATCTACGAGATATGAAGTTTTTGCCACTTCTGAACTCTGAGATTGTTGCGTTAGATGGACGCAGTCATCATCAGTGTGAAACAAACATTTTTAATTTTTTTTTCTTAGCCCTGAGCCGAAGAAGATCAGAGCTTGTGTCTGCATCCGTGCAGTTTCTCTTATCGCTCTCTCCCCACAGTCCCCTTCCTATCCTCATTACTTTAATCTGAACTGTACCTCAATGCCCAACACCCCTCCTTCTCTTCCTCCTCCTCCACGTATCCACTGGGCTTTCCCTCTCTCCACCACTCTACCCTCCAGCCCTTTATCTTTACAGTAAAGGCAGCTCTCTGGTCAAGAGTCCCTATGGTGCTTTTTAGGCATGAGCCCCGCCCTATTCCTGGACCCGTTAGAGACGCAGAAGGCATGCCTGAGCGCGAACATGTATGTTAATGTGCGCGCCAATGTGTGTGTGTTTGTGCACGAGTCTGGATCGTTACTTGTCTGCAGGGCAGACTCCCCGTGGACCCACACATATAGGCTTTATCTTACCCTAAATGACCCCCCAGAGAGAGTGATGAGAGAGAGGCGGAGAGGGGGGAGAGTATGGGACGAGGGAGGGGCGGGGTGAGAGAGGATGAGAGTGGGAGAAAATGGGGAGGAGGGAGGCAAGAGGGGAGTAAGATGAGATTTGACAAAAGAAAGAGAGAACATGGAAGGAGAAAATGAAAGCAGCCTGAGACTAAATGAGCGGAAGGAGTCATCGTCAGGCCTTGCACTGCTTATTGATGAAAGCCTTTTAGATTGTTTCTTACCGGCATGCGCCTTAAGCCAAATCCAGGGAGAGAACAAGATATACAAAAAAAACATCAGCAACACAATGATCCCTCTGGAAAAGTCAAATGACACGCACGTCTTCTGTTTTCTTTTTTCATTTTCGCTTTGCATACAAACACACTCGTCCACTGCTTAATCCCCACGCTGAGATTTGTTTTGGCTCTGCATCAGTTTTGTTATGATGTCTGCAGCAAAGGTCCTATTAAAAAAAAATGACAGCAGCAGACAGTGTAGCTTTTAACGAAGCTAAAGCTCTCAGTGCGCTTTGTGGGCTTTTCTTTGGAGAGTTGCAAAACCCCTCGACTCTACACCTAGCTGGCATCAGGGTAGCTGAAACTGACAAGCCGACATTCACACTTTCTTTGTAACAGGTTATATCACGTCTCTTCCATTACTGTGACAAACTGCTTTTCACTCCTTCTTCAAGTTCAGAACAGCCCTTTCACCAATTCAGACAACACGTCATATAACTTTGTATTTTTATTTTCAGAATTATGCAGCCATAAAAGTCGACATTCAGGCCTAAGTAGAGTCCCAAAGTGGATCCGGGTGCGCACATCCAAATAAAATAGTTCAGGTGCTAGACAAAAAGGATATATATTGAAAAAATGGTCTGCACACTGTGTATGCTCCAAGTGCAATTTATTTATTTTAAACAGGCAACGTTAGTAGAGTCCCACTCATGGACTGTATGCATAGATGGGTGAAGCAAATTAGTCTCAAAATGGTCACAAATGTGTGTTCCGTGATTCACAAGTGGAACATGAGATTCACAAATGCGTTCAGCGATTTGTGTGTGCATTTGGGTGGTCACAAATGTGACCCGAGCAATTTGAACATGTGCGAAATAATAAAATTTTCAATGTAGATTGGTTGCTGGTTAAGCTAGCGCTATCTTTGGTAGTTGCCTCGATTATCAGTGAATGGAATTAACAGTGCACCAGTGTTTGCATCATTAGCAAATACGTAGAACTGGTTTAGAGGCATACTGACTTCAGACAAACTGAAGTCAAACAAGGTCTTGTCATTTATGAATTTCATGTTTCACTTGGCTCTGCGATACACTGGAGACCTGTCCAGGGTGTATCCCGCCTTTCATCTGATGACGGCTGGGATAGGCAGAGTGAATTAATGAATGTTTCACTTGTGATCACAGAACACACGTGTGACCATTTTGAGACTAATTTCACTCATAGGTTTCCTGAAGAACTGTTTTAAAGCTCAGTATTGTAGCTTTGGTCGTCACCATCTTGGCACCGCCTGACTGCAGCTAGCTCCTAGCTAATTCGACATCCAAAAAGACAGCTAGCAACCTTGGAAAAAACCCACCTTTCACTCAAAGTGGCTACATCTTTAAATTCTGCATCATTTTAAACCATATATATTTTTTATGAACGTGGAAATTAGCTATAGAGAACAAAACAGCTTTTGTACCAGCCTCCAAACAACATTTTAACATGGATGTTGATTTGACTCACTTTTGGAGCTATAGTTTAAATGCGCTTTTTGGCTCTTCATGTTGGCTGTATTTTTCAGGCATTTAAGTTCCTCATGAACTCACAGATACACTAAAACACAGCTTTATACCAAATTCTAGCAAGGCATTCTAACATACTCACTGTGACAGTGCTAGCATGTTGACACTGACGCTAAACACTGTTCAGCACATGCTGTGTAAACCATCTCAGTTTAGCATGTTAGCATATTAGCTAGCTGAGTTTTGCCTGTGTTATCAAACAAACAGATGTGGGAAATGGTTGTTTGGAAATGAAACAGGATGGGAAAAAAGTCAGCACTAAACACAATAGGTGAGGCTATCGACTTTGTTGATATTAAACGTACATTTACGCTGACCTGACATTTTAAGCTGGCATGAGTTGGAGGAGTTTCTTGAATGTCTGTACAGTTTAATGGAAATCCTGATAAAAAAAGCACATTTGTATTAACGTATTAATAGTGCTTTGCTGTGGAAATGACAAAGACTTTATTTGTGTAAGAGAAAAATAATAGAGAAGCTTTGCGATACATCATTTTTAAACAACTGAAATACAAAGCCTTAGTCAGAGATGAACAGTTATGAGACTTATACTTATTTTAGCTGCCCTTAACATTTAGTTGCTCATGCCAGCTACTCCAGACCTCATCAATCTGACTGAAAAATAAAAAAGCAATTTGGTTCATACGTCACTGAGTAGCACTCAAAAGCTTACGGCTCCGCTTCTTTGTTTGGGCGAGCAGTGAGGGTGTATGTTTAGGTCTACATTTCAATCCATGGAGGCGTGTGTTTGTGTGTTCGAGGGGGGAGCATGCTTTCAAAATATCACTCCCTCCCTGTCTGCATTCATATTCTGCTCAGGAAACTCAATGTGCTTTTGCAACTCAGCTGTTCATTAACATGAGACAGCAGCTTCCTCCTTTGCCGAATTAATCTGATGTTCTGAGGCAAAGGCCGAAAGCACCTTCAGCAGATGTATTCACAGCTTCCTGCCGACCGTGCCGGCCCCGACCTACGGTGTTCACCTGAGCTAAGCTAACCGATGTGTCGCAAACACTTTGCTTTTGCCGCCCTTGTAAAATCAAAATTGTAGATATTTCTCAAAGCCCCCTCTGTGCTCCTGCTCTGTGTTTAAGCTTGGAGCCAATTACTAGCACAGAGACGAGGGATCCTGCAGGTTTCTTTGGATCACAGCCTATTTTGTGTTCTCAGTTTTATTGGATGACAGTTTATTCTGCTGCAGCGTGTCTCTACTCACTACAGATAAAAGAGAATTCCCCGCTTCATCAGCATGACAAACAAGCTCGATTTATGAATCTAAACATGCCAGCTTCCCTCAGAGTTACTGCATATTTTCAGTAGTAACCTCCTCCCAAATCCTTCCACTTGTCCCACAAGCTTTGCACCACGAGTGTCTCAAACTGGAGAGCTTTGATTCTGCCAGCACCCCAGCAGAAAACCAAAAGAGCTGCCTGCACGCTGCAATTAAGCTGAGGCGCTGTCACGATAGGAGACAGGAGGAACATTAAAGGCTCCTCAGCGCCACAGTGGAATATGTACAAGCTTGTTTAAAAAGCTTGTCAGCCTTCATCAACGGGTTGCACATGCTACTGAGGTGGACAGACCAACAAGACAGCCTGTGGTAATTAGTATTTTGAAAAAGGATCTACATCATGTGGATCAAATCCAGATCAGTCTATGGGCAAGCACTCTGTTAGTTAGTTATTAACAATGAAGTTTCTACAAACAAGGAGAACAATGTCATGATGCACGCAGCAAACACAAACTGTATAACTCGTGGTATATGCAAGAGAAGTTTGGCTGTCTGCCACTGCTGGCCTGCCCATGTGTAAACAAGTTATAGATTTTTCCAAACTCGTGGTGTAGTACCGAAACTGGGTCCCATACAGATGCTGTCACTCAGGCTCCCGTCCCCTGCATCTACAAATAAGCCCATGCCATGGTAGCAGTGTGTTTATACACGTGCCCAGTTTATACACGTGACTCTTTTGAATACTGCAATTATATTGTCAAATGTGGAGAATGGAAAACAAATAGTGGCTTGGACCAAATCCAACCAGTCAGCTGCAGTAGAGTTGTGAGTACCTGGTGTGCCGTAAGGAAAAACAGCTTGTTAACTTCACGTGTTTTGCAGCAGCAATTTACTTAGCTTACGTTAGTTATAGTTTGGTCTTGGCAACGCGTGGCCATGAACCTGAGGATCACTGGAGGGATGTGTTGAAGATGTGTTGTTTGGTTCTTGAATTCAAATAGCAACAATCTTTCTCAGGAAAGGTCATCTTTAAGGCTTTAGCATTGTTGTGGGATGGTACGGCATTAGTGCAACAAAATGTTGGGTTTGTGCTGCTGTTGGTCCTAATTCTTTGCACTGAAAACTGAGTCTTTGTATTGTTTGTCCCTCTTTGTTTTCTTGACGAAGGGCTACGCAAACGGATACACAAATATGGTACAATAATTAAGCCTTTGATGAGTTACCATGGCGTTATTTATGGTGTTGATTTGAATGTAGTTACTGAGCAGCCATTGTTGGTGACTGAGCAGGTGTATTTTTTTTTCCGCCCATATAGGAGCCATGAGCGTGAATTATCCAAATATTGTGTCTACTGTAGAAGTATATTCAACACTACAGTCAGTTTTAAAACAAGGCGATGGCAAGAAAACTAGATCTTGCAAATGGGTGCCATTACCTCAGTAAACCCTAACCCTTGCCGTTTCCACCCACATTGCTGCATTGACAAACAGAACATGGGCTAATGAGCTCATAATCTTGCCTACAAGCAGGAATACGAAAGATCAATGCTCGCTAAATCAATATAACATCATTATGATAGTGAAAATCCCTGCAAGCAATTAGAGAGCACTTGAGAAGGCGCCGTCCTCACTCATGCCCAATTATGACTGGGTCAAATGGGCTTAATTGGGTGTCTAGTTTGTTGATTATCGCTGAAGCAAGTGGATCACACCATTTATCAAACTGATGCTGAAAAGAGGTCCCTGTTTAATTCTGGTTTGTGTCTGTGGTAATAATCGAGGAATTAAAAAGCAAATAAACCTTGCAGTCTGTGTTTCACATTAACTTGTGGTGTAATTAGTGGAGGGAATCAAAGAAAGGAGGTCCGGTTCTGAATAAATCTGGCAAGCAGACACGTTTCATTGAGGAGTGGAAGTGAATAACAAAGAAAAAAGCATTCAGGGGAATACTTGTCGGTGGAATTTGAGCTGAATGGAAGTTCAGCCATTTTTTAGATTTTCTTCTTAAAGTATTTACCTGCAAAGCAGCACACAGATGTTATTTTTAGTTGCTAGTTTAAGCTGTTTCTGGTGTTTTCTTTGTAAATACCTTTTTTCCAAAAGTATCTATTGTCATGGGAGCTGTATAACATGTCAGTCAAGGCTGTCGTCCATCTTCCGGATGTAATGCATATTTACAATAAACACTATTAAGGGTCAGCAGCGGTGCTAGCAGAGCTGTAAGCTGATGTTCAACAGATCCACTGCTATGTTTGGCACGTTAACATTGGCTTGATAGCACTATGCACAAAACAGAGCTGAGGCTTATGGCAATCTGTTTTGCAAGTTTATTGGACATTTCGACTATCTGACTTGCTGAAAGCACACCACAGTAGCATGTTTCCGAGTATTTATATGATATGACCGTATGTTCTGTCAAATTTGCTTACAACACAGTGGTCTGACTGGTTGTTGAATAAAATCCAAACAGTTTGCCAACAGACTCGACTACTGAAAAGAATCGGGTTTGGCTCCGCTAGGCAGTCAGGCGCCAATGCTTCAGCTAAAACACTAGCAATGTTGGTTAGTATTTCAAGGCCTTCAAATCCAGTGATAATTACAGCAACGCACATAGGCAGTAGTGTATATGAAAAGTGTCACTCGCCTACATGCCATCTTGCTATTGAGAGTGGCTAATATGGTGTAAGTAGCAACAACTTACATGGTTATTGTGTAATGTCTAAATGTAAACAGGAAGAAATGACCCTTTTTGTGGTTATTTTTATCTTGATTGTTATATAATTGCTTGAAAAGTAATTTATTTGTTCAAATCAAATGATTAAAAGCAATTTATGAACCTTGCAGTTTCCATCAGTTTAACACGATGACATGCACAATTAACTAACTGGTAATTTTAATTATTCACTGAGGCAAAAGAAGAGAGTTCATTTTTATTCCATACGCTCTTCTTTTTTTTTTTTGTGAAAACCTGACACCTCACCTTTAATGCAAATCCATTTTGCTAGAAGCAGCTAATGAGCCCAGAGCCCGTAACCTGCAGCAGAGATGATGAGCTACAGGTTGCACAAGGTCTCATAAGCTCACGTCCCCACCCTAGACTCTTTTTGCGCACGGTCTTTAACTAAAACCAACATGACCTGAGGCTACTTTTTTTTCCACGTTTGTTGTAGTGCTGCTCCAGTAAACATGCAGGCCTGTAAACAGACTTTGATGTGTAAAATCAGTGTAATTCCCCATTTCAGCTTTGTAGCTGGTGGGGCGCTGTACATGTGTTCTTTATTGGCTGGCAGCCACTGGAAAAACTCTGCTGTGAATACTCCGGGCAAGATGACCTGTTGTGAGAATGTCATTCACATGTGGATGTAAGGACTCTGAGACCCAGCAGAGGCACTCAGTGCAGACGGGTGGTCAAAGGATAACTGCTAGACCGACAATACGAGCATCTCATTTTGCTGTCAGCTCCCGCCAATTCCCAACAGTAGCGGTACAGAATCGGAACGACAAATTCCAAATTCCCCATTCTCCACAGAGTGTCACTCCCTTTTTGTACTGGGCGATGCCTCCAGATAACCGGCCGCTCTGAACGGAGAGCCGCAGTCTGAATAATTAACCACAATGGAACAATAAACACGCTGTTCTCACAAGTTCTCCTCATTCTAAAAATGTTTAAAGCAGATGGCACGCTGCCTGCGGCGAAACTTTAGTGTAGAGAGAGGGAGAGAGAGGCGGGAATTGACTGAGAAGGAAAAGATAAAAAAAAAATAAAATATATGTAAATGTCTTTGCTTGTATTCGCAGTTTTGGAGGTAGTAGACGTGATTTGTTTTAATCACGTCTGTGTCTTACATCTGTGACATAAGACACAGTAAAACAAAGCAGCAAGAAAAGCAGAGCTATTCGGCAATCAGATGATCACACAGATGAGAACCAAACAGAGTAAATGTGCCGAGCTCAGAGAAAATGTGTGAACGGAAAGTCGTTGAAGTTGACGGAGGCAAGCTGCCGAGCAGACACAGGAGGATAAAAGGACAATGCCTCTTCATCAAACAAAGTCCCTGTCATTCGACAGACAAGCACAGCAGCCTTCAGCTGTACAGCATGTCCTGTAATTTCCTCACCTCATTCAGTAAAATGAAGGAAAATTCAAACAGTGTGATGCATAGAAGTAATTCACTCAAGCTCAAATAGACCAAAAAGGTGGAATACAAAAACCTGCAAGTTTAATTTTATATTCCCTTTCTTCAATATCCAGCCATTTTGCTTTGAATCTTCTCAAGTTACATGTGGCTGTGATGTTGCCTTCACACTAGCAGATGTTCAAGCAGAGAACCAACGCACCAGTTAACATTTAAATGTATGACGTCTCCAAAAACGTCAAAGAAAGCTTGAGCAAGCTTAGCAAAAATATAGATAGATAGATAGATAGATAGATAGATAGATAGTCATTCAAAATACACACCACAGGTGCACACATGAACATAAATTTCATTGCAAATGTCTCAGATAGCAACGCTTCAGGCACAAGTACGTAAAAAAAAAAAAAAAAAAAAGAAATAAAAGAAATAAGTGTAGCTATCTGACCATGCTGCAACTTTTGTTGCTCATCATGTGAACGTAACATTCGGATTTGTACATTTACACAGTTTGACAGTTTGACAGACTGCCTTAGCCTTTTAGCTATATAACTTTTACCATCTTCCTGGCATGCAATGTGGTCTCTATACAATCCACCGAAAGACTTATAATTTTCTAATGTACACAAGGCAAACATCGAAAACTTAAAAGAAGAGTTTCACTAATAATTGGAGATTAGAATTTCCGGTAGGAATGAAAGGACTTCCAGTTGACTGACATAGGTAGCCGGGGCTATTCCCTCTCTAAAACCAATAATACTGAAGAAGACAAGTGTGAGTAGCTTGTAGACCCAGTTAGCATTGTAGCATGAAATTAAGTTAACAATCGCGTATTTTTAACCAACTCATAAGTTAGCTTACTTAGCGTGTTGATACTGCTAAGTTGGCTTAATAGAAACATCGCAACTTTAGCTTAATTTTCTACTGTAACCATTTTCAGATGTTACAATTTGAGCTTGCACAGGTTACATATAATGTGTGTATAATGTGGAAGTTTAAAAATTATATAGCATGAGTAATGTTGATGGTTTCTCTAAAACATTACACAGAAGAAGACAAGTGTAATGAGTAGTTTTAACAGGATGTCCATTTGCTTTGAACAAAGCTGTAACATTAGCATGTCTGACTAGCTATCTTAGTAGCTGGAAATATTTAAGCTAGCCATATGTTTCAACTGACTCTTTTTAGCTAACCTAGCCTGTTGATACACAGACTTAATTAGAAACATTACTTTAAATAGCATACATTAGCCCAGTTTTGTCTGACACACAGAAACAAAAGTGATTCAGAAAAACCTGCTTATTTCTCTCAAAATGTCTGACCCTCTGCATTGCAGTCTTGTCTAAGAAGGCTTAAGGAACTGGTATCTCTGCCTCGTCTACTACAGATTTTTCTCTAAGTGACAGCTTAACATCCATGTATAAATTACAAGAAGCTCTTAATATTTGATTCTGAAACAGTGACAGCAAAACTGGGTTGTTTTCCCCTCAAGTTATCGCTGCGGTGGAAAAACAATATCTGCAGAAAAGTGAAAAGTACAGCCCAAACTGACAAAAGGTGGCTTTGTTGCACCTTTCCTTCAAAATGTTTCTTTCAAATCACCTGGGCAGAAACGAGTCTGCTGTTGCAGGGATCAAACACATGACCCGTCAGCTACCGGAGAGTCTATCAAACCACTGGGCCAGACAGAAGTACCATTATACAGAGTAGTGATGCAGACGGAGACCCACAGAGGGGGAGAGGAATATCGGGAGGAGGGCAGCCAGACGGGGCAGGCGAGCCGGTAGTAACAGCGATCGCCCTCCCGCCGCCGAGGGAAGCTGTGTAAGACTATAATCAGATTTCACTCACCGCCCGAGCATCTTAGCCAAACAGACAGACCCCGCTGCAGTCGGCCAGCCAAACTGATGCTGATGTGTGTTGCAGGAGAAGTAAAATAAAGGAGATTGTATTTTTGACAAGAGTGTGTGTGCATGTGGATAACCTCTTTTCTGTGCACATTTGTGTGTGTGTGTATGCGTGTTTGCTTGCACATCTGTATTTACTGTTTCTGTGCCATGCTTGTTCTTGTTTGCATATTTCTCTGGATTTCAGTGTGTGTCCGTGGTGGTTTACTTCTATCTTTTCGAGGACCAATGTGGCTTAGACCTTCAATGAGGACATTTTTTGAAACTGAGGACATTTTGAGTGGTCCTTACTCCTTTGAAGGCACGTTTGAGCTTAAAAGCTTGGTTCCAGGTATAGCAGAGGTGGGAACCCAGCCAGCAAACTGTTTTTACAACAGAGAACTGGGGAAATAATTTAGCATTTCTCTTCTGTTATCTCTTCAAAATCAGTCTAGCTATACTTGCTGATGCAGGTGCTTCTGTCTCACTTCTCTTTTAGCCATGTTTTACCGATCCTAGCAATTAACTAAGTCCGGTGTTGTTTATCCAACTTGTTTTAACCTGATATTTCCCTTTCAGTATTTGAATTGTGGGTCCTCACACAACTAGAAGCAACTGTGTGTGTGTACCTGTGTTCTGCTCTCTGATATCGTGCTGTTTGGACGTAGCCAGCTCCTCTGTAATGGCTCGATAACAGAGGCTCTCCGGCCAGAAAACGGATTAATTAAGGCCCCAGACTGAATCCCCCAAGGGCTGGGCGCCCTCAGCACCACCCCTCCATCCAATACACACGTGTACGGTATATGCAGACGCTGGTAATGAATACATAGAGCACAAGGGCATCCTTCACACAATAACGCTTATACTCACAACAAACATTCACACACAGGTAAATAGAGGCAACATGTATAAAGTCTGTCCATAAATAACCCTGACAGGGTTTGTACAACTCCAGTACCGAAGAAACACCTTTAGCAAATCAGAGAGGCTTCCACTCGCCCACCAGGGCAGCTCAACAAACTCACTGAGCTCCTTCTTTTTTTATTATTAACCAGACCAAAGATATCATTTTAATGATGAAAGAGGTGTGGGGTGAATGGTGAAAATGAAAGGGCAGCAATTAAAAGGAAGCAGATCTATCTAAATCTAAGTCAAGTATGATCAAAAGATTATGCATTAAAAGATAATGTCATGAAAAGGTTTACACTTCCTGTCTCATAAGAGGGCACTGTAGGAAATGCTGATGGATATTTACACAGTTAGCAGCTAGATTTGTGAAAATAAGCTAGGTAGGGTGTTAGCTTTAACGCTAGCCTAGCGACACCTGGTTTACAGCGAGAAAATAAAAAAGAGGTTTGATCTGAAATATCATTAGGAAATAATGGGAGCATGATTTTTTTGTTGTTTGTTTCTGGAAGAAATATCTGTGAGTGAGCTGCTGAGACACAGACAGGTATTAAAGAAATCAAATTATTATTAACAACTTTAGCCCAAAATCAGCATTTTCATTTAAAGATTATGATGTTCAACAATATATAGCCAATGTACTGTATTTGTTAGTCCTATATTAACTCCTGTTTGTGTAAATCAAATCGCTCCTTCCAGGCTATTGAATGAGATGTAATATGATGCTACTGAGGTCTTTATAAAACATTTCACTTCGAGGATTCAAAGAGAAATGTTTTATTTAAACCGAACAACACTGAAGGAGTCCCTCATCTTTCTTTTGTTGAGTGGTGTTTCCTGATGAAGCCCTTCGTTGAACCATCGTCGGAAAAGTGATATTCAGTTTGAAGTATCTGGTGTCTGATTTTGTGCGAGTGATTCTATAGATAACGTATCGAGTGGCTTGTTGTTACAGACCCTGGTGTTGATAGCCAACACAACAGTGTGTTCTTACCCACTGACCATTATCGTTTGTTCTCCTGGAAGATTGTGCTTCGTTTGGTGTGGCGTTCCCCGTGTCATAAGCTTTGTCTTTCTACCCCTCGGAGGGGGCTTGTGTTTCCTCGAGGGTCATGGGAATAGCACCGCTCGGAGGGCGACGTAAACACAACACCCAACTTCTCAGATCAGAACCCGATCGAGACCAGGAAAGTCCTACGCACCAACAACAGTTATTTCATTTCACGTGGTCCAGTTAGGAAAGCGGAGAGAGAGTGAAAGAAAACCAAGTAAGTAGAAGATTAGAGACAGTTTAAAAACAATGAACATCATGTATGTGCTCCTGACAGCAGTTAACTCTAATCCCATTTGAAGCAATTATCTGATTATGGGGGCCGTTATGTAAAAACTCTGATTAACCAAATAACTTGTTTTTTTGCACTAATGGTTACAATCGTGCTCTGTCCTCACAGCAGTTAGATTAAAGAGCACAAGCAGGTATTAAATATGTATTTTTAGCCCTGATTTCTGCCTTTCAGGATCTTCTGTTAAACAGCAGTCTGCCCTAAAGAACTACTACTAAGGGATTAGACCTCTGCACGGTTTCTATATTTTTAGATATACAATACAAAACTGAACATCTGTTCACAAACAGGCCTCGATCAAATGACACATTTAATATTTTTAGTTTTTCTGTCATAGTAATTTGTGTACAGGCTCTGGATATGTTGTGGTTGATGAACTCAGCAACCCCACATCTTTTCTCAATACACTAACCCAAAAAATACATTGTATTGTTGCTTTTATTACGCGTAATCAGATTATTCATGCTACCATACAGAATAATGAATAAAAACACCTTCAGGCTTTTCAGAAATCTGAACAGCAGAGCGGCTCTTAATGAAAAAAAGAAAAAAAAGAAATCAAGGTCAAAGTTTGGGGTTTTGGTGAGCCGGGGGTGGGCAGTGCAACTGAAAAGTGTGTCTGATAATAGCAACAAAAACAACCAAACTGAGAGGCTCTCAGTGAAAATAATAAATAATGCATTTTGCACGGAACAGCAGGGCCATCCAGATACGGGACTTTGCTCCTATAATCTTCCCGGCCAGACCGTTTTAATCCAGGGTCTGCTGGAATCTGGCTATCGGACATCTACAACCAGATGAAAACCTTCGCACCAAGGGCAGCTCCCTGGAGCCGGGCCCAGACCCCGACAAAAACCCTCGTCCATCTGTCTTCATCTGGCACCGACAGCCGCAGTCAGAACCACACATGACAGGCCACCACTATAAAAGCCATTCTAATTTTGGACAAGCGATAAAGAACCCTTTGGAATTAATTTTTCAGGAAGGGAAACAAGCCTTACAACAAATCTCTTCGTCATCTGAGGTGGGCTGACGGTCTCTCTGCGGATTGCTTGACCTATTGAGGTCATCTTAAACTTTACACCCGCTCTCTTTTTGTCTGCATCTCTGCTAATGTCATCTCTGGTCATAGCATTTTTGTGTGTGCATGTCTCCACACAAGAAAATGCACCTTTGCACTAATGGATCAGAGAGGCTGAAAGCTGGCCGGTGTTCAATGTTTGATTGAGCTGATATGCTTCTGTGATGGGGGTTGCTCGTGGATGGCATCAACCCGACAGGGGATCAAGTGAATGCTGTGTGTGAGCTTACATATGTGTGTGTGTGTGTGTGTGTGGGTGTGTGTGTCTTCTTGAAAGCTAGCTAGAGGTTTGTTAACGTGGTGCATTAATCTCCCCTAGGCTCTCAGCCACACACACACACACACCCACACACACACACACACACATACACACACACACACATTCCCTGAGTTCTCTGCGGTGAGCTGAGATGCCCACAAGTAAATTTTTAATCATGAGCGCTCTAATCACTTACGCTCATGGTCTGTCTTAAACACCAGTCGTGACCTCCGTTAATACGCATCAAAAAGATTTGCCGATCCTGGTGGACTGACGGCAACTAACACCACGTCCTCCTGCGCCCTGAAACCTGCGTATCAACATGGCACTTCCTGTCAAACTACCTATGATTTGCTTGTTTTCCTCTGTGTCCTCAAGTGAGGTCAAGTACCTTTCCTTGCTGTTGGGTTACTTTTGTTGCTCTCTGCAAAATTCTGCCATTTATTTTCCTAAAAATCTGGATTTCAGCTCCTTGCCATCTCTCATCATCGCAAATATGAATTTAATTTTTAGTCGGCTTAACAGGCTAAATGAAGGTTAAATAACCAGTCCAGGTTCTATGGTTAACCGTTAATTGTTAAGTGAATTATGCTGTTAGGCAACTGTTATAATGTTATAAAATAATAATATACATCAGTCCATTCTGGAAACTTCAGCAAACGCGTCAGAACTTGTGACCGTTGATGTTGCATAAAAACGACACTTGCAAAGTAACTGTTCTATTGTTCATGGTTAATTGTTATGGTGGTCACTACACAGAGAGATGTAAACAGAGAGATGTAAACAGAGAGGTGGAAACATCAGCTGTAAATCATGCTGTTAGGCAACTGTTACAACGTTATAAAATAATAATATTTATCAATCCATTCTGAAAACTTCGGGAAATACGTCACAACTTGTGACCGTTGATCTCGCATAAAAACTGCACTTGCTGTTGTTGTGTTCCGTTTTTATATTGCACAAATCACTACCTCACCGTCTCATAGTTTTATAGTTTTAGCAGTATTTATTTGTCAAAATTTCCATCCACATAGAGAATATCTTTATATTTATATTTCTCTAGTGTTTTGTATATATTGTTCAAATTAGTTATTGTTTTTTGTAGATATTTTTGCCAAATTCCGCGCCACTGTGACAAGGAAATTTCCCATACGTGGGAGCAATAAACATGACTTATGTCTTATGTCTTCTGTCTTAATCGTTAATTGTTATGGTGGTCACTACACGAGACATTTTGTACACAGAAAGCGGCTAACACCAGCTGTAAATCATGCTGTCAGGCAACTGTTATAACGTTATAAAATATTAATATTTATCAATCCATTCTGGAAACTTCAGCAAACTTCAATTTCCCTGCAGGAACCTCCCAAAGGCATCAATAAAGTTGTCTATCTATCTATCTATCTACGTCGCATAAAAACTGCAATTGGAAACTTCGGCAAACTTGTCACAACTTGTGACCATTGATCTCGCATAAAAACTGCACTCGTAAAGTTGTAAATACCACACCAAGGTGCTGTTCATACACACGTGACAACACGGTAAACACAACATCATTTAAAGGCAACATTAGTTGCTTGTTACATAATTTGCTGTGACAACAACCCTACAAAATGACTTAATTAATGACAAAATGCCTCTTGACTGTCTAATCAGTCAGTTGCTTCAATTATATGAGACTCTGATACCCAACAACAAGAATGTAAGAAGTGTCTTGTGCTCTTTAGTGAATACATTCCTTAAAAGAAGCTCATTGTTTTAAGGACTGTCTTCTCAGGGGTCAGGCTCTTTTGCTCATAGGGGCCTAGGTACCTACACTATCTGTACTGGCAAACCTTTTAAGGCAACATCTGTCAGAATGTGACCTGGACAAATGGAGGAATCTGTGTTACATACCTACAAATCTGAGTCTCGGGGCCTGAAAACTACCATCTTCAGGGACACTGCACAACACAAAGCAGAGTATTAACCTCTGTTAATACGCATCAAAAAGACTTGCCGATCCTGGTGGACTGACGGCAACTAACACCACGTCCTCCTGCACCCTGAAACCTGCGTATCAACATGGCACACCCTGTCAAACTACCTATGATTTGTTTGTTTTCCTCTGTGTCCTCAAGTGAGGTCAAGTACCTTTCTTTGCTGTTGGGTTATTTTTGTTGCTCTCTGCAAAATTCTGCCATTTATTTTCCTAAAAATCTGGATTTTAGCTTCTTGCCATCTCTCATCATCGCAAATAAGAATTTAATTTTTAGTCGGCTTAACAGGCTAAATAAAGGTTAAATAACCAGTCCAGGTACTATGGTTAATCATTAACTGTTAAGTGAATTATGCTGTTAGGCAACTGTTGTAATGTTATAAAATAATAATATACATCAGTCCATTCTGGGAACTTCAGCAAACGCGTCACAACTTTTGACCATTGATGTTGCACAAAAACTACACTTGCAAAGTAACTGTTCTATTGTTCATGGTTAATTGTTATGGTGGTCACTACACAGAGAGATGTAAACAGAGAGCAGCTAACATCAGCTGTAAATAATGCTGTAAGGCAACTGTTATAACGTCATAAAATAATAATACACATCGATCCATTCTGGAAACTTTAGCAAACTCGTCACAACTTGTGACCGTTGATCTTGCATAAAAACTGCATTTGCAAAGTTGTACATACCACACCAAGGCGCTGTTCATACACACATGACAACACGGTAAACACAACATCATTTAAAGGCAACATTAGTTGCTTGTTACATAATTTGCCGTGACAACAACCCTCCAAAATGACTTAATTAATGACAAAAAAATGCCTCTTGACTGTCTAAGCAGTCAGTTGCTTCAACTATATGAGACTCTGATACCAAACAATAAAAATGTAAGAAGTGTCTTGTGCTCTTTAGTGAATACATTCCTTAAAAGAAGCTCATTGTTTTAAGGGCTGTCTTCTCAGGGGTCAGGCTCTTTTGCTCATAGGGGCCTAGGTACCTACACTATCTGTACTGGCAAACCTTTTAAGGCAACATCTGTCTGAATGTGACCTGGACAAATGGAGGAATCTGTGTTACACACCTACAAATCTGAGTCTTGGGGCCTGACAACTACCATCTTCAGGGACACTGTACAACACGCAGCGGAGTATTAACCTCTGTTAATACGCATCAAAAAGACTTGCCGATCCTGGTGGACTGACGGCGACAAACGCTGGTTAATCGTTAACTGTTAAGTTAACGATTATGCTGCTAGGCAACTGTTATAATGTTATAAAATAATAATATACATCAGTCCATTTTGGAAACTTCAGCAAACCCGTCACAACTTGTGACCGTTGATGTTGCATAAAAACTACACTTGCAAAGTAACTGTTCTATTGTTCATGGTTAATTGTTATGGTGGTCACTACACAGAGAGATGTAAACAGAGAGATGTTAACAGAGAGGTGGAAACAGAGAGGTGGAAACATCAGCTGTAAATCATGCTGTTAGGCAACTGTTATAACGTTATAAAATAATAATATACATCAATCCATTCTGAAAACTTCGGGAAATACGTCACAACTTGTGACCGTTGATCTCGCATAAAAACTGCACTTGCTGTTGTTGTGTTCCGTTTTTATATTGCACAAATCACTACCTCACCGTCTCATAGTTTTATAGTTTTAGCAGTATTTATTTGTCAAATTTCCATCCATATAGAGAATGTCTTTATATTTCTATTTCTCAATATATTTTGCAGTGTTGTTATTTTTTGTATATATTTTTCTAATTTGTTATTGTATTTTGAAATCTTCCTGTCAAATTAGTTAGTGTTTTTTGTAGATATTTTTGCCAAATTCCGCGCCACTGTGACAAGGAAATTTCCCATACGTGGGATCAATAAACATGTCTTATGTCTTATGTCTAAATCCTTAATTGTTATGGTGGTCACTACATGAGAGGTGCTAACATCAGCTGTAAATCATGCTGTTAGGCAACTGTTATAATGTTATAGAATAATAATATTTATCAATCCATTCTGGAAAAACTTCAGCAAACGCGTCACAACTTGTGACCGTTGATCTCGCATAAAAACTATACTTGCAAAGTAATTGTTCTATTGTTCATCGTTAATTGTTATGGTGGTCACTACACGAGAGGTTTTATACACAGAGAGGTGGAAACATCAGCTGTAAATCATGCTGTCAGGCAACTGTTATAACGTTATAAAATAATAATAAATATCAATCCATCCTGGGAACTTCAGCAAACTTCAATTTCCCTGCAGGAACCTCCCAAATGGATCAATAAAGTTGTCTGTCTGTCTATCTATCTATCTATCTATCGATCTATCGATCTATCTATGTCGCATAAAAACTGCACTTGTAAAGTTGTAAATACCACACCAAGGCGCTGTTCATACACACGTGACAACACGGTAAACACAACATCATTTAAAGGCAACATTAGTTGCTTGTTACATTATTTGCTGTGACAACAACCCTACAAAATGACTTAATTAATGACAAAAAACGCCTCTTGACTGTCTAATCAGTCAGTTGCTTCAACTATACGAGACTCTGATACCCAACAACAAAAATGTAAGAAGTGTCTTGTGCTCTTTAGTGAATACATTCCTTAAAAGAAGCTCATTGTTTTAAGGGCTGTCTTCTCAGGGGTCAGGCTCTTTTGCTCATAGGGGCCTAGGTACCTACACTATCTGTACTGGCAAACCTTTTAAGGCAACATCTGTCAGAATGTGACCTGGACAAATAGAGGAATCTGTGTTACACACCTACAAATCTGAGTCTTGGGGCCTGAAAACTACCATCTTCAGGGACACTGTACAACACGCAGCGGAGTATTAACCTCCGTTAATACGCATCAGGAAGACTTGCCGATCCTGGTGGACTGACGGCGACAAACCACATCCTCCTGCGCCCTGAAACCTGAGTATCAACATGGCACGCCCTGTCAAACTACCTGTGGTTTTTTTTTTTTCCTCTGTGTCCTCAAGTGAGGTCAAGTACCTTTCCTTGCTGTTGGGTTATTTTTGTTACTCTCTGCAAAATTCTGACATTTATTTTCCTAAAAATCTGGCTTTTAGCTTCTTGCCATCTCTCATCATCACAAATAAGAATTTCATTTAAGTCGCCTTAACAGGCTAAATAAAGGTTAAATAACCAGTCCAGGCGAATTAAAAGACTTTTTTTTTCTGTCTGTATTTGCAGATTCTCAAATGTGGGAAGTCTGACAAAACAAGTGACCTTTGACCTTGCATAAAACCTGAGTTTTTGCTTTCCCTTCCAGGAAAGCAGTAAACAGTGGTGTCTTTTTGTCTCAGGGCCTGAAAACTACCATCTTCAGGGACACCGTACAACACGCAGCCACAGAGTTGTATATCATAGTCTAATGCTGTATAAATAAACTCCTTTCTCACGGCATCGGCCTTTAAAGGTCGCAATCCGTCTGCAAAGACTCTTGTGATGAAGTTTAACACAGCCATGCAGTGAATCTAAGCCAGCACAACACACTTTGTCATATTGACTTTTTTTGAGAAGCTTTGTGCACATGTGTGTTTGAGCGCGAACATATCTTCAAGCCTGTGTGCGTGTGTCACCGTCCTAACCCCCTTCGCCTCCATTGTTATTCCCCTGCATTGCTATCCTCCAAACAGGGAACACATTCATCACTCGGTCTTGTGGCTTTCTTCTGGGCATGCCAGGAAAAAAAAAGGGAACCTTTTCAGGTCTGTGCTTGTAAATGACCTGCCGCAAAAGGGTTTATTAAGTCCCCTCCCTGCTGCTAACCTACTTCCTAGAGACACAGAGGACGAGGGAGACAGAAAGAGAGGAGATAGACATGTAGAAAGGAGCAGCAGTGGACTCATAAATTGAGTGTAAAGGCATCGCTCAGGAAACAACTAACGATCTCAGATAATTAGACAACACCTTTAACCCCTTAACGCCTAGTGTCGCGAATTCGCCACACACTGTTTCCGACTGCAGCCGAAATGACGCATGTAATACTCCAATGCCGGTTTGTGTACATTCAAAAAATTCCTAAAATTCCTTGCAAGCACTAGTTTCTCGTAGGACCGGTCGGAGTGGTAAGCAAAAACACAAATAATTAATTTCTTTATATAATTGAAAAATCAATTCAGGCGTTAAGGGGTTAAGGTATTCCTTTATCGTTTTGGTCAGGTTCTTGTAACGACCATATAAAATAAAAGAAATAATGGGATCAAGATTTGTTAGTGTGCAGATGTTTATAATGATTTGTTAAATAGAAAATGTGCCTTCACAGTCTTTACATTAATTGTTTTGCCCGATTAACGATCAAAACCCAAAATATTTGAACATTTACAGAGAAAAGGTAAGATAAGATCCCTGTAGTGGCTTTTAGGTACAAAATTATTACATAACTAAAAAATATGAATCACTTGTAATGGTTAAATTAAATATTAGTCGGAAACAACCAGTGTTGTCTTTGTCCAATGTTCTGTTGACCCATCCAGCCACCCTGACCTCCGAACTTTCAAACAGTGCAGCTGTTATATCATCACCCCGCGTTCTCCTTTTCTGCTTTCTGATACTTGCTTGATAGAAAAGGTGACAAGAAAAGGCGCCATTGCAGGAGATGGAAATGAGCTAAATTTATATCTCATGCGCTAGATCCAGCACATTGCTCCACTTTCGAGTTTAATCAATATCTTACAACACCTCCTCTGACACTGCTCCTATTGTTTTGTCTTACTTACCACCAGAGATTTGTCATGGTTATTGAAAGACAGAGATCGAGGTTAAATTAATTTTATGAGCAGTTTTTGTCCGACGTTTCATCGACCCGTCCAGCCACCCTGACCTCTTCCCTCTCAAGCCGCGCGGCGCTGTAACAACAACCTGCGCCCTCCTTTTCTATTTTCTCCTCTGATATTTGCTGGATAGAAAAGGTGAAACAAAAAGGTGCATTCGCACTCTTTTAGAGTAGGCTAGAGCCCGCCAAAAAGGAGCAAATCTTCATAACTAAACAAACGGTGGCATTTTTTTATTTATTTTTTAGCATAATCATCGTCTGGATTGATGGATCAGTTGTGACAATTGTTGCATCCCACCTCCGATGCTCTCCTGATTGCTTTTTCTAACCCACCTTAAAAGGTTTTTGTTTTTGTCCTTGTCTTTAATTCCTGAATGTATGAACTGCCTGTGCACGAACCACAGAGCCGTTTTTATGAATCAGCTGCTAATACTTTACTTTCTTTCTTTCTTTGCACTCATTAAGACTCTTTATTATCACTAAGACACTAAGAAGCTTCCGAGATAGAGCTTGCACATACAGACCTGACTGACAGGCCTGACAAAATATCTAATTAATCCTGCATCATCAAACGGAGCAAACGGAAAAAGTTTCACCCAAACTAATCAACTAATGGAGAGGAATCCGATCCGATCTGTGGAAAATATTGAACATATACTCGTGCAACAGTTGGGCTTACTACATTCAGTGAATAAAGCTGGAGATATAAATAGTTTGTCATTAATTGTTGCCCTCTTCTCCCCGCACTAAATGGTTCACGCTGATAATCTTGCGCGGTTAATCTTTGCGCGCAGTTTAATTAATTTGCCGGCATAGGTGTTCACACGCTCTTAATCTGATTGAACAGGCGGAATCAATCATCCAGACAAGCCTCGGGCGCTCAAGGAGACGATAAACACCTCCCTCCCATCTCTCCCCATCACCCTTCTCCAACGGAACACACGCGATGCTTGTTAGAGGACACGGACAACAGCAAAAAAAAAATAAAAATAAAAAAATAAAAAAAATCCGCTCAAGAGGTCCCACACCGTGAAATGTGGGCCAGATCACGTTAGATTTTGGGGTCGTGCTGAATGAAATCACTCCGCCGCGCATCTCCAAGCGGCACACATGTCGGCGGCCGTGAATGCGTTTTCCTGAGGAGAAAGTGTCAGCGGGCGTCCCGCAAATAGAAAATGACTGAAACGGAGCGGCTGTCGGTGCGTAACTGTCCCCGAACACGTCAGAAAGAGGAGCGCGGGCACAATAGAAACAAACAGATACATGCCAGTTTTTTTTCCGTGTTCTTTTATATTTACAGCCCGTCAGACACCGTTACACTACAGCTGGGATTAAAGCGGCCATGTAGGACAGGGATTCTGTTATTACAGACAATAGGAGCGCACCGTTACCCACCTTTGTCATCTCGGAGCTGTGCTGTGATGTGACGGCGGTGATTTCTCCTCACTGTAGACGGGCTTGCGTGCCCCGGCCAGCCGGCTGCCTGCTCCTGCTTCTCCCTCCTCTCCTTTCCTCTCTTCTCCTCCTCCTCCTTCTTCTTCTTCTTCTTCTTAATTTACAAGAAAAGCCTCCCGTCTCTCCCCCTCGCCTTCAGATGGCTCTCCTTCACTTGTTTGCTGTCGGTAGGGCTTGGTGATTGTTCAGGTGTCGGCGCAGATCTGCTTGTCTGTCAACGGAGGAGGCTCCTCTCGACTCCTCGTGAAACAAATCGGGAGAGGGATGTCTCTGACGCTCTCTCTCTCTCTCTCTCTCTCTCCCTCCCTCTCTCTGTCATAAACCAATGCGCGCCTTTGTGCTGAGAGGGTGCGTACTGCTGGACACGCACGCATTAATAAACGTGCGCGCACGATCCTCGGAAACTCACTCAGCTGTAACTTTAATATAATTTTCCACTTGCATTAAGCGACACATGTCCTTCTCCCGTAATGACTCCCTTTGTCCCGTTCTGGTATGATGAAGTTGTTTCTTGCTGGTGCACCCTTGCTCATTTAAATTTGATCCGACGGAGAAGTCAAATGCAAATCCACCGCAAACGGGACACATTAGTGATGCACGGGCCACACAGGTAACCCAATGAATAGGGCCTCCCCTCATGCATTATTCCAGCGTGGTCATGGATGCAAGGATCTACCTCGTTTTTCACCCCCACGCAAACTGTTCCCCTGCCGCACCACTGTGGGTTGTGAAGTAACAAAAATCATGCTGTTTGTAATGCCCTTCAGCATTAAGCATTTTTTTCCCATATCTGATATCCCCACCAGAAGCTCTGTTCCGTCCAGAATCGTTACAACTAATGAAAATGTAATCTTCTGTGTGATGTAATATGGTTTGAGGTTTATGCACAAAAAAAATAAATAAAAAAAAAATAAAAAATTGGTAAAAATTTTAGGGCTAGAGAAAGCTACATGGTTTGGTAAAAGATAAGATACAGCACACAGAAAAGTAGGGGAAATAGTAGATACATACAAAAATAGTAAATATGTTAAAGTAAATAGTCAAAGGAACCTGGGAACAAACTGACTTTTAATGACCATGTTGATGCTATTTGTAGCAAGGCCCATCAACGCATGTATTTTTTAAGGAAATTGAGGAGTTTTAATGTCGACAGCACTTTTATGAAAATGTTTTATTCTTGTTTTATTGAGTCCATTTTTACCTTTTCTTTTGTCTGTTGGTATGGTTCACTTTCCCTCAAGAACAGGAACAGATTGCAGGGCATAATAAAAGTGTGCAGCAAAATCGCAGGCATTAGCCTCAATGACCTGTCTGACCTGTATAGGCACAGAACCTTAAGTAAGGCCCGCTTACTCCTCATCGACCTGAACCATCCCCTGGTCGGTGAGTTTGTGCTGCTTCCGTCGGGCCGCAGGTATATTATGCCAAGGTGTAGGACAAACAGACTCAAGAAATCTTTTATCCCTGCTGCCATAGGTTTTCTTAATAAGTGACTTTTTATTCTGTCTTCTGTGCTTGATGTTGTTTGTTGTTGTTTTTTAACATTGTTTTTAATATTGTTGACTGTGTCTGTTACTGCTGGCTGCAGAACAATTTGCCCCTCGGGGACAATAAAGGCATCCTTCCAACAGCTGTTAAAGATGCAAGTACAGCGACATTAGAAACTTTTGTAAGACCTTATCAATATCTGGAATCCTTCTCCCCAGTAGATCTTCTTGAGCTCTCTTCAACAATTACAGCATCTAAACCATCAACCTGTCTTCTAGATCCAATCCCAACTAAATTGCTCAAAGAAGTTTTTCCATTAATTAACACCTCCATATTGAACCAGATAAATTTATCTTTATTAACAGGATATGTGCCTCAGTCTTTTAAGATTGCTGTAATTAAGCCCTTACTCAAGAAAGCCACTCTAGATCCAGATGTTTTAGCCAACTATAGACCAATCTCCAACCTTCCTTTTATTTCCAAAATTCTAGAAAAAGTTGTTGCTAATCAGTTGTGTGACCACTTAAACAAGAATGGTCTGTTTGAAGAGTTTCAGTCAGGTTTTAGAGTTCATCATAGTACAGAAACAGCTTTGGTTAAAGTTACCAATGATCTCCTCATGGCTTCAGACAGTGGACTTGTCTCTATACTTGTTCTGCTAGATCTTAGTGCTGCATTTGACACTATTGATCATAATATTTTACTACAGAGACTTGAAAGTGAGGTCAAGATTAAAGGAACTGCATTAGACTGGTTTGAATCCTATCTATCTGACAGATTCCAGTTTGTTCATGTCAATAATGATTCCTCTACTTATACAAAAGTAAGTTATGGAGTTCCTCAGGGTTCTGTGCTAGGACCAATACTCTTCACGTTATACATGTTGCCATTAGGCAAGATTATTAGAAAACATGGCATAAACTTTCATTGCTATGCAGACGACACCCAGCTATATTTATCTATGAAACCAGATGAAACTAATCAGTTGGTTAAACTCCAAGCATGCCTTAAAGACCCCCCCCCCCCCCCCCCCCCCCCTTCCCCCCTCTTCCCCCCTCTTCTTGTGAGTATCTCTGGCCTGGAGTGGTGTGTTTCCTGTGGAGCTCTATACTACATCTGTTGTCGTGGTCTCATCAGCCTGCCCAGTCTTCATGGAATCCTGCAGTTATCCACTCCTACCTGAATGAACAATTCTCCAACCTGCCTATGATTCCTCTTACATTTTCAAACTGTCATGTAACATCATCAGTTTGTATCATGAGATTCCACATGTACGCTTTAGTCAGATATGTGTATCTATGACAGATGTATGTTTATCTTGCTGTTCTCTTCTCTTCTCTCTTTGCTGTTCTCTTCTCTCTTTCTTCTGTCTGTACCCGGCTGGCCTTAGGCAGATGGGTCCCTCCATATGAGCTGGGTTCTGCTCGAGGTTTCTTCCTGTTAAAAGGGAGTTTTTCCTTGCCACCGTTGCCTTCAGGCTTGCTCTGGGGGTTTCAGGCCGGGTTTTTGTAAAGCGTCTTGAGACGATTTGTATTGTTATTGACGCTATATAAATAAAATTGAATTGAATTGAATTGAATAAAGACTCCTTGAACCTTGAACCTTGAAAGCTATAGGAAACAAAGAGACTCACCTTACAAATATTGAACATGAGAAACTGAGTAGGATGGGGTTTAGGAACTCATACTGTTCCTTGTTTGAGAAGAGAAATACAAGGGGTGTAGCAGCACAAATCACAGGTAAAGAAGGGTGTTATTTGTTGGTTAAAGGCTTAATTGATAATAAGGAAGTGACATTACTGATTTTTTATTGACCACCAGGGACTAATAAATGACCAGTTAAAAGGGTTAGGAAAAAAGGATAACTACAGAAGCATCAGGTGTGCTGATAGGCGCTGGAGACTGGAATTTTAATTTACACCCCACCCTGGATTCTACAAGTAAAACAAGAAACATAAAACCTGAAGCTTTGTACACTATAAAATTGCTTAAAGAAATAAGCATGTTGCATGTATGGAGAGAATTACATCCGACCGAGAAGTGTTTTACTCGCACTGCATGTATTCAAGAATTTTTTTTTTTTTTTTTGTGTTTAAAACTGACAGACACTGGATTATAAAATGTGAAATCGGGGTAAGAGATATTTCAGACCGTGCGGGGGTATATTTGACACTGCATTTAGATAACAGACCTAAAGAGACTCTGTGGTGACTAAACACCAGCCTCTTAAATGACTCCCAGTGCCGAAAATATACAGAGGAAGAATTTGAAGAGTATATGTCGTTTAATGATAATGAGAGGGTGTCTCCCTGTACATTGTGGGATGCGGCCAAGGCTGCTATTAGGGGCAAACTTATATTGTGGTCAGCTCATAAGAAGAAAGAGAAAGAGAAGCAAATTAATGATCTGACTGCGAAACTAAAATCCCTGGAAATCAGACATATGAAGTATGATGATATTGATGTCCTAAACCAAATCAGAGATACAAAACAAACTTTGAATAGCCTACGAATGTCAGATAGAATAAAGAGTTAAGTTTATCAAGCAAACGTTCTATGAAAATGGCCTTTAATCTAAAAAACTGCTTGCATTGGGGTTTTTTTTCACAAACCTTGGGACCCACAGACTGATAAGATGTATCACGAACTGGAAGACATTCAATTCTCATTTGAAACTTATTAAGAACTTATACTCACAACCCCAGGCAGCTGAATCAGTAGCTGTATCAGATTTCTTACAATCTCTAGATTTACCGTTAGTAGGAACAGAGCAGAATAAAATAATGACCCAAGACATAACAGATGAATAAATAAATAAAAGGGAATATTTGTATTTGGTTCTCAAACATTTTGGCTTTAACCATCAGGTAATTGGATGTCTGAACTCCCTATACTGCCCCTATACTGTAAATTTACATAAAACCCAAACTCTATCCTTGAATCTGAAACCACATAAAAACATTTATAGAACATGTAAGGCTATTCACGCCTTCATCAGCTCGCGGATCGACTACTGCAATGCCCTTTATGCTGGGCTTAACCATTCTCTCCTCCAAAAGCTCCAACTTGTACAGAATGCAGCAGCACGCGTTCTCTCAGGCACCTCCAAACACTTACACATCACACCAGTCCTCTGTTCCCTTCACTGGCTCCCGGTGCGGTACAGGGTGGACTTCAAAGTCCTTTTAATTGTGTTTAAAGCCATTCATGGCTTGGCCCCAGCCTACCTTACTGAACTGGTAACCCTCTACAACCCAGTAAGGAATTTGCGCTCCGCAGATCACACCACCTTGATCATCCCTAGGTCCAACTACAAGGCTTTAGGGGGGCGGTCTTTTGCCGTCCTAGGCCCCAAACTGTGGAACGCTCTCCCAGCTCACATTCAATCCGCCAACAAGCTCACAACTTTTAGGTCAGAGTTAAAAACGCATTTATTCAGGCTGGCATTTCACACATAGCCACTAACTGGGACTGTTGCCCCCTTTATGTTATAGTCGCGTTCTAATTCTGTTTTAGTAGTATTGCTTTTATTCTTGTTTTTACGCTTGAATGCACTTTGTGCACCTTTGTGCGCTGCAGCTGTGTCTTAATTATGTTTTAGTAATATTGCTTTTGCTCTTGTTTTTACCCTGGAAAGCACCTTGTGCACCATTGGGTGCTGGAAGGTGCTATACAAATAAATATTGATTGATTGATTGATGTAAATTTAAACTGACAGATAGTATAATTAAATACCTTGGAGTACAAATACAGAACGATTTAACTACCATTTATGACCACAATTATACTTCTATAACAGCTGACATCAAGGCAGACTTAAGTCGTTGGGCCTTATTACTGACAAATATGTACAACCGGATACACAGAATTAAGATGAACGTGCTGCCCCGTCTCCTGTACCTCTTCCAGTTGTTGCCAACTGAGATACCACCAAAGCAATTTAATGAATGGAATAGGTTGATATCTACTTTTATCTGGGCAAAACAAAGACCATGGATATGATTTTAGACACTACAATAGCCCAAAGATAAGGGCGGAAGATTTGGAAGATTATTACAGAGCGGTACAGCTGTGTTTCCTGGTCGGTTGGTGTGATCCTGAATGTGGAAGGAGTTAGAACAAAATTTTATGCGTGACCTCTCCCATCTGTGTTGGGAGACAAAACCCTCCTGAAAAAGTACTTACCGGTTGATGAACTAACTAACTGGATCGTAACCCCTCTAAATATATGGTACAAATTCCTCAAAGACTCTGTTTGAAAGAAATGCAGCCATACTGGACAGCAGGTTTACACATTGGACAAACCTAGGTATTACCTCATATTGCAAAATTTCTACTACTACCGTCTTAGATTCCTTTGAGTATCTCAGGAAAAAGCACAATATGGAGAAACAGGATCTCTTCAGATATTTTCAATTGAGAGATTATTTTAATAAAAACATCAAAACTATTGGAGAAGAAGGAACGAGCCTGATAGAGGGATAAAGGAAACTCGAGCAGAAAACTGATCTCCAGGGGCCTCATGTACTAAGAGTTGCGTAGATTTCCTTCTAAATCGTGACGTAAGCTCAGATTTAGAAGCATTTCGAAGCACATTTCCTTTGTACATCCCGATTGAACGTACCCGACTCCTCCCCGTCCACGCCCCTTTTAAATATGCAACTCCATGTTCACGCCCATTTTAAATATGGAAATTATATTTAAATTGACTCTGCACCTGAGATTCCCATCTCTGCGCGATCAGAAAACGAAAACATAAGAATGAGTAAGACGGGAAAGAAGAAGAACTTCACAGAAAGAGAATTGGAGACGCTACTGACTGGAGTGGAGATGCGTAAAATGTGCTCTTTGGCACGCTGCCACAATGTTTACTTGCATTTGCGCATCACGTATGATCTGCACACTGATCGAATGAAAATGTTTCCTGGCACAGTCCCGATCGGTCGGAGTAATAGTTTTCACATTGATGACAGTTTCCCGGCATCACCTCTAAGTGTCGCCAAAGGATCGATATCTGTAGAATCCTACTTACGCCAGCCACGTCCTTGGCGTAGGGACGTACAAAATTCACGGACATTTCACTCTTGATACATCTGAACTTTTACGTGAGCGAGTACTTACGTAACGTTTTTGTACTTAAGCAACTTTCGTACATGAGGCCCCAGGTCTCTCCACATTGTGTATTGAATCAAGGTGGGAAAAAGAAGCTAACTTATGGTTAACTGATAATGGTTGATTAAATATTAGTATTCCTTTGTCCACTACCTCTAGCTCAGATCTGTGGAGGGAGTTCACCGGGAAAAACATGCTAAGATTCTCTATAACGCCCAGAATCAAAAGTTTACAGACCGATAACCCAGCTCAAGGACAATGTTTGGTAATGCATCAGCTGCCCACTTTCACATATCTTGGATTCTCCCATAATTTTATTATATGGGAAAGATGTTATAGCAGCAACTGAGTCAATAATCAGTTTGAAACCTGATCTCAGTTTCAGTGTTATATACCTGTGGAGGGGGCGTGATGCATCAGCTGCAGGAGAGAGGTGTGGAGAGGGCTCAGGAGAGCAGCACCAGGTGAGAGTGATTTGCACACCTGCATCCTGTTAGACTAATTACTCTCTCCTTTTAACACAGTAGCGAGAGACACACACACACACGGCTGTCGGCAGCGAGAGAACTTCGGTACGCCTGCGAACGACACAGAGGAATGTGTGCATAGGTTGTGATATAAATAAAGAAACTAAAAGTCATCGCTGTCCGAGTGATTATCTGTTGAAGAACCCACAGTGGCATCTGAGCACGCCACAATACTTATGAAACATACCTCTTGAAATAAACAAACAAGATAGATACCTATTACGACTTTTATTGGCAAGTAGCAAAAAGGCAATAACAAGGAAATGGCTGAGCATGGAGCGTCCGGCAATTTCAGACTGGAAAGTTGAATCAATTCACAACATGGAAAGGTTAACATTTTCCCTGAGATACGATACTGAAAAAGGTGACCAATATTGGAAGAAATGGAGGGACGACCTAGATGAGAGGTGATCTTACCACTGAATGGATATTCTGTGTGGGAACATTTATATTTTTTATTTTTATTTATCTGCATTGGGACACTGAAATATTGCTCTGGGTCATGAGCTCCTCTCTCTCTGTGTAAATATACATTTATTTCATTTTCACTTATTATGTTTTTTTTTCCGGTGACCTTATGGACTGTACGGAGGTATTTTACATCACTGTGGACTTTATATTTATATGTTTGAATTTTGTTTTGTGTGTCACTGAAAAAACTCAATAAAAAGAAAGTTTTTTTAAAAAAAAAAAAAGCTATAGGAAACAAATATTTAAGCAGTTTTGACTGTCAATGAGAAACAAGCCGTGATCTCAATGTTTTGTTGGCCCACACCACCACCCTGACCTCCTCCCATTCAAACTATGTGTCTGTGCAACATCACATACCACAACTCCTGCCACGAATGTTGGACTTTGTCTCTTGACAGGTGAAGTGAATAACACCGGTTATCATGGTACCTCTCAGTGGGTGGCATACATTAGGCAGCAAGGGAACCGTTTGTCCTCAGAGTTGATGTGTTGAAATCAGGGGAAAAAATGGGAAAGTGGAAGGATTCAAGTGACTTTGACAACGGCCGAATTGCAATGGCTAGGCATCTTTGCGTATGATGCTTTAGGAAATGTTCTGCCGGGAGACGTCACATCCTGCCATGGAAATAGTATTTCCAGATGTCTAATGCCTCTTTCAACAGGATAATGCTCCTTGCCAGAAAGCAAAAGTTATTCGGGAATAGTTCAAGGTGTTGATTTGACCTCCAAATTCCCCCATCTTAATCATCTGTTGGATGAGCTGGACAGACTAATCTGATCAACAGAGGCTATACCTCACAACTTGCAGGACTTAGAAAGTGCTGCCAACGTCTTGGTGCCAGATACCATGTCACAGCTTCAGAGGACTAGTGGAGTCCATCCATCGACGGGTCAGAGATGTTTTGGCAACTAAAAGGAAGACCTATACAATATTAGGCACGCAGTCATAGCGGTTTTGGAAACAACTGTTGCTGTTTCTTCCTGCAATTCTTCTGCTTTGTATTGTTTCAGCTTCAGAAAAAAAACTCAGGAAATGACGAAATGGTGTTAAATTATACATTTGTGACGTGACCTCAAGCTTGACCCACAGCAGAGATGAAAAGACAAGATGACTAACTTTTGGAAGTCATGCATATTGCTTTTTTTATATATCTCATGTGAGTCTTAAACATTTACGGAAGTGCAATGCTAATTTCGTCAACAGCCCCTGTAATGGTTTCTTTCCTGCCGGCAGGAACTTTCCAGATTCAAGTCCGGGTGAAGACCTTTGCTGTGTCTAAACTAAACACCATTTATTAAAATCCATAAACAGCTTTCAAGAAGTCCCTTTCTGTGCTATTCTTATCCCCTGTACTCGTGAAGCGGGACACAGGCTGTGTCTTCCTACAATATCCTGCAGCATTAGACTCATCTAATGGCAGATTAATTTAAATTCTGTGTATTATTCCAAACTACCTCACAGTGAGTTTTCTGCTTGAAGGGATTTACCGCTATTTTCAACTTTACGGTTGTTAAATTTCCCATAATAATACACTTTTTTCAGAGAGTTCCAGTAGACTCTAATAATGAGTCACCAGTAGCAGAAAATTTAAAGCTGTCGACCTCCGTGTGCTTTCTGGCCTTTAGCTCCTATTAAATCCCATCAGGGTTTTTTTTATATATATAATATTGCACTCCTCTTACGCTTTTCCAGTGAGGCTGGGGATGCTTGCTGAATCGTGACAGACAGATTGAGTAACGATCTGGACTCAGGGGTGTAATGATTTAATGGGCTATTGTGTTTGGGAACCACACTGCAGCATATTGCCGCCCCCATATGGGTTATTATGCTTGGGAAGAACTGTAGACTTTGATTAAGAAATGCTGCTCTTCTTCATATTGATTGTCCCCGTGATGAGCTGTACAGTTTGTCCAAAGCTTGTTAAACACCCCACTGGTGGTATATATCACTGTTTTGTTTTGTTGTTTTCAGCTTATTTGTGGGTCAGCAATAATGCGCGACACCGTTGTGCTGAATGGACGATATTGTTTTCTGATTGATCGGATGCTCTCTTTTGTTTTCTTCTTTTTGCGGTCGATTTGATTTGAGCAATAATGACAAACGTTTCTAAAACTTACAGTCAGTTTAACATTTTAGTGTGTTTGTTGGAAATATTTCTTTTAATTGAACCTTGACTTAACTAAATCAGTATTTGTATTTTGAGCAATCCAGCTTTAATGAGAGGGATATTAGACAGTAATGTCTTATAATTACTGACAAGAAACAGACAAGCGTGTAAATGAGTATGAGTGCTGCAAAGGTGTCTCATGTATTTTCTTTTTTCATAGATGAAGATGAAGATGAAGTGAAGTCAGGTCAAAGTCGCAGACCGTGCATTTTTACAAACATGGCCCCTGCTCTCTGTCCGCTCGCAGAGGTGTGGGCTCTGCTGCCGTCCCCCGGACACGCTTCGCTTCACCCTCCATTTGAGCTGTCAGGGTGCAGTCAGCAGACATGTGGAGCGCTCTGGCTGGGCTTTGACATTACTTTGACCTCTGCAGGGTCCCTCGCACCACTAACAGGCCCCGACGCTCCCTCTCTCTAAGCTGAATAATTCAGCGTCACGATGCTGCGGATGGTGTTGCTGCTAAAGCACGACTGGGGTCAGCGGTTTGATTCCCTTTGGGATCAGCCAAGATACTACATTTTTTCTGTTGTGTGGCACCAAATGTGTTTATAACTACTGCTGCCACTGAGTATCATTTCTTTCTCTGCAATCTGGCCGGTTCAAGAAAAGAAGTATCTTTTAGAAATCTTCTTTTATGTTTACAGCTTTGGACGCCTACTAAAAAGCAATCATCTCTAGCTATTTCGCATTTCAATAATACCTCATGGATCAAAGGTGGATTGGAAAAACTACTTTACATCACTTATAAAGACTATTTTCAACACCACTGAGAAGATTGCCCTTACAGTTTTATTTACTAAAGTAGGTTTTCGTGTCATCTAAACCCCAATTCCTTCTATAATTGATTACTTAGCAAAAACAGAAATAGGTGACAATTCCATGTTAGGGAGAGGTTAGGGAGCATTTTTCTCTATCTCCTACAACCCTCACAGTTTACCATTGCGGATGGAGTACCCCAGGGGTCTATGGTTGGCCCTCTACTTTTCAGCTTTCTGTTCTTGAGGTTAAATGTTCTGGAAATACATGCTGATTAAATTTGCACTTGTGTGACATTTTTGTGTTTTCCGAAACCCGGCCGCTACCGGCAACAGACAAAATGATACACAAGTGGCAAACAAATGTAGCTTTAAGCTGCTAAATCGAAAAGATATTTCCTTTGGGAGTCAGCTAATATGTTTATTATTTTACATTCTCCAGGTGGTCACCTTGATACATTTACTGCCTACCCACCTGATGTGTAAATATGCAAATGTTTGCTCTGGTTATATGTTGGTCTCTTTGGATTTTATGGTCCAGTAATCTGCCGAACTCCATAATGTGCTCCACCAAAGCCAACAGAAACCAACCCTCTTCTCCCGAGCTCCTGTCTTGTTGTGGACGTGTCTTTGCATTCGTATTGGCAGTTAGATCTGTCCGTCTATCTGTATGCAATGGGCACATTAAAGTCCTCTGTACTTCTCAGAGGGCGACATTGTATCTACCCTTCCCGACTCTAAAAATAAAGTTTTGCTTGCTTTGCTTTTTTGGACTGGTGACCGAAACAGGAGCCGCTTCACCCTCTTGAAGTATTTAATAAGAAAACACAACGGACTTCAGGTCAGTTCTTTGGAATATAGGGGCTCATTTATGAGTACCGATAAAACCTCTACTGTTCCAAATAAGTCTGTCAACGCTTTGTGTCAGCACTGCTTTGCACTGCCCTCTCAACGCACATATTCACACACTTCCTCTTTGTCTTTCTTTTACATCCATTCTGTTTGCCCTCATTTTGCTTCTTCTTTCATTTTGCTTCCTCCATCCTTTGTTACTTATATAAGTCTTGCTCTTGTTTCTGCACCTGTATAATGTATGCGTGTTAATGAAATCCCCCTTCCTCGGGCTCAGGTGTCGGTGCGGCTCTCCCTCCGCTGCTTTGAACAGAGAGCTCCGTGCGGAGGATCAACATAAGGGCAAAGGTTTTAAGCAGTTTCCCATTTACTGAATAAATTAACCGACGCTGCGTAGGCGGTGTGTGTGTGTGTGTGTGGGTCACTCCGCTCAGCACACACACACACTTAGAAGGCAGTGCTTATGTGTTTTGAGCCTGGTGCACACTGGCTCAGCCCTCTTAAAGCCTGTGGTCATATTACTCAGCAGTAGGTCAAAGGTCAAAGCCAATGAGCCACCAGATACAGAAGAAGCTGTGTTCTGCCTGAGCCGCTGCTTGACTTTCTTCTGTGTAAAACATCGGCCTCTGGGTGTTGTTTTGATGTAATGATGGCTCTTTTTCTGGATAGACACACACGGTAGATGAGCGCACATGAACGAAGCCAAATATGTGTAACTTGTACCAGCTCAAATTTAGTTTGATTTAGAGGCTTTTATTTTAGACTTTGTGACCCATATTTTGTATCACGGCCATCATTTACCTCCCGTGGTTTATCAGAGCTATCAAAAAATGGCAAGAGGTATGACAGAGATATTACATAGACACACACACACTGGCCTCCTCTGAGCCTCTAAAGAGCTGCAAACCAGTCATCAGCTTAGTGGTGGTCTCTCCCCATACCGAAGGCAACACTTTAATCTCCAGATCGACTTTATAACAGTAATCTATACACTTTATGAAATTGAACTGGAGGCCAACACACCCTGTAGGAAGCAATCATCATTACAGGCGACAACCTTCATGGTGGTTCGATTTTGTCCAAAAGCTGCAATATACTGTGTGCAGACATGCTCCTCGATCACATGCCGTGCTTTACTGGCAACTGCGGCTCAAGGCGACCATACATTTCTATTCATTCAACTATAGAATGAAAATCAGCTTGAAGGGATTTGAAACAAACGTGGTATGATGATCTGAATAAGAGATTAAAGGCAATGCAGAGAGGAAGCTATCCTTTAAATATTGCTTGCTGTGCTGTAGCTGCATAATGGATTTCACTAGAAAATAGACTTTTCTGGCGTTACATGCAATACATTTGACCAAAAAGACACAGTCCTGTCTGGTTATTTTAACTATGAACATCAGCACTATCAAATAAGCTAAAGGTATGGATTCTGCTTTTATTTTAACTGAAACATTTTCTAAAATTTAGATTATTTACAAATGCAATAAACTTATTTGAAAGCATATTCAAACTAATTTTGGAGGAACTAACAAGTGCATTATTTTCATTATTAGGTGTTACAACACCTACTAGATGTGGTGTAAATATCAAGTTACTGACATAAGTACGTCTAAGAGCTACTTGTCCCTTATGTGACACCTCACTACATTTATGAATTTGCTATATTTGCTACTTACATTACAGATTTTGAGTTTACAAATACCGTAAAAGTAATAATCATCTCATAAAATATGATGACTGTCTTACCTTATTCTATTTTTAGCATTTTGCACTGTTGTTCCCTGCCACTGTAACATCTTAATTTCCCCACAAGAGTAAATTAAGTCCTGTATTATCTCTTATCTTTTTTTTTATTATACTATCCAGAAAGCTAAAATTAGCCTCAATAAAAACATAAAAACAAAGGAGAAACAAATGCCAATAATACATAATACGGACAAGTTTTTAGAGATGTTTACAAAAGAATACTTTTAAAGTGAAGTTTTAAATGAACTATTCTGTAACATCTGTAACTTTATGCCTGACTGAAATGTTTGTTCCTTAAAACATTCCAGACCGGTAAGTTAAAAACAATTTTTTGTTAATTTAATAACAAATTAATGAACAAATATCAGTCATTTGTTAAATAAAACCAGAGACATTTTTCACAGTTTTCTTCATAAACAAAACAGTAAGCTGCAGCGGCAGGAAGTCGCCGCGTGGTGGCGGTAACGTGCGCTAACGGCTCTCTCTCTCTGACCTCACAAACATGGCGGCGCCCATTAGCAAGTGCAGCAGGTTCGTTTCCGCTTCTAGAAAACTGGGAAGTTTACTGTTAAAGTCAGTTTTTATCGCCCAGACGGCGGCGTGCAGTTACGAAATGGACTCGGAAAGGCCGACCAAGGTATGGCAGCGATATCGGTCACCTTTTAGCCTCGTTTTGTGTTACGTGTCGACACAGTTTTACCCGTAATGACATTATTAAACGGAAACATGTTTTAATTAATTGGCAGCCTCAACTGAATGATTAAAACGAGTGAACCCTACGTCGACACACTACGTAGTTGGATAACGGAGCCGCGTCACACGCCACGGTTAAAGATATATATATAATATGTCAGCAGCAGATGTTTAATGCCGGTTATCTCCTCCTCAGCTGGAGTTTGCAGTCCAGATGACATGTGAAACTTGTGCAGGGAAAGTCAGAGCCGCTCTGGAGGGAAATCCAGGTGAGAAAGCGCCGACATGTTTGTGAGCAGCACTGTAAAAGCTGCATGTTTACATCCTACCTGCTAGATTTGCACATCTGCGTGTGACAGCTATTATGTAACAGTTATTTGAAAACTGCACTTGTAACGTGAGTCAGCTTTTTTTTTTTTTTTTGGTCCCTGTTTACTCTTCTGTGCACTCCAGTGTGCAGTCCGGATGTTTACACCATAAAACTGTTTTACAATGTTTTACAGTGTGGTTTAGTATTAGTATGCATAAAACAACAAGTGCCATCTTGTAATAATTTACTCTAAAGTATAGAAAATACAAATACATTTTCTCCAGCTCATTTTTGCACAAATTAGTGGTTTTAAATATGTGCTCGTGTTTAAATTCTGGCTTAAATTCATTTTGAAGAAATCATAAACTAACCACTAGCTAAACTACCAAAATGTACGGTTGTTTCCTCTGAATTATTAGTACACCAGGAGCGCAAAGACAGCCAAGAACCTGATGTAAACCACAGGAAAACAAACTGTAACTAATCAAAAGCCTGAGAAAATAGGAAAGTGTCAGTTTTATTTCGAAAGTCTACCCAAAGCACATGAAGACAATATGACATGACTCACTGAAAAACAGCAAATCTTAACATTTAGGGACAGATGATTCTGTCGTCGCTCTTTCTGGCGGTAATGTCATCTGGTGTTGACACGTTTGCAGGGGTGAAGTCGGTCAGCATCGACGTCGGCAAAGAGGCGGTGTTGGTGGAATCGTCTCTGACCAGCGCAGAAGTTCAAGCTCTGATAGAAAGCACCGGACGCAGGGCCGTGCTGAAGGGCATTGGGGGATCAGAGCAAGGTGAGGAACAAAAAGGACTGCTGACACACACCCTCAAAGCAAGAACAAAAAGCCTTTAGGCATTTGTATTCTCACAGCTATGTGTTTAATATGTGTGTAGTAATCTTTGTGAAATAGAGGCAACTGGGCTTGCTGATATTGTTGAGCAGATATGCTTCATAAGTGGTGTTAGCTTCATTTATGGACACACTGGTCACACGTGGACACACTCAGTGCATCTTGGGTACGTTCACATCCACACATTAAGCTGGCCACTTGTAATCGGACTGACCAGGATAGATGTTACTGCAAGGTCTGAAGAGCATCTCAAAGCGCATATGAAGGTGGTCTCGGCCATTAGTGACCACATTCCTTTAGTAGTGTGAACACCGCGTTTCAGAAAAAAAACATTGTACCAACAGTAAAATATGTTGGTGGTAGTGTGACCGTCTGAGGCGGTTTTGCTGCTTCAGGACCTGGAAGACTTGCCGTGATAAATGGAACCATTAAATTCTGCTGTCTACCAAAAAAATCCTGAAGGAGAATGTCCGGCCATCTGTTCGTGACCTCAAGCTGACGCGAGCTTGGGTTCTGCAGCAGGACAATGATCCAAAACACACCAGCAAGTCCACCTCTGAATGGCTGGAGAAAAACAAAATGAAGACTTTAGAGTGGCCTAGTCAAAGTTTTGACCTGATTCATATTGAGATGCTGTGGCATGACCTTAAAAAGGTGTTTCGTGCTGAATTACAACAATTCTGCAAAGATGAGTGAGCCAAAATTCCTCCACGGCGCTGTTAAAGACTCATTGCAAGTTATCGCAAACGCTTGATTGCAGTTGTTGCTGCGAAGGGCGGCCCAACCAGTTATTAGGTTTAGGGGGCAATCGCTTTTTCACACAGGGCCCTGTAGGTTGGGATTTTATTTTCCCTTAGTAATGAAAACCTTCATTTAAAAACTGCATTTTGTGTTTACTTGTGTTGTCTTTGACTAATATTTAAATTTGGTTGATGATCTGATACATTTCAGTGTGACAAACATGTAAAAAAAACCAATAAGAAATGAGGAAGGGGGCCAACACTTTTTCACACCACTGTACGTGTTATTTCTGTCGTATCATTATGTGGTTAATTACTGAAGTGGAAGTGTCCATGATTTTGTACGCAAAGTAGCCGTACTGGCTTTCTTTAACCATCACCAGGGTCTTTAATTATCTTTATTACTGGAGATTGTTTTTATACTCTGCATATGGATTCTTCCAAGGTTCCAGTTATAATCTGAGCTTTTGTGGGTTTCTAAAATAAGTAAGATTAGGGTGGATATCCGTACATAAATAACGACACTGTGCGTACAGAGACATTACAGCTCAATCCGTCCCACAATTTGCACCACATCCCCGTGTCTGAGAGCACGCACGACAAACAGCGTTGTCCATAGTTCTGAAACGGCTGCAGGTAGCTGTTATAATATTCTTCTGTGCCTCAGTTGATGTTGGTTGTGATTTGCATACAGAGCACAAAACTGAGATTGGAAGTGGTGGCTTAAGTACGCATATGGGGGCGCATTTTAATGGAGTTTGAACATGAGTACTTAAAGCTGGCAAGAAAGAATCAGATCACTCATGTTAATACAATTCTGAACAGGGCCAAAGAACCACTATAGGAGATGTGACATGCTGTGTGAATGCAAATGTGCTCCTGATCTCCAGATAGATCTATGGCTGATTTCTCCAGCACTATGCGATAATGTTGATTTGCCCCGTCTTAACAAACCAGACAAGGATTTGAAGTCTGTATTTAAGATAGCCCCCACGGTGTGCCTCTATAGCTATATGAATATGTCCATGTTGAGCTCACAGATGAAGTCTACTGAGAAACTGGAAACACAATCTGATCTCAGGCAGTCACCTGAAATACATTCTTAATGCATTCTTATTCCATGTGTGAAGCGCAGTCTGTCTCAGTCAGGTCCAGGCACAGTCTGGATGTTTATCTATGTGTGATGTTAACATATAAATCATGAGTAGTCCTGTAGGATCGGTGTGTTTCATTTCAGACCTGGGTGCAGCCGTGGCCATGCTGGCTGGTGTGGGATCGATTCAGGGGGTGGTGCGTTTCCTGCAGCTGTCCGAGGAGCGCTGTCTGATTGATGGGACCATTGACGGATTGGTGCCTGGACCCCACGGCCTCCATGTCCACACTCTGGGGGATCTCACGCTGGACTGCCTCAGGTGGGGCGATTGTATTGTAAGCGTTTCGCCAGGCTGTGGAGTATGAAGGACACTGACAGGCTGGGACTGGACTTCTCTGCCGTGGACTCGGGAAGCTTTATGTGAAGAAAGAACGTTTAAAAATGATTACAGTGATATACAGCGCTCTGGCCGATATGATTGTACTGGGCCACATACACTCCCAGGTTTAATTATGTCAGGAGGAATTGTGTACGGTATGCTGTAATACCCATGAGCCTCCGGGATTTAGTGGATTCTAGTCACTTTAACCAACTAAATACCCCTCACCTCAAAATCCTCAAATGGAGTCAGTGTTTGGTTGGTCCATTCTGGGCTACTGTAGGAACATGGGGTAGTTAGAAGTGGATCCATATGTACACACTGAAGACACACCAAGCTGATGGTCAGTCGTAGGACAGTGTCGGGCCCTTGGTGAGAGCCCATGGCCCTAGTGTTGGTGCTCTGTTGGCACTAGTCTGAGCTGTGTTGACAGACTGATTCTGCATATTTAATAGGTGGCGAATACATTTAATGACAAGTCGGTCACAGAGATGATACAGTGCGTGAGAAAGCAAACCAGTTTCTCATGCACTGGTTCGGTACAATGTAAACAAACCAACTAGTTTGAAGGAAACACTGAAGGCTTTTCTTGTTTTTTTATCTTGGTCTCATGTGAAAATTCAAAAACAGGAAATATTTCACAACAACGTGATTATCTAGAATGAACAAACCGTAGATCAGCTGATCAGCATGAGACCAGCTCTGTGCACCGTTTGCAGCTCTTCCACTTTTCCCAGGTAATAGTAGCTCTGAATACAGACTTCTGCCACCTGCTGGTATGAAGAGCTATTTCCTTTTTCAAGCGCAGAACATACACCGATCAGCCACAACATTAAAACCACTGACAGGAGAGGTAAATAACATTGACCATCTTGTGACAATTCAGTGTTCTGCTGGGAAACTTTTGGACCTGGCATTCATTCATGTGGATGTTACTTAGAAATGTACCCTCCACCTAGACCAGACCAGACACCTCCACCCCATAGCAATGACACTCCTTGATGGCAGCAGCCATCCCCAGCAGGATGCAGCCTGACACAGACACACACACAAAAACAGTTTAGGAACAACTCAAAAAAACATGAAGAACAGCACAAGGTGTTGACCTGGCCTCTAAATTCCCTAGATCCCAAACTGATCAAGTATCTGTGGGATGATCCACAGAGGACCCTCCCCTCAACCCATAGGACCCAAAGGCCCCCACTAACAACATTCTGTTGCCAGACACAACAGGACACCCTCAGAAGGCCCATGTCCATTCTCTGATGAGTCACCACAAGGGAGACCTACACAATATTGGGAAGGTGGTCATAATGTTATGCCTGATCGCTGTGTGTACCAGCTGGCTGTTGGCTGTATTCTGTACTTTTTGGTCCAAACAAAAACAAAATAACTTGAGGCAATGCCACAGTTAGTCTTTGTTGCTGTCAGTTGTCTGATGTCTGTTTGGCGGGTCTGTGTTTCATGTTAACAAATCATAATGATTTATGCTTACAGGCAATCACACGCTAAATACAATATTCCATTAAGCTTCCATTTTCCATCAGCAGCGTGCAATAAATTCTAAGCTCATTAATTCAGTGTTTAGCTGACTTCTCATTCTATATTGTTATATACACAGACTTGTGGCATTGACTTTCCGACCAAAGAACAGAATATAGATTATTGACTATAGGAGTTAAAAGTGAGAACATTGCATCAGTTAAAGTGTCCCATAAAACTTCATTGAATATAAATATAAATGACACATTGACAGCATCCACACTTAAACGCACACTGCTGAATGTTTTAAGCTTTACAGACTTTCTTATGTGTGAATAAACGAAAGGTTCTTCATGTTTTTGCAGTTGTGGCGAGCACTATAACCCCTTTGGGAGACGACACGGCGGCCCAGCGGACTCTGAAAGGGTATGGTCTAATTACTTTTTAAGAGAGCTGTAGCATAACTTTCCATATGAGCTTTCATTTTTATAAGAGGAGCCGACGTTACATCAGCCGTGTCTGAGGATTTACAGGAAAGAGGATCAAAACGTGAGGGAAATAAAAGCGCCTCGTGTCGTAAATTCTGACAGAACCCCGTCCTGAGACGAAGTAAAATGTCAGGGCAAGCCAAAGGCAAGATGTGATATCCCTCTCACACTCCCATATTTGTCCCACAGGAACCGTTCTGAGCTGCTCTGCTCCAGGTCCAAAAATCTCAATGAAGTGTTTAAAAGAGCTGCGGCTCTGACTGTGTGTATTTATTCTTATAGATCGGCGGTATTCATGTTTGCGTCTTGTGCTGAAGTCTAATTCTCACGTGCAGTGTTGTCTTTCAGCATGTAGGTGATCTGGGAAATATTGTCGCTGGACCAGATGGGAGAGCATCGTTTAGACTAGAGGACAGTCTGCTTAAGGTAACAAAAAACAAAAAAACAACATATTTGACAGTGGTAGTAGCCGCAGTATACAGAGGTTAAGAGCGCATGTGGATGTTGCAGGTGTGGGATGTGATTGGTCGGTCACTGGTTGTGGACGCAGGGGAGGACGACCTGGGCCGAGGCGGTCACCCTCTCTCCAAGCAGACAGGAAACTCTGGTGAAAGGTGGGTACGACGGCGGTTTATGTCACAGAGGCTAAAATGGTATTCAGCTAATGATGCAGTTTTACCTGGTAGCAGGTTATAATGGACGGACAGTTGTCTGCCTTAAAGGCGACTTACGGTTCCACGTTGGTGTGTTTGCGTAGCTGCCTGTTTATGCAGAGTGACGCCTTATGGGAATTCAGTTTACACGGAGGCTACAGAGACATACTAGCTTGAGGCTGCCCAACAGTGCAACAGTGTGTCGCCCCCGGGTGATGACACTGTACATACAGTAGGTCGATCACTGATTGGTTAAAGGGTTGGCTTTAAGTAGGAAAGGTCGGAGGTCAAAAAGAGACATGGGAAAGAACAAGGGAGAAGCACAGATAATGGCTGCACTTTGACAAATTTTAAAGAAAAGTAATTCACCTTCACCTTAAAAAGCCACAAAAAATAAAAGGACCAACAACAGAAGAGCAAGAGTCCAACTTTTGATACTGCCACCAAGTCACAGCAGACGTTACATGACTTGCAGCCTTTAGTCCCCCCACCTGAATGATAATACTTGAGGCTGTAGTTGGCGGTGAAGATGTCAGCAGACCATTCTCTTGATTAATAAATTAATTATTTTGTGTATAAAAATGAAGATAAATGGTATCACAAACCCAGATGGACATGTTGAGATTCCCTGTGTTGTTAATTAATCAATCATGTGTCGGGATTGTTTTGCCAATTAGCCCCACTATTTT